>NW_012117488.1:11146738-11163882 GCF_000951035.1 Colobus angolensis palliatus | reverse complement strand
ATCCAGAATCCACTCACTTCTCACTACCTCTAATGCTGCCACTATAGGTCTGTCATTATCATTCCTTGTCCCTAAATTACTGTAAAAGCTCTCTAACTGGCCTTCCTATTTTGAATCTTCCTCACTGTCTTCATTTTTACAGCGTTGCCCAATAGCATGTCATTCTTCTGCTCAATACCCTAATGAAACTTCCATTTTATTCAGAGTTAAAGCCACATTCTTATAATGGCCTAAGACCTGGTTGTTCTTGGTTTCTCTGACTTCCTCTTCTATTCTCATCCTTGTCCATTTCAGTTGCATTGGCCTCCTTTCTGTTCCTCAAAAATCTCTTGTACACTCTGGCACTAAGACACATGCCCTGCTCTTCTATCTTCCTGCCACCCTCTTCAGCCAAACCACTTCTTGAATAATCCTTGTTCTTCCTTCAGGTATTTGCATAAATAGCATTTCCTTGATGAACAGAATATTTAAAATGGCAACCCTTCTCTAGTCATCTGAAGAATGTATCACCTTCTACCATTGTAAATAATTTACCTATCTGTTTTGTCTATGGTTAAATGCTTATCTCATCTACTAGAACTGGGTTAGTTGCTTATAGTACATGTTCCCACTTCGCTTTCTACTTTCTTTGCCATATTAATTGTTGTATGATATGATAATTGCTTGTTGAAATTCAGCCTGATCAATAAACTGTAAGGGTGGGATCATGGATTTTTTGAAATCCATGCAAATAATGAGGACCTATTAAAATGTTAAATGTGCTCATTGTTAAATTCATTCATTCATCATTAAATGAATTCATTGTTGAATGAATGTTGAATATGATGTCAGATTTAGCATGTTGCATTAAAAAATTTAGCATGATGCATTTAAGCCTTTTAGCAAGGCTTAATGATGGAAAATATTTTTTGGTAAATAAACACTTAGAGATTTAGATCTTGATTAACATTTTTCCATATTCCTGGAATGAGTATGTTTTTATCTATTTATGTGTGTGTGTGTTTGTGTGTATATATATGTATATATGTATGTATATATTAGAACACAATAAATACATTTAACGATGAATCTCACATTTTTAGCATTTAGTAGTCCTGAGCAGAAAAATAGAAGACACTACAGTTTGCCAGGAAGTCAAGCCTATCGATTTCCAGGATCTGCCATGTACAACAAGTTATGTTTTAATCCCTACTGTGAGAAGCAATAACACCACCAACTATCAATATACCAAATTCAAGGTTCTATTTGTTCCAGTTATCATACTCTAAACCAGGTTCAAATATATTGCAAAGATGTCCAAATGACAGCCCTGTTTGTTTAAACTTTTTTAATATTTAAAAGGAATTACGGGAAAATAAAATTTATTCAGAGGAATCATGTATGCATATATATGTCATCTTTTCTTCAAGTTTAACCACCAAATGCTTTGAGAGCTGGTAAGTCTGAGTAACACTGGTATCTGTCCTTTTTTACCATATCAAAACCTGAGCTTAAAAAAAATCATATCAGCTGATGATGACAGCAGAGTGTGGCAGGGCTGAGAACTCAATACTCTTTTCCCAGGCTAATAAAGAGTAAATAAATATTCTGAAACTAAGGAAGGTCAGAGAATCTTTCCTACCTTACCTAATAGCTAGGGCCCAAAACAAAAAAAAAGTGTCATGGAAAATGGTGGGTGATAACAATATAAAAATGGACTTGAGGATGAGAAATTTAAAAGCAGCACCACTAAATAAAAGATAAAGCTGAGAGAAGAGAAGATAGAAAAGCCCTGATTTTTCTTACCTAAGGCCAATTTCAGAGGAGGCTGAAGGGTAACAATCTATGCTTCAGCCAAGGGTAGTAAGTGGAAGAAGGCAGGGAAAAGATGACTTAGAAGAGCGTCATCATTATGATTTAAGAAAAAAAACCAAGGGTGCAGATGAAATACCCTTACACACGCAGCAGTAGCGCCCACAGGCTGTGACCTGAAACCTTCACACCTAATCAACAAGCCAGCCCAGCTGGAGTGCTATTGTAGGGAATGAGGGAGGTAGGGAGGCAGGTAGAGTTAAAGGGAAAGAAGAGACTCCAGGCAATGCAATCAGCAGCAAGGGAGTATGTGATATATCTTTTCACATTTGTATTAGATGTGTTCCACAGGTAAAATGGAATACATGTAAACATATTTTCTACATTCTAGAAGTTCTTGATCCCAGAAGTTTACGTGAGCAGAGGTTATGCTCCACGTGATAATTTGGTATTGCAAAAAATGTATTTCAAATGGACAAAAAAAATAGTATTAAAGTATTTTAAGATAAATTACCTTTGAATGTCAGCTTCCTTTTCAGTGCTTTGAGGAATATAAGACATATCTAGAAGATTTAGTTTGTGGAAAATGAAGACTACTTAAACCAAACGGAGGTGGAGGGCCTGTACCTTTCCTTTTTTATTTTATTATAACATTGTCCTTGCAATAACTAAGGAAGTTCTACATTTTCTTTAGACACCATTAGGTGCCAACCTCTTGCAGGACAACTTTGATGCTATGTGAATTCTGTTATTTCGCTAGTACTGAATATTTAAAATTGTGGTCAATTTTCTTGAGCCTGCCACTCCATTAGAATTAAAATTATTAACTGAATTCATATTAATTTTTGTTTTAAATATTACAGGGGGATGTGCTTCTGCACATTTAAGTCCACATACTATTTTACTATATTCAGTTTTCAAAAATTTTTCTTAGAGGCACAATTATCATCCCGTTCCATCTTATAATTGCCATGTCTTCATCATCCTCCAGGTCCCAGCTGTGTCATGTCATTCTTTCTAGACTTCTTTGAGTTCTTACAACATTTGGAAATTAGAAAGACTTTTACTTCCAAACCTGTGGTGGTTGCTGTCTTGTAAACACTGCCATAGATGGTTGGCCTGATTATATTTAATGCATGAAATTAATAACGAATCTGTAATCTGTGACCACTAAAAGTACTTACTTTAGTACATTCCTCCAGTTGGATGGTACTTCTACGATTAACCATGTTACAAACAGACGCTACTATTCACAAAGGGAACACAAGTGACGTGTTCTATTAGCAGTAAGGAGAGAGGTATTTTAAAAACTTCTAAAGAAAATAACAGGCTGGGTGCGGTGGTTCAAGCCTGTAATCCCAGCACTTTGGGAGGTTGAGGTGGGTGGATCACGAGGTCAGGAGATCGAGACCATCCTGGCTAACATGGTGAAATCAAGTCTCTACTAAAAATACAAAAAGTTAGCCAGGCATGGTGGCAGGTGCCTGTAGTCCCAGCTACTTGGAAGGCTGAGGCAGGAGAATCACTTGAACCCGGGTGGTGGAGGTTGCAGTGAGCCGAGGTCGTGCCACTGCACCCCAGCCTGGGTGACAAACGAGATGCTGTCTCAAAAAAAAATAAAATAAAATAAAGAAAATAACATAGTCAAGTAGTAAATAAACATAGGCTCCGGATCAGACAAATCTTGCTTTAAATTGTTTTATCCAACTGTGTCATTTATAATCCAAATGTGTATAATGTAATCTTTAGTTTTCTTATCTGTAAGTTAAACTCAGTTTGTGTAAGTTTTACATTGTGTAAGTATTGTTTAAAATGATGACTGCAAAATTATATCGCATTAGGGTAGAGTCATGACAGTAAATGAAGCTGGGCAATGAAAAGCAAAAGGAATAGTTAGGAAGGGAACTTAGGTGAGAACAAATGTTTCTGATTTCCAGCTACAGAGGTTCTACACACAGGCTACAGTTGATCACAATAGCTAACCACTACTAGTTCCTAATGGGAGCTGAAGGACATCCTTTTCATTTTATAAACAAGAGAAAATTGTGAAAAAATGGGAGGTTCTTAAATAGAAATTTAGAATATTAATGTATGCTTGACCTTATAGACACATCTTAAAAGTATAACATAAATATGATAGGTTCATGATCTGATTTTCCAAAAGACTTCTTGTTATACATGGCAAAATGCTTTAATGAATTAAACAAATTCATAATAAATTTTAAAAATGTTCTACAGCCGTAGTGGGAATTTGAAGTTATGGTAAAAACAATCTCTTGGCTAAAGCTATTAAAATTTAGAAGTAATTAAGACCTTCCTTTAGTGAACAAAACTTTCTTTTAAACTAGACAAAAAATAATCTTCCTTATTTTAATAACCATTATTCTCCTCTATTGCCCATAATAATTCATCATTTTGCCATTTGATACAGCCTAGAAGTCTAAATCCCATCAGAGCCCGTCTTCTTTAAGACTACATATCCTTCCTCCAGCCTCCAGCTGTTTGACACAAAATGAGAAGTTCAATACACAACAATCTAAAAAAAAAAAATCTATGCATCTTCTGCCAAGTTTCCCCATTATATCTCAATAACCTACTGTCAAGAAAATGTCAAACAATAAATAGACATCTTTTTCAGAGGTGAAAATTGTCAAAGGTCCTTTTATTTTCTCCCTTTATTATCATAAGACTTGCATACATTTTTCTCTCTCCCGGTAAAAGAAGAGAATTTGTACTATCTCCAGGAAGTTTCAGAGAATTATTATTTTCCCATGAAATGAGTCAATAAAAGTTACATAGCCATATTTAACTACATAAGTGTCAGCATTAGATTGAAAATGAGACATGTTATCAAGTTTTTTCTGAAAATTATTTGTAGCCATAGGGAAAGAACATTAACATTGCTGAGTGTGTTGCATAGATGAGGAAAACTTAGCACTTGCTAGTAAAACATGGCACCTTGATTTTATTAAATTTACAGTACTTCAAATGCCTACAAATATCTCATTTTAAATCCTCACTGAATATTCTGTATTGTCAATATTAAATGTCCACAGATTTAAGTGAATTCTAAAATTATTTTTTCTCTCATTATAATTATACTCTTTTTTCCAAAATAAATTATATAAACTTATGTTCCCCAATAAAAATTATAGTAGTGGAAATGTGACTGTGGTAAGTAATATCCTGTATACCCTAAATTGCCTGTGATGCCACATTCTTCAGATTCTCTGGAAATTAAAAACAAGCACATTTTCCTATGTACACATTGATTTTGGGCCCAAGATAACAATCACTTAGTTCATTTATGTTTCTTTCATATCCGGTGACCTTGATTTCAGAATGGATCTCTCATTTATGGATTTTCACTCCATGCCCCCAATTGAAAGAATAAATTTTGGGGTTATAATAAAGAATAGAAGTTAAACAGTATTTCCCACTTGGAGAGAGTAAAATCAGCATAGAGACTCTGAGTCACACATCCTAAGGGTAAAATCCCATGAATTGTCATAAAATGAGCAAACTTTGAAAACTATCAGCAAGATCAAGAAATATGGTGGCTTGCTTCCATATTCACAGCACTTTGGGAGGCCGAGGAGGGCAGATCATTTGAGACCAGGAGTTCCAGACCAGGCTGGCAACATGGCGAAACCCCATCTCTATTTAAAAACATAAAAAAAATTAGCCTGGCATTATGGCAGGTGCCTGTAATCCCAGTTACTCAGGAGGCTGAGGCAGGAGAATTACTTGAGCCCGGGAGGCAAAGTTTACAGTGAGCTGAGAATTGCACTCCAGCCTGGGCGAAAGAGCAAGACTCTGTTGCAAAAGGAAAGGAAAGGAAAGCAAAGGAAAGGAAAGGAAAGGAAGGGAAGGGAAGGGAAAGGGAAAGGGAAAGGGAAAGGGAAAGGGAAAGGGAAAGGGAAAGGAAGAAAAGAAAAGAAATACAGTATACTCTTGTATCTCACAAGATCCCTTTGTGACCCTTCCTAATCACTGCTACTGTCCTCTTCACAAAAGGTAACCAATGTCATTAATTATAATGATATGGAATACTTATGAACTGTATGATATTTTATGGTATTCTATGGTGTTGTATGGTACATGTTTGTCATGGTTTGAATGTGTCTCCCAAACTTCATATGTTGGAAATAATATAAAATAATATGTTAATTTGAGGTGGGGGCTTTGGGGAAATAATTAGGATTAAATAAAGTCATCAGGGTGTGGCCCCTCCATGATAGACTGGCGGCTTTATAAGATAAACCTGAGTTGACACTCAAGGTCTTGCCCTCCAGCCAAGTCATGCCCTTCTGTTTCTGCCATGTTATGATGCGGAGAGAAAGCCATCACTAGAAGTTGAGCAGATGCCAGCACCATGTCCTGAACTTCCCAGCCTCTTCTTTCTTCTTTAAATAAATTATCCAGTCCATGATATTGTTAGAGCAACAGAAATGGACTGAAACAGTGTTGCTTTGAGTGTGGTTTCTCTCACTCAATATTATGTTTTTGAGATTAAGCCATGCTACTCCATAAAGCTGTAGTTGTTAATATTTACTGTTATTGAGTAGTCTATTGTATGTATTTCCCATCTTCATCTCATTATATCATCTTATTATAATAACATGATAATTTCTTCATCTTATTATTGATGGTCATTTAGATAATTTCCAATTAGGTGCTATTAGGAATATTTCCATTAACTATTTTAAGCAAGTCTTTTGATATACGTGTATTTCTACTGGATAAATACTAAGGAATAAGATTCTTGGACTATATGCTCACTGATAGTAGATACTACTAATCAGTATGTCAAAGTGATTGTACTCATTTCCATGATCACCTGCAGTTTATAAGAATTTCAATTGTTCCTCATACACTCAAATTAATAATGTCAGTTTTTATAACATTAGACACTCAGGTAGTATAAAGTGATATCTTCTGGTTTTAATTTTCACTTCCTTATTGACTGGTGATGATGGTCACATTTTTATTTGGCTAAAAATAGCTAATTAGATAGACTTTCTCTTTAGTTTCTCTTTTTCATTGATTTATATGTTTTTATGTACTGAAATATCTTCACCCACCAGCTTATGTTTCCACATTACTGGGTCAATTGTTAAACAAAAGTTTTTGCTTTTGTAGTTCAATGTATTCCAATTTTTCTTCCTGATGAGTGTTTCTTTTTTTTTTTATGTTTTGTTTAAGGATCTTCAGGGTCATGGACTTTTTCCTCTCATGTTTTCTTTTATAAACTGTATTGTTTTTCCTTTCATATTACATCAAAAGAACACTCATAATTGATTTTTTATACAGTAGAAGGTATTGAGTAAATCAATTTGTTGAAAATTTTAGATGGTAAATGAATATTTAATTATAATAAAATGTCTCTTCATATCTAGTAATGTTGCACTGAAGTCTGCTTTGACTGATATTAATGTAATTACATGAGATTTATTTTGTCAGTTATTTTTATGGCATATCTTTCTATCATTTTTGCTCATTATATAAAATTTTATATGATATGTCCATATAATAAATTAATTCAAAGTTTTCTAACTATTTTTTCCTTATTCTTTTCATTTTTCTCTTTTTATCTTCTTTCTTAAATAGCAGTTTCCTAGTTTGTCCTAGTGATCCTTCTTTTTTACATTCTGTAGGCGATCACATTCATGCCTATTTTTAAATGAAATTATATAGTATATTAAAGATGGTGGAGTTTAATTTCTCTCTCCTTGAATCTGAGCTGGTCCTGTCACTATTTAACCAAAAAATAAGCAGAGGCCAGGCATGCTGGCTCACACCTGTGTCCTAGCACTTTGGAAGGCCAAGGTGGGAGGATTTCTTGGGCCCAGAAGTTTGAGATCAGCCTTGGCAACAAAGCAAGATCCTGTCACCGCTACAAAGTAATAAGATAAAAATTTACTGGGCATGGTGGTGTGTACTTGTAGTCCCAACCACTCAAGATGCTACTCAGTAGGCTGAGATGGGACGATCACTTGAGCCTAGGAGATTGAGGCTACAGTGAGTCATGACCACACCACTGCACTCCAGCCTAGGTGACAGAGGACGACCCTGTCTCAAAACAACAACAACAACAACAACAAAATGATGCTATGCTAGTTCCAGTACTGCACTTTCAAAAGATTGACAGTGTCTGCTTCCTTCTTCTCTTGGAATATTTGGTCTTAGAATGCTTCCTCTCAGAAGCCCATCACCATTTTCTGAGAAACTGAAGCCACATGCAGAGCCCATATATGTATACATATTTTTAATTAAAATCCCCACCTGAGCTCACAGCCAGCAGCCAGCACAAACTGTCAACTGTGTGAATTGAGCCATCTTGGACACTTCAATCTAGTTGAGTCCACAAATGAATTAAATAGGACAGAAGATGGGAAGCAGAAGAATCACCCAGCTCAGACTGGTCAACCCACAGAATCATGAGAAATACAGTTGTGTTGTTTTAAACCATTAAGCAATATATAACCTGAACAGTATACACCAATAAAATCCACATTTATATCTCTACATTCTTTTTCTGGCTTTTGAAACTTTATTTAACTTTCGTCTTGATGCTTATATCAAAGATACCTTAAACTGAGCATGCCAAAGGTTTCCAATAACTTACCTTCTCAAATCTTGTCCTTCCTCAGTGTTAGCTGTTTCACTAAATGACACCAGAATCCATGCAACTGTATAATAGAAAAACCTAGTTGGTACCATAAATTGAAATAGCTAACCTCTAATCTCTGTCCTGTTTTTACTCTGTCCAGGTAGGAAATATTGTTTAACTTCTATTGTTTATTATAACCCCAAAATTTATTCTTTCAACTGGGGGCATGGAGTGAAAATCTGTAAATGAAAGATCCATTCTGAAATCAAGGTCACCAGATATGAAAGAAATAGCTAATCTTTAATCTCATGTCCAGTATCCAATCTATCATCAACAGTATCAATATTTCCTCTGCTTAATAACTCTCAATCTGTCTATTCTCCATTTCACCTGCCACTACCCCTATTTCAGGATACAATTGTTTATTTTCTGAACTATTGAATAGGTAAGTGAAATATTTGAATCTATTCTTACAATTACCAATCCATTCTACAGCCAGAGTACTCTTTGTTAAATATGAAAATTTAATCCTGTGATTGCCATCCTTAAAGTGTTTCAATGGCTTTTCAAAGCTGCAAAGAGAAAATCCAAAATCTTTATCATGGCCTGCAAAGACAAACAATTTGACTTCCTCCAAGCACTTCTTATTGAAGTTCTTTATGCAAAATAAGTATATTAAGTTATACACAACATTAATCCGTCATGTATAACACAAAGTAAAACCCAAGTGGAAGTCTTCATCATCTTGATTAATTAATCTACAGAAAAACACTGGATGCTCACCATATTCTAGGTTTATTCACATATATTTTCTCATTTTATCCCCACAAAATCTATTGAAAATCAGTGTTATTTTTCAACATTTCCATAGAAGAAAAATGAAATTCAGAGAAACTTAGTAACTTGCTCAACATGAAACAACTTTGAAATGATGGAGACACAAATAAAATTTGCAAATTTTTCCTCAATAATTTATTCTTCCTTTCTCCCAAAGATCTCTCTCTATATAGTTTATGTGACAAATGAGAAAACAAACAGATTGAAGAGGATCAGGATTTTTCAGTCTTAGGGTTCCATTCAAGTTTACCTTCCTTAAACATTTCAAGCAGAGATTGTACAACTAACAAATCCATACTTTCTATAGAAATGCTGCCATGTTATACTCATATATCTGACAATGATTAACTCTCAATATGTACTCAGCATTCTTACATAATATTGCTGTCACTGTGCAACTGTACATATTTACTAGAGCATAGGTTCAGGTTCTGAGATAATTCATCAGAACCTAGCTTCTTTACTTCTACTAGGCCTCATTATGTCCCATAATGCATGATAAAGGAACTTCAGTTGGCCACATGACCGCACAGTTGGGAATGTATTTTCTGACCTTTCCAACTTCTTAGTCTATGTCACTAAATTCTCACTCATGATATAGGAGCAGAAGTAATATGTGCAACTTTCTGTGACTTGCCCTGATTTGTTTTTCCTTATTCCCATGAAATCAGCATAGGGATACTCCAACAATCTAAAATTAATCACATAGACAAAATCAACAATCTAGGAGATAGAAAAAAGATTGAATTAGCCTAGACCACTAATAGATATTGCTTAGTAGCATTTCTCTGAAAGCGTGGCTAGGGCGAATAGTACTTGAAAGAGAGATAAGCTTCTATTTCATTTACTTTGTTAACACAGGTTAGCCTTTACCTTAAGATTTTCCAAAAGCCAAATTCAGGGTTATCTCAGTATGTCTCAAGGAATTGCCAATACATTTATTGCATTAGTTCACAAATTGTTTTGCTTAAATCTTATTTCCTTAACCATACATTTTAAAAGATATTCATATAGTGCTACTCAATATATATTTACTGATTAATTTGTTTGCAGACTTATAAAACAAGTCTGGAAGGAAGCTTGACTATTACCTAGTCAAATTCTCTAAGGAGTCATAGTCCGAATAAATTGTTGAACATTAAGTTATCAGTTAGCAATGTCTAGAGCTTTGATGACACTTTGGCTGCCCCTTCTCTATTTCTCTCTGATTTCCAAAAGACAAATTGGTTGTCTCATATTTTAAGATTTCTTTGATTTATGGTGATTAATTCATCATTTAAAAATACATGCCTAAGTAGCAAAATTCAGTGACAGGCTTCAGATTTGCAATTCCAGTAACATTCATAGTATGTGAGACCTCTCTTGTTTTGGAAAAGGTATGGTAGTCTCCATTCTCTTAGCTTAGATGTCAACCACAGAATTATGCTGACTTTACAAAACAATTCTTAAATATTGGGTATATATATCAAAACACAAGTATTTATATCAGCACTAGTTCAACAGAAATATAACCAGCCACCTATGTGCTTTTAACTGTTCCAATAGTTATATTAAAACAAAGTAAAAAGAAAACGGTAAAAGTAATTTTATGACATATTTTAGTAAACCTAATACAACAAAATCTTTGTCATTTAGGAATGTAATACATGGTAATCTCAGCACTTTGGGAGGCCGAGGTGGGTGGATCACGAGGTCAGGAGATCGAGACCATCCTGGCCAACATGGTGAAACCCCATCTCTACTAAAATACAAAAAATTAGCCTTGCATGGGGGCACGACTTTAGTCACAGCTACTCGTGGGGCTGAGGCAGGGGAATCGCCTGAATCTGAGAGGCAGAGGTTGCAGTGAGCCGAGATTGAGCCACAGCACTCCAGCCTGGAGACAGAGCAAGACTCTGCCTCAAAAAGAAAAAAAAAAGGTGACATTTTAAGTCCTTTTTTCCCTGCATGGTCTTTAAAATATGGTATATGTTTTATACTTATGGTAACTTCCTCAGTTGGGAAATCTGGACACAATTTTCATCAACAATATTTAATTTGTATTTAGATTTTATAAAATTTATACATGAAAAATTAGATTCATAATTTTAAATGGTAGTTCAAACCACACTTAACATTTTAGTTACAAAATTTAAATTTAAATTAATTGAAATTGAATAAATTTAACAATACACTTCCATAGTTATACTAGCCTCATTACAATTTCCCACTAGCTACATGTGGCCAGAGATCATTACGTTGGACTGCATAACAATTTTCTGTTGATTGTCTTCACAGATTTGATAATCAATTCACTCATTTAAAAGTTGCCCATATTTTAAAAAATATTCTTGTATCAGAATTTGCATATTTGTGCAAGCATTAAAAAATGTAAAATATTTTTTAAGAGTAAGCTAGAACTACTTTTTATTTCACTGAAGTTATTATGTAGCTTTTACTTAACACTGTTCTAAGATGCCACCACTGAGCTATATACAATAGCTTGAAGTTACTAATGGATTTCTAAGGAAATTAAACTTGCTCTTTAATTGTCAAAGCCTGATTATTTAAATAATCTATGTATTTTTGCAATGTCTGTGATTAAAGAATAGAAATTGTAATGTTTTCCCTGAATTTTTCCTTTGTTCAATGTAATGTAGTATAGTGTCTTATATGTACAAACTTTCCAGGAGAAATGCACTAAAATAAGATTCGTACTTTGAACTTTTGCTTCCAGCCAAGATATAGTAGTACAGGTCAGATTTACCTTCCTAACTAAATCAACTGAAAAAGTGGACAAAATATATTAAGAAACAATTCTGAAGGTATTTGATATCAGGCAACAAAGTACAGTGATCCATGAGAGGGGAAAGCAAATGGGGTGAGCCTCACGAATGGCCCCACTTACTGACTGAAGAGAATTTCTAGCCTGTGGCTTAGGAGAGGAGACCCAGGAAGCCCAGAATTCTCTCTGGAATGAGGAGAACTGTTTATCAGAAAAGATAAAGCAGCTAGTGTTCGCAAAGTAAAGTACCACAGAGGAGAGAATTACTCCGAGAAAGAACTCTAAAGACCACAGGGGGCCTCCCTTGTATCTTCCGCTTTGTATACTAATCACCACATCAATGTTTGGAAAAATATCCCAAATCCAGGGAAAAAACTGATTAAAATAGTTAGAGGGAACAATTTTCTGAATTCATACGGGACTAAAGATGTCGGTTTTTACCAGCCAGAGTAGGAAACCTCCTCATTTAAAGACCATCATGTAGGATACTCAGAATGGTTCTGCCAATGGTGAGACAAATGATACCTACATTAAATGTTGCTCTGTCCTTCTCTAACTAAGATTAAAAACAAGCTTCTGAAGGATTAACGTATTTCCAAGTAATTTAACTGCATCATGCAACAAAACTCAAGAATATTTGTAGGAACTCAAAAATATTCAGTACTTGACAGGGTGAAATTCACAGTCTGAAAACAAATAAAAAATTACTAGACATACAAGGAATCAGGAAAATACAATCCATACTGAAGAGCCAAATCAATAAATGGAAAGCCAGAACTGACATCAATGTGAGATTTAGCAGAAAAGAACATCAAACAGGGATTATATCTGCATTTGATGTGTTCAAAAAATTAAATTGACACAGGAGATTTAAAAAAGACCTCTCTGAATTGAACTTTTAGGGGTGAAAACTACAATTTCTGAGATAAAAATACAAATATTATTACCTAACAGTTATATAGAATTTGTGCTGTGACAAATACTCTCTACAACAGCAGGAAAAAAAAAAAAATGATAGTGAACTTGAAGACATACAAACACTATTTGTAAAAAAAAAAAAAAAAAAAAAGTACTGCCTGAATTTTTTTAAATTTGAAGAAAAGTATAAGCCGTAGATCCCAAGAAGCTCAGCAAACTCAAGTAAAACAAACATGAATCAAACTGCCAATGACAAAGAAAAAATTATAAAAGTAGTCAGAAAAAAAGACTCATTCTGTACATAGAAACAGATATAAGAATGACAGCAGATGACTTTTTAGAAAATGGAAGCCAGAGGATCGTTTTCAGCTTCTTTAAAGTATTGAAAGTTACTGTCAATCTACAATTTAATAATATCTTTAAAAAACCCAGGAAATAAAGATTTTTTGGACATATGAAGACTGAAATAATTTTTCATAAGCAGAACTGCACTATAAGCAATGTCAAATGGAGTTTATTAAGCAGAAGAAAAATGATGCCACAAAGAAGTCTGGATTGACAAAGGACTAGATAACTATGAAGGTAAACATTAAAGACTTTTTCTTATTTAAAAGATCTTAAAGTCTTTTATTTATAATGTTTATATGTAAGTACTTATAATCTTTTAAAATAATTATTGATTATTTCAAACAAAATAATTATAATGTTTTGTAGGTTTCTTAAATATATGCAAAAGTAAAATGCAAAACAATGATGACATGGAGACAGGGAGGGGAGAAATGGAAATACATTTAATGCTCCATATCTGTGGGTTCCACACCCATGGATTCAACTAACCACAGATGAAAATAATCAGGAAAAAGGTAATGAAAAATAACAATACAAAAACAAAAAATAATATAGTATAACAACTATTTACAAAAATTTGCATTTTATTAGATATTATAAGTACTCTAAAGATGATTTTAAATATATGGGAGGATGTGCATAGATTATATGCAAATACAATGTCATTTTATATAAGGGACAGATTTTGGTATTCACAGAAGGTCCTGGAGCCCCACTGATGTTCCATGGATACTGAGTGACAGCTCTATCCCATTGTAAGGTTCACACTGAGAACATTAATTTGATAATATCATTTGAAAGTGGATGATGATAAATTAAAAATGTATACTATAAACCCTAAGTCAGCCATTAAAATATCACAATCAAGGTTTATAGCTTATAAGCTAATGGAGAAAATAAAATGGAATCAGAAAAATACTCAGTAAACCCAAAAGTAGGCAGAATAGTAGTAAAAAAGGCAATAAATAGTAGTGAAACAATTAGAAAACAAGGAGTAAGATGATATATTTAAACTCAACCAGATTCAAAATTATATTAAAGGTGGTTTAAACATCCCAAAGGCAGAGATTTTCAGATACATTTTTAAAAAGCAAAACTGTTTTTTTTTTTTTTTAAAGAAACCAACTTTAAATAAAAAGAACTATATTTCCCAGGAAATCACGTTGGCTTCCCTTTATGATGAAAAATAATACTACCTAACATTACATAGTATTGTCCTATGCCAACTACTGTGTGTATACTAAGTCATTAATGTTTGTAGTAACCTTATGAGGTAGACATTGTTATTACAGACTCTCCCCTCATCCTCAAAAAAGACTCTTATTTTTCAGATGAGGACGAGACAGTGAGAGACATAAGCCCGGAGTAGAAGCCAGAGACTCACTAAGTTCTCAAGCTGCACAAGATTGGCCCAATATGGTCAGCAAGTGGGCTCATTTCAAGGAGTGAGTGCAGGGTAATGTAACAATTATGCATATAAAGGGAGTATGACACGGACAGAAGAAGAAGGAATTTTAGCTCTTGCTATAAGTTGGAATAATTAAAGAGTAGGGCAGAATTCTGAAGAGAAAATTTAGGAAACTTTCTATGTCAAGTTTTGAGTGATCTCCTCACAGTAACTTGTACATATCTATAATATATCAAGCAAGAGTTCTAGCATCAAAGTGCTGTTCCTTTGAATGTACATCGGACATTGATTCAGCCATGCAGGACAGTTGTTAATTTGTGTTACACAGATACATTATGAAATATGCATTATGTTGGTCATGGTCTTGTCTAAAACTGAGCTGTATGAAATGTGTTCCACAGACTAGAGTTCTCAAACTGTTTTTTGTTGTTTTGTTTTGTTTTTTTTAACCAGTTCACAATGATACAGTGAAAAAATGGAAAGTAATTTATTTCTGCAGTGCTTTACAAAACATCAATCTTTCAACAGATTGGAAAACAAAACACAAAAAAATAAAACAAAGAAACAAATTCTTAATTCTTCCCAACAGAGTTTTAGAAGCCGTGGAATAAAATCCTCCTTTGAGTATGAGGTTTTCCATTCCATGTTTTGTGTGTGTTTGTCAGTGCAAGACAGCACTGGACATTTTTGCCTTCAAACGTTGAAGAGATATTTCTATTTAAATATTACAGTCAAATGTCTAGGCTTTTTTCCTATTAGTGGTTAAATATAAGGATTTTGGAATCAGGAAATCCTGAATTAAATCTAATTTCTACCACCTAGTAGAAATGTGAACTTAAACATGTCACTGGATAATTATATGCCTTGGTTCAAATAATATCTACCATAGTGCTGTAAAGTTTATTTATAAAAACTAAGATAAAAGTATATGTAAAATAGTGCTGAAAACTTTTTCAAATTAAGATACTTATACTCTGTATTGACATACAAACGTAATCTGTGTGGTCGTGTTGTTCTAATACATGTCTCCAGAGCCTTCTAGGGAATCTTTCTCATCTCTTCTCCTTCAAGATGTTCTCTTCTCTCCTTGCTGACCCAATCTTTAGATGATACTTTAAAAAATCACATCTTCCTAAGGGTTCATTTTTTTTAGAGGTTTCTTAAGGAAGATTTGGGACTTGTAGTTACAATTTTCAGTTTTATCATGTAGCCTTCTCTCTCCCATGGCATATAAATATTTGAGATAGGTAAAGGAAAAGGCAAGAGAAAAGAGGTAAGACAGGTTCAAGTAAAGATTTATGTTATATTTACAAGAAAATTTCTCTGCTACACAAGATCATGCTTCTGATCCTTGACCTCATTGCCATACTCCATTTTTATTTACGAGGACCTTTTTGAGGAGAGAGGATATTAAGATTTGAGGAACTGGTTGTGATTTTGATGAGCTATATATATTTGTTTTCTGTTGTTCTAACACATTATCACAAGCCTAGTGACTCAAAACAGCACAAATGTATTATCTTGACACTCTAGAGGTCGGGGTCGGAGTCTGAAATGTATCTTTTTTTTTGCCAGAAAATCCAATTTAATTCATTTTCAATTTTCAGGATTCATTTTCTTCATTTTATACAATGTTTACTTTATTTTATATACTTTTTTATTGCTTTTTATCCAGATAATTCAAATTATAATGATAATAGATGGTTAATGTTTACATTTTGAAATTTAAGTTATAGTCAATATATGCAATATTTAGTTTAAATGATTTTTAAAATTTTTCTGAATTCTGAACAGGTTTCATTTTCTTTATTTTTATTTTGTTTTTTAATTATACTTTAAGTTCTAGGGTACATGTGCACAATGTGCAAGTTTACTACATATGTATACAAGTGCCATGTTGGTGTGCTGCACCCATCAACTCGTCAGCACCCATCAACTCGTCATTTACATCAGGTATAACTCCCAATGCCATCCCTCCTCTCTCCCCCATCCCCACAATAGGCCCTGGTGTGTGATGTTCCCCTTCCTGTGTCCAAGTGATCTCATTGTTCAATTCCCACCTATGAGTGAGAACATGTAGTGTTAGGTTTTCTCTTCTTGCGATAGTTTGCTGAGAATGATGGTTTCCAGCTGCATCCATGTCCCTACAAAGGACACGAACTGATCCTTTTTATGGCTGCATAGTATTCCACGGTGTATATGTGCCACATTCTCTTAATCCAGTCTGTCATTGATGGATATTTGGGTTGATTCCAAGTCTTTGCTATTGTGAATAGTGCCATAATAAACATACGTGTGCATGTGTCTTTATGGCAGCATGATTTATAATCCTTTGGGTATGTACCCAGTAATGGGATGGCTGGGTCAAATGGTATTTCTAGTTCTAGATCTTTGAGGAATCATCACACTGTCTTCCACAATGGTTGAACTAGTTTACAGTCCCACCAGCAGTGTAAAAGTGTTCA
>NW_012117488.1:11119926-11145734 GCF_000951035.1 Colobus angolensis palliatus | reverse complement strand
TCCTTTACATTCCTTATAAGTTGTATTCCTAGGTATTTTATTCTCTTTGAAGCTATTGTGAATGGGAGTTCATTCATGATTTGGCTCTCTGTTTGTCTGTTACTGGTGTATAAGAATGTGCTAACTTCAAGATGTTGACAGAGCTGAGTTCTTTTTGGAGGCTCTAGAAGAGAATCTGTTTCCAGCTTCTTGAGGCCATCTGCATTTCTGGGCTGAGGCCCCTTTCTCCATCTTCAGAGCTTATCACTCCAACTCCTGCTTCCATTGTCACATCTCTTTCTCTGACCTTCCCAATTCCCTCTTGCAACTCTTGTGTCTTACACTGTCCCTACCAAGATTGTCAAGGATAAACTTCCAGCTCAAGATTCTGAACTTAATCACATCTGCAAAATCTTTTCTGCCACAAAAAGCAGCATATTCAGTTTTTGGAAAGTAAAATGTTGATGTCTTCTATGGACCCATTATTCTGTTTACCACACTATAGTTTCTTAACTGTCATGAAGGAGTTTATAAACATAATTAAGACTACGATTTAGCTGGAAATTGATAAGATAGTTTTTCCTCAGAGTGAGAGGAAGAGGGTACTGCATGTTTAAGTATTCTGAGCCCAAAGGGAGCAAAAAGCTAAGAACATTCTAGAAACTAAATGGAGACCTGTGTGACCAAAACATGTGTATGAGCATGAATACAAATTACTACTCGCTTTAGAACTTGAGTAAGTACTTAACCTCTCTAAATAAGACACTTCTTCCTTATACCTGTAATATTAACATTTCATAGATTCTTTAGAATGTTTAAAAATATATCTAATGTGAAAGGCTAGTAGTAATCACTGGGTAGGCACTTGCGATTATAAGGTCAATGGAGACTAGCTTTAGTTGCATCCTCAGGGTCTGTTTGCATTTGTTAGTGACTGTGTGCCAGAACTAAATTAATCATTTAGCAAGAGGAATTCTCTGCTATTGATACTCCCAGCTCCATGTGTTCTGTCTTCTCTTTGTCATTCAACATCTTTCCTAAGTAGAAAATTTAATGTCTTATTTAAGTCCTTTGAAGTACAACAATCAAGGACAGACTGTGTGGTCTGAATATGTGACATATTTTATGTACATAGTTATGCTCATTGCTCTAACTAGGTGTATATTATGTATTTAAATAAAGGAATGAATTCCTTTATATGAGCACTTTTTATCTCCATTTATCAAGTACAAGTGGCAAATTAAAGCAACAACATTTTTTAGTTTCTCAAAAGTATAAGATAAAAGATATTTATATGTGTATGTGTAACACCAAATTGTATTCATATATCTCTAAAATCAACCTTCATTTATTTTCCACTGATAAAAACAGTTTTAGCTGACAGCTTTGCCAACACAGTAATTAGCTCTTAGTTGCAGAATTTTCGGTAAGATTCCACCTACAACCTCTGTGTTTTATTGTCAGGTAGCCTGACAAGGATATATCATTTTTAAATGCTGAGCAGATTAAACAACAGTGAACAATTTTTTTTTTTCTTTGTTTCACTTCACATCATTTGGTGATGTCTAAGCATAACCGATTTGGGGTTGTTTTTTCTGTTGGTTTTTCTTTCAGATGTTTCATTGGAAATTGAACTACAGTTTTTGTCTCTTAGTTTCTACAGGAGTAGTATAATGACTAGTATCTGTATGACTTACAACGTGAGAATGATGGGTGATCTAGTAAATGCCCAACACATATTAGGAGCTCAAAGAATGTTGGTTTTAATGAATGAAAATATGAATGTGAAGGCAAAGAAGAAAATGCCATTTCCTTCCTGTTTTTAAAAAATCATCTGTCCCATCATTTTTCAGTGTCCACAAAGTGTTCCATATGAAAATTAGCAATTTTCTACATCACTCTTGTCAGTAGACTGAACAAGAGAGGGACAGAAAGAACTGGGAATTATTACAGTATAATGGAAAAGACCCTAGGACTGCTATCAAAAACATCAGTCCTCTTTCAAATTCTGAGCACATGAGAAGATGGCACTTCTCTTTTGATTTCAAATATGCCATATAATTTGCTTTGATCAATGAGATATGAACAAATGTGAAATGTGTTATATGCGGATAGTCTTAAGAGGTAACAGGTAATTTAAAAAAATTGATTTTCTCTGGTATTGTAACTAGAAAAATTCAAAATGTTGCAGGCACTATTTAAGCATGTCTCTAAGGTACTTAAATTAGCAGAAACCACCTACTGAACCAAGATGGACAGGTAGAAAGAGCAGAAAACAATCCTTTGGATTTTTAGCTACTGAGATTTAGAAAGATGTGTTACTGCAGCAAAACCTATGCAAACCTAACTGATATACACCTAGACTTACATTTAAAGCTCTTCTCTGTAATTTCCTAGTTACCTTTTAAGTATTAATCTTAGTCAATTTAAAATATTAATGTTTTTAAATAATTATTTTAAATTCCAGTACTGAGTCTTACTCAAGGCAATCTTGAGTGTTTTGTGTACGTTGATTAAATTATTTATTGAAAACTTGATAGACTGAAATTGCTAACCCCACTGTACAGGTGAGGAATATGGAATTCAAGAGCATTTATGTAACTTGCTTATGTCCTGATATTCAGTGAATAGAGATCTGACTCTGAATTAGATATGTATAGCTTCAGAAATCTGTCCTGTTAATCAAATTTGTATTCCATTTTTATTCTGGAATTACATTTTAATTTTCATAAGAATAAGCAAAAAGAGTGATTTTGTGAAAACCAAATGTGATAGAAATATGGATAAAGTTCCCAGCACAGAATTAAGTCAATAAATTATAATATCCCCTTTTATCTTCCCTTAAAAAGAAGCTTAAGTTTAGTGCCAAGGATAAGGTGAAATACAGAAAGGAGAGAAATAGCAAGTATTATATGACAGAATTATTGTTGACAAAATGTTTTGGTTATTTTCTGAATTTCAATTACATATGCTCTTCTTTTGCATATTAAAAAATCTAATGAAGATGACTACTATTCTTTTAAAATTTGACATGATTTGTTGATTTATTAACATACTATTAACTTACAGTATGTTAATAATTAATTAATAATTTTTCTCCTACTTATAACAAATAATATAAACATCTTTTATGCAGCTCATATCTCATATCTCACTTTTAGAAGGAAAAGGGAATATAATATTGTATTTTAAACTTAACAATTCTTTGAAAAAACTGAAAGAAGGAGAAGAAAACTAGAGAATATCCAAAGTTCTGCTCTTTTCTCGTTTTTGTTTTAGGAACTTATGATTTTAATTCTTCTCACTCAAACTCACCATACATCAAAACAACCCCACTTATCAATACAAAACTCTTACATTAAACTAATACAAAATGACCTAAGAACTTTGGAAAAGAACAACAGAAATATTTGAAGTGAAATCAAAAAATTTATTTATACTTAAACAGCAATTAAAATAAAATTCTACTATTAGAAGTAGGACAGCTGAAACAGTGACACAGACTGATACATACAAACCATGGATTAATACCAGCAATAAAGCATAACAAATTCTTGATACAGGCTACAGCTTGGATGAATCTGCAGGGAATTATGTTAAATAAAAAAGAAAACATCAAAAAGTTACATATTATGTGTTTAATTTATACAATATTTTTTACATGACAACTTCTTAGAAGCAGAAAACTGATTAGTGATTGACAGAAGTAGTGGTGGGGGCTGTGTGTAAGAAAGAGGGAGTGTGATTATAGAAGGGGAACACAGGAGATACTAATGACCAAACTGTTCCGTGTCTTGACCCTTAAGATGTAAACAGACAAATGAATGAGATAAATTTTTACACAACTAAATAGACACACACACACAGGAGTACAAGTGAAACTTGGAAATCTGAGTAAAATTGGTGAATTATATCAATGTCAATATCCTGGTTGTGATATTTTACTATAGTTTGCATGATATTATCACTGGGGGAGACTGCATAAGGGTCACATGAGATCTCTCCCTACTATTTTAAAATAATGTAAACTAACTATAATTTTAAAAACTTTTAAATATTAACCTAAAATTATCTCAATAAGAATTTCAATTAAAAACATAAGACAATCGAACCTCCAGTCAACTTCCAATGTGTTGTAAACGCATTTCAACTAAACTTGCTCTTCGGATACCATATTCAGTATAATTGTCTATGCTCACCATCTCTTTAATAATTATTAGACTGAAAAAAAAATTGAAGTATTTTATTTGTTGTGAATTGAATTGTGTACCCCAGAATGATATGTTGAAGTCCTAAGCCCTGCTGTCTGTGAATATGACTTTATCTGAAAATAAGGTATTTGCAAATGTAATCAAGTTAAGATGAGGCTATAGTAGATTAGTGTGGGCCCTAATCCAGTGATTAGTGTCCTTAGTGTCCTTATAAGAAAATGAAAATTTGGACACAGTTACACAGACAGACACACATAGGGGGAAAGTCATGCAATGATGGGGCAGAGATGGAGTAATGTGCCTATAAGTCAAGGAACATCAAGAATTGCGGGCAATCACCAGAAGCTAGAAAGGGAGAGGAAGGATCTTTCCTACAGCCTTCAGAGAGAGCGTGGGCCTGAAAATACCTTGATTTTGAACTTCTAACCTCTAGAATTATGAATGAATAAATGTTTGTTCTTTTAAGTGGTCAAGTTTGTACTCCTCTTTTTGTAGCAGCCTTACAGAATGAATATAATGGTATTTTATTGAATGTATCACCTGAAATCTTTTATGTCGATGTGAAATAGTAAATTAAACCACAATAAGTAATTCTATTTTGAATTCCTCAGTTATTGTCTATTTACAATATAAAAGCTTACCTGAATTGCCAAAGCCATCCTAAGCCAAAAGAACAAACCCGGAAGCATGTATCACCTGACTTCAAACTATACTATAAGGCTACGATAGTGAAAATAACATGGTATTAAAACACAAAAAGACAAATAGATCAATGGAACAGAATAGAGAACCCTGAAGTAAAGCTATACACCTACAGCCATCTGATCTTTGACAAAGTCAACAAAAATAAGCAATGGAAAAAGGACTCAACAAAAACAAAAATTGAAAAGTGGGACTCAGTTAAACTAAAAACCATCTCCACAGCAAAAGAAACTATCGGCAGAGTAAACAGACAACCTACAAAATGAGAGAAAATATTTGCAAACTATACATCCAACAAAGGTCTAACATCCAGAATCTCTAAGGAACCTAAACAGCAAAAGAAGCAAAAAATATCAAATAATTATTTTAAAAATGGGCAAAGGACATGAGCAGACACTTCTCAAAAGAATACTCACAAGCAGCCAACAAATATATGAAAGAATGATCCACATCACTAATGGTATCATGGTGTTCTCACTGTGTTATAAAGAAATACCTGAGACTGGGCAATTTATAAGAAAATAAGTTTAATTGGCTTATGGTTCTGCAGACTGTATAGGAAGCATAATGCCAATATCTGCTTCTGGAGATTCCTCAGAAAGCTTCCAAACTTGGTGGAAAGCAAAGGGGAAGCAGGCAGATAGCATGGTGGAAGCAGTAGCAAAAGAGAAAGAGGGAGAGAGAGAAAGAGAGTGGAAGGGGAGGTGCCACACACTTTTAAGTGAGCACGTCTCATGTCAACTCAGAGAGAGAGTTCACCACCAAAGACAGCCTTCAGTGTCTTGGTGGCCCAAGAGAGTCATGAGGGTTTCGCCCTGATGATCCAAACACCTTCCTCCAGGCCCCACTTCCAGCACTGGGATTTACTACTCAACCCGAGATTTGGGTGGTGACAAATATCAAAACTATATCACTAATCATCAGAGAAATGCAAGCTAAAACCATGAGATACCATTTCATACCAGTCAGAATGGCTATTTTTGAAAAATCAGAAAAATAACAGATGCTGACGAGGTTGCAAAGAAAAGGGAATGTTTAGACACTGGTGGTGGGGAAGTAAATTAGCCACTGTGGGAAGCAGCTAGGAGATTTCTCAAAGAACTTTAAACAGAGGTACCATTCAACCCAGAAATCCCATTTTGGATACATATTCAAAAGAAAACATATTATTCTACCAAAAAGACACATGCAATCTCCTCATGTTCACCACAACACTATTCACAATAGCAAAGACATAGAATCAACCTATGTGCTCCCTCAATGGTGGGTTAAATAAAGAAAATGGGGTTCATATACACCAGGGTATACGATGCAGCCATACAAAGAATGAAATAATGACCTTTGCAGCAACATGGATGCAGCTGGAGGCCATTATCCTAAGCAAATTAATGCAGAAACAGAAAACCAAATATTGCAGGGTCACACATAACTATGAGCTAACTATCAGGTACTCAGGGACCTAAAGATGGCAAGAATTAAACCTGGGGACTACTAGAGGTATGAAAACCTGGGGACTACTAGAGGTATGAGGAAAGGAGGGAGACAAGGGAGGAAAAATTGTTGGGTACCACACACAGTACCTGGGTAATGGAATAATTCATATGCCATATGTCAGCATGTACCACCTGAATCTAAAATGAAAGTTGAAAACAAATTCAGAATATAAAAATCATCTCATTTGCTAAAATATTAAAATATATCTTATTTCTAGAAATGGTTGTTGTTCTAATATATTTTGGCCAAAATAATCTCCTCACCTATCTATAATTAAACGTTTAATTAACATTTTATTTAATTTTGATACTAATCATTATTGATTCTTCTGAAGTATCTGTAAAATATGTTCCAAAATATTTCATAAAAATAAATATTTAAACATAAAAAAAACTATGAAAACTTTGTTGTTCCTCAATTACAATACAGAAAATCATTCGTAGCAATGTCAAACACTGTTTGGTAGAGATGGTGAAAGAAATACTGCTTTTTCTTCGTTTCTTCTTTTTTTTTTTCTTTTTTTATTATACTTTATGTTCTAGGGTACATGTGCACAACGTGCAGGTTTGTTACATGTGTATACATGTGCCGTGTCGGTGTGCTGCACCCATTAACTTGTCATTTACATTAGGTATATCTCCTAATGCTACCCCCCCCCATGCCCACCCCACAACAGGCCCCAGTGTGTGATGTTCCCCTTCCTGTGTCCAAGTGATCTCATTGTTCAATTCCCATCTATGAGTGAGAACATGCAGTGTTTGGTTTTCTGGTCTTGCGATAGTTTGCTGAGAACGATGGTTTCCAGCTGCATCCATGTCCCTACAAAGGACACGAACTCATCCTTCTTTATGGCTGCATAGTATTCCATGGTGTATATGTGCCACATTCTTTTAATCCAGTCTGTCATTGATGGACATTTGGATTGATACCAAGTCTTTGCTATTGTGAATAGTGTCACAATAAACATACATGTGCATGTGTCTTTATAGTAGCATGATTTATAATCTTTTGAGTATATACCCAGTAATGGGATGACTGGGTCAAATGGTATTTCTAGTCCTAGATCTTTGAGGAATCGCCATACTGTTTTCCATAATGGTTGAACTAGTTTACAGTCCCACCAGCAGTGTAAAAGTGTTCCTATTTCTCCACATCCTCTCCAGCACCTGTTGTTTCCTGACTTTTTAATGATTGCCATTCTAACTGGTGTGAGATGGTATCTCATTGTGGTTTTGATTTGCATTTCTCTGATGGCAAGTGATGATGAGCATTATTTCATGTGTCTGTTGGCTGCAAAAATGTCTTCTTTTGAGAAGTGTCTGTTCATATCCTTTGCCCATTTTTTGATGGGTTGTTTGTTTTTTTCTTGTAAATTTGTTTGAGTTCTTTGTAGGTTCTGGATATTAGCCCTTTGTCAGATGAGTAGATTGCAAAAACTTTCTCCCATTCTGTAGGTTGCCTGTTCACTCTGATGGTATTTTCTTTTGCTGTGCAGAAGTTCTTTAGTTTAATTAGATCCCATTTGTCAATTTTGGCTTTTGCTGCCATTGCTTTTGGTGTTTTAGACATGAAGTCCTTGCCCATGCCTATGTCCTGAATGGTATTGCCTAGGTTTTCTTCTAGGGTTTTTATGGTTTTAGGTCTAACATTTAAGTCGCTAATCCATCTTGAATTAATTTTCGTATAAGGAGTAAGGAAGGGATCCAGTTTTAGCTTTCTACTTATGGCTAGCCAATTTTCCCAGCACCATTTATTAAATAGGGAATCCTTTCCCCATTTCTTGTTTTTGTCAGGTTTGTCAAAGATCAGATGGTTTTAGATATGTGGTATTATTTCTTAGGACTCTGTTCTGTTCCATTGGTCTATATACCTGTTTTGGTACCAGTACCATGCTGTTTTGGTTACTGTAGCCTTGTAGTATAGTTTGAAGTCAGGTAGCATGATGCCGTCAGCTTTTTTCTTTTGACTTAGGATTGTCTTGGCAATGTGGGCTCTTTTTTGGTTTCATATGAACTTTAAAGTAGTTTTCTTTTCCAATTCTGTGAAGAAAGTCATTGGTAGCTTAATGGGGATAAATTACCTTGGGCAGTATGGCCATTTTCATGATATTGATTCTTCCTATCCATGAGCATGGAATGTTCTTCCATTTGTTTGTGTCCTCTTTTATTTCATTGAGCAGTGGTTTGTAGTTCTCCTTGAAGAGTTCCTTCACATCCCTTGTACGTTGGATTCCTAGGTATTTTATTCTCTTTGAAGCAATTGTGAATGGGAGTTCATTCATGATTTGGCTCTCTGTTTGTCTGTTATTGGTGTATAAGAATGCTTGTGATTTTTGCACATTGATTTTGTATCCTGAGACTTTGCTGAAGTTGCTTATGAGCTTGAGGAGATTTTGGGCTGAGATGATGGGGTTTTCTAAATACACAATCATGTCATCTGCAAACAGGGACAATTTTACTTCTTGTTTTCGTAATTGAATACTCTTTTGCCTGATTGCCCTGGCCAGAACTTCCAGCACTATGTTGAATAGGAGTGGTGAGAGAGGGCATCCCTCTCTTGTGCCAGTTTTTAAGGGGAATGCTTCCAGTTTTTGCCCATTCAGTATGATATTGGCTGTGGGTTTGTCATAAATAGCTCTTATTATTTTGAGATACATTCCATTGATACCGAATTTATTGAGAGTTTTTAGCATGAAGGGCTGTTGAATTTTTTCAAAAGCCTTTTCTGCATCTATTGAGATAATTATGTGTGTTTTGTCTTTGGTTCTGTTTATATGCTGGATTACGTTTATTGATTTGTATACGTTGAACCAGCCTTGCATCCCAGGGATGAAGCCCACTTGATCATAGTGGATCAGCTTTTTGATGTGCTGCTGGATTCGGTTTGCCAGTATTTTATGGAGGATTTTTGCATCGAAGTTCATCAGGGACATTGGTCTAAAATTCTCTTTTTTTGTTGTGTCTCTGCCAGTCTTTGGTATCAGGATGATGTTGGCCTCATAAATTCCTTTCTTCTTTTAATCAGTGTATTTACTTTTTTTTTCCTTTCTTTTGTGCATATATACATATATACACACACACACACACACACACACACATACACACACATATTGCTGGGCCCACTATGTATAAAATGATAATTTGTATCAACCATTACTGGCAGTTCATATTTTCATCCAGATTTATAGATAAGGAGATATATAGACAGATTTTTTTTTTAGTTCAAAGTTTAAAAATTGTTTAATCATACATTTTCTGAAACCATGTATGCCATGAAGTATAATTTCAAGTAAATCATGCTGTGGAAGTAGTTTATTTTATACTGGATTCAGCCTAGAAAGCTGTTGATATCATTCAATATCAAAACATTTCTAAAATGCTCCATCACTAAAAGCTCTTGAATAGTAAAATATTATTAAAAATCAGCTTCAAGTATGAAAAGAAAATACCTTTGAAAGGCCATCAACATGAAAGGAAATTCTCCCATATATTAACATTGAAATGGAAATGTATTTTCAGTAAAGAGAAGTTATCAGAAATTCTCCCTTGATATATATTTCACCACACTTCCCTTTGGCCATTCTGCCCACACTGTGACCACCAGCACACTGTCATGAGAAGTTTGCTTTACAGAATATACTAAATTGGAGCATTCAGTCTTTCAATTCAGTATTACACATATTAGTAACAACTTCAGAATAATTATGGCTTTTATCAAACTATCCTCAAACATTTCGCTATTATAACTATGGAGGTATTGAAAACTATGTTGTAAAGTGCTGTGAAGTGCTGGATAGATACTTTTGTTTTGTACACTTAATGCATCTTAGCATAACCAAATGGGCAAAACTCTTCTCCAGGATTAGTATAATTATCTCTCTTTTTTCTGATTTTAAAGTTAGGTTTCCTGACTATTTCTGCCTTTCATAGACAAACACACCACACACACACACACACACACACACACACACACAGAGCACAGAGAATTGGAGTTGTATGGACAAAGGTTCAATAGTTATTTTTAGAGAGGGAGGGTGAGACAGGGTCCCTTTTTGTTGTCCAGGCTGGAGTGCAGTGGTGCAGTCACAGCTCACTACAGCCTCAAGTTCTTGAATTTAAGCCATCCTCCAGTAACTGGGACTACAGGCACACACTACAACACCCAACTACTTAATTTTCTTTTTTTTTTTTTGTAGAGACAGCATTCTTACTATGTTGCCCAAGCTAGTCAACAATCCTGGGCTCAAGATACCCTCCCAGCTCAGCCTTCCAATGAAGGCTTATCTCTCTCACTTATTAATGTGTCTCTATTACGAATTAACCAAGCAAGTTGTGACAACTTATTTAATATTTCTGTGTCTTAGTCCCCTCATTTGTGAAATGATATAATAAGTCTAAATTACAGAGATATTGCTAGAACTAAATAAACAAAAGGTAAACCATTTATCATAATGTCTGAAAAAAATTAATAAGTATTTAATAAATGGTAGAAAGAGGAAATTTGGGGATTTCTGCTGGGGCTTCTGTGTAGCCATTATTCGTAACCCACAATTCACACATAACCAATTGCTTTCTATAAACATTTGTCCTCAAGATGATGTTACATAGAGGCAGCTTTTCAGCCTTTAAACTGAATTTGTAAATCCATAACAGAGATCATAGCCCTGAAATTCAGGGTTTCCATCTTAAGAGCCAGACTTCTTGGTGGCAGAAAAAGTTCTTTGTTTTCACCAAAGGGCTGAGAAGCAGGAGTAGTTTGAACAGAAGTGCCTAGACAGGAGATAGAAAACTATTTCTACCCTGGTAGAAGTGATCGGAAAACAGAGGAAGAGCTAAAACATGGCTGTTTCTGTAGTTGCTGCTCTCATCTTTCTTTTAGAATGAGTCTCACGGGTGATGGAAACTTCCTTTAAGTTGAGGAAAATCTCAAAATAAAAGTTACTGTTGCCCTACTTTCTGGGGTGTAGGCCTCATAGAGGGGTTTAGTGTCTGGAACACTGTTGGAATAGCGGGTATTAATGAAGGCAAGAAAATGGTCTAGATGAGAGGTTAGCAAACTTTTTATTAAGTGCCAGATAGTAAATTCTGCAGTCTTTGTAGGTCATATAATTTCTGTCACAACTAACTTTTCTCAACCATGCCCTCGTAGTAAGCAAACAACCATGGGCAATAAATAACTGAAAAAATGAAACTTTCTTTACAGATACTGAAATTTGAATTTTGTATCATTTTCACATCAGGAAATACTATTCTCCTGATAATTTTCAACAATTTAAAAGCGTGAAAATCATTCTTAGGTCACAGAACATACAACATTACATTTGTCAAATCTGGCACACAACCTGTAGTTTGCTGTGCCCTAGTTTAGACACAAAGAGGATCTAACAATGTCCCTTGACGTTTCTAAGAGAAGCATAGGAGAACTTCAAAGTTTTCTTTTTCCTTGTGAAGGGGAGAATGTAAATGAGAATAAGAAAAGACATTTAGTTGGGAAATATCTAGTACATGTGGAC
Source organism: Colobus angolensis palliatus (assembly GCF_000951035.1). NCBI lineage: Eukaryota > Metazoa > Chordata > Mammalia > Primates > Cercopithecidae > Colobus > Colobus angolensis. Next base: position 11,133,836 of record NW_012117488.1, on the reverse strand, counting down.
TGAAGAAAATAGGCTGAGGTGGGGCCACACTTGTCAGCAACATAAGCAGTGTTGAGAGGCCAATGTTCTAATTAAGGAAAGTCAAATTTGGTCTCATACCAAGGCTAAAAGGATCTGAAGATGACCTTAGAACAGACTTAAGTCTCTTTACTACCCTTGTTCCCTGAGGCCACATGTTACCTAAGCATTTCAGGAAACTAGATCACAATCAAGGGGAAAGATTTGGGAGTTTGGGTACCATTAGGTGGGATAGGATTAGATTGAGAAGCTAGAAGGAAGCGCAACCACTGCCAGGCAGCATCACAGAGCCTGAGTCAGTACCCAGGTTTTCTATTCTTTTTCACCTAGTGAGAACGACCACTCTCTAAAGACTGACTTGCTACCCATTGACCTCCCAATGTGTAATGCAGTCCTACCTAGAGTGCATCCCTACCTACAGCTTTCATTTAGCTGCTTGATTCAATCCTTCCCATATGGGCAATTCATCTACCAATCGAATTCCACCGGTGAAGGCAGAAAGTTGGGTACATGGCTGGAAAGAAATTTGTATTTGTTTGCACAATGAAACTAGATAGAGAGTTTCAATTCTCCTACTAAGCCACAACAGGGATGGGGCATGCTTTTCTATTATAATATCTAGTTAACCATCCACTAGAGACCTCAATGGAGTCATCAAGCTTTCCAATATGTCTTTTGCCAAAAAATTTTAGCTAAGATTGAGGTTAAGAAGTCATCACACACACACACACAAATCTAAAACCTTCACTGCTGTTCTCACCTGTTTTTCTAGGTCACCATTCCATCTGTTTCTATGATGACCTGAGATTCATCCAAGATTCCTAAATATCATTCATCTTGTACATTTAACTTGGCCACCTAATCCTATTTATCTTCTCATGTAATATCCCCCAATTCCATTTCTCTCATTTCAACCCAGCTCACAGCAATATGTTAAGCCTTTACTTTTCTTTTTTGGAATCAGTTTTTAATTGGTCTATTCAACTTCAGTTTTATCAACCCTAACTCTTGTTCCCCCAATTATATTCTAAATATTGTTGGCAGGGATATATCTGAAATATATGTCTGATCGTATTAGATGTCTACTAAAAATCTTTAACAATTCCTCACAGCCTCATAGCCTATAGATAATGTGATAATTTCTTGGCAATGATATTCAAGATTCCTATTCTAATACATTCTCTAAGTTCTTTTGCCACAATGTTTGGTATAGTCATTTTGTAATTCATACATCTGTACATATATAGTTTGCCAATAATGTATTTGTCCTCCTTATGATTCCTTTTCCCAAAATATATTGTGAACAACACAAATATCTTGTTACAGTATTGATAATTTCTTAGATAAACATTTCCAAGGTCAAAGAATGTAAAGAACAATAAATAAAATTTAAATATATGTTATTACTGCAAAATTTCTCAGGACTTAAAATTTACAACATATTATTAGTCTCTAAGAGAAATGCAATGATATTTAACATAGAGACTTTTTTTTATCACAGGACCTATAAAGAACATGTATTGACCATATCCTACTCCATTCATTTTACATATCTTTTCTTATTCCAAATCCCCAAAACCCCTTTTCCTTATTTCTCAAAATATTGTGATAAAATGTTTCCACCTCTTGTACTCATATCATGCACTGTTGACTTGGTCATCTGCATACAGAAAAATTTATCTGTCAGAGTATAGCAAAATTGGCTTGGGTTAATCTCAAGATACTCTTTCTGATTCATTAAGGTTTGCTTATACTGTCACTTTTCACAGGACATCATGAATGTAACTTTACTAGAATCAAAGTGGTTCAAAATTGTGATTTTAATATTTCTCATTTACTAGTTTCTGGGGCATTAAATTCTTCCAGAGGAAAAAGTAATCACACATGATTTGAAATTAAATGCTCACTAAAATAATTTTTTTAAAAAAATTCTTTTTTCTTTTCTGAAGAAATCCAAGGTCAGGTGCAGTGGCTCAGGATCACTTGAGGCCAGGAGTTTGAGAACATCCTGAGCAACACAGGGAGAACTCTACTCTACAAAAAATACGAAAATTCACCAGGCATGATGGTGCATGCCTGTAGACCCAGTTACTCAGTAGGCTGAAGTGGCAGGATCGCAGGAACCCAGGGAGATCAAGGTGACAGTGAGCCCTGATTGCACCACTACCACCACTATACTCTACTATACTCTAGCCTGGGTGACAGAATGAAATCCTGTTTCCAAAAAAAAAAAAAAAAAACACCACCACCAACAACAAAGAAATTCAGGTTATAAAGACAAATGTCTAGTTATGGAGAAGTACAGTTTTGTTGGTGTTACTTCAAATGATGTTACAGAAGATTTAAGTAAGTCAGGAGGATTGTTAGCTGAATAGAAATACTTGAATAATTTTTGTACTTCATTGTTTTAATTTTGAATGGGTATGGGTTTGGTTTAGAAATATTGAGTGCTCATGGGAAAATACGAAGCAGATTTTGCTAAATATTGAATACAAATAATTCACTTTGAGAGATCAGGTGGGTCATCAGATTACAATTATTTTCCCCATAGCTATGTGGCTTACTTATTTTAGTTTGTAACCATCCGTATTTTTACATACCTTGGGCAAAGCTTTATTGAATTGACTAGAAGAACTTAAGGATTTTTCATTTGGTTTGCTGCATTGTTAATATTAGCTTGTCAATGACTTGAGATTACCTTTTTTTCTCTTTAAAAATGTTTAGCAGGAAAATAAAATGAATGGTTGTTTATTTAGGAATATCTCATGCTTTTTTAGCAGTTTTATTTTTCAAGATACGTACTATGTTGCCAAGCTACAGCTCTAGACAAATGAGAAAATGATTTTCCTGACTTTCGTTCATTTAAATACTCAATCATGACATTGTGTTAATGTTATTTTCAAATAGAGTGTCCTTGCTTTTCACATGAAAAATGAGGGGAAGGGAATGATGTGATTGTTCAAAACTTTGAATCGATGCATATTCATTAGAATGGATGATATGGAACTCAAATGCGCTGACTACATTTATTTAAATGTTCTCATATGATTTCCATGAGTTATTAAAGTAAATGCAGAAATATACCATTATGCCAGGACTGCTTTTGCATATATACCCATATCAGAGTCTTATGTTACCTGTAACCTGTAGCAATTGTTAAGTCAGAATTTAAGTCAAAGCTTTGAAAAATGCAAGATATTGTGACATGGAAATTTTAAATATGTCTATGAGCTTGAGTTTCCTTGATATATATGTACATTTCCCAAAAAGTAATTCATTGATGTATAATTGCTTTCAGAATAGTTCATCATATATTAATATTGACACAGAAAACAATGATTATAAATTGCAGAGACAGCAAAGTACAGAACTTTAAATCAAGAACAAAAACAAATCTTAAATCCTATTTTTTAACAGCAATACCAATTCACAATTAATGGGGAGAAATTCAGTCTCATTTGATCTAGACTATTTATATTTGGGCAGTTTAAAATCTACCTACTTGCAGGGACTACTCAGTACAAGTTATTCTACTAACAGACAGAAGCTACATGGAAAATACCTGAATTGCCAAAAGTAAACTGAATTGGTAGCACAATATATCTTTGCTTCAAGTATCTTAGTAGAATTATATATGTATTCCCCATCTTAAAGCCACAATAACACATTAGACATGGGAGGAAACTGGTTATACTTAACCGGCTTCTCTGTTCTTAGAAATGTTCACTGATTATAACCAATGCTCACTCTTTTAAAAAGAAAGTGGAAAATTATTGATAACATAATATTCTAATGTTGAGCATAAGTGTGTTCTAGACACTATAAATATATCATGTATTCAGAACTTTGTAAGTTTGAACATCTATGCATTAAACTATCATATTTATGAATCAAGTCCTTAAGGCTCATTGATTCATCTTCGGCTAACCTAAAATAAAAAAAATGAGAAGACCCGAAGTCTTATTCAGAGGTAAATGGGAAGTATTACAGATGCAATGAAAACAAAGAGAATGTTTTTGTTTGTTTTGTTCTGTTTGTAAATAAAACTGAGTGTAGGACTTCAGAGGTCAGTCTTTAACTTTGGCCCTTGTAGTGATTTTAGGAGGTACATGTGAATGAGAAAAATCAGAGGCCTCCTGCTTGCTTACAAGTTTTAAACTCTAAGTACAGAGGTTTTTGTGTTATATCTAACCTTCAAGATGTTGGGAGATCCATGTTTCATACTAAAATGACAGGTTTTCCTTTACAATGAGGCATTTTGCCTAACTTTCTAAGTAAGACAGTATCTCAAATGTCTTTAATCTTTGTATCTCAAAGTAGTTTCTAAAGACACAGTTTCTTTTATTACAGGTTGTATCCCTAATACAAACGTCTGAAATCTGAATTGCCTCAAAATCCAAAACTTTTTGGGTGCCCACGTGATGCCACAAGTGGACAATGAAAATGATATTGTTGACACTGCAGGGAAAATGCCTATAGACCACATGGTGAAAATGTGTGGTGGGCTTAGGGAAGGACTACAACAGCGTGCATTCCTAACAGAACAGGAAATCATATCAGTTTATGAAATCAAAGAAAGACTTCTAAGACCGAAAACCATTGTTAATAAGGCAGATGACTCTGGAGGAAACATTTTAAAAAGCTGTTCAGCAGAACATCTCCTCATCCCTAAAGGAACCACTTCCTGGTCTCTTAACTGCTTCTGATATTTTTTCTCACCTAAAAAAAAAAAAATTAGAATACAGTGTAGAGAAACCTTTTAATCAAAACACAGTACCATCAGTGGAAAATAAAAGCCTGCTGTTGTTTCTTGCTGCTGTTGTTTAAGAGCTGATACAGGTATTCTGGAGATGCTACTGTGCTGCTTTAGTTACCCTGAACACATTATGTTTTCCTGTATTAATGGTATGTTTATATAAATATATAAATATACATATATATATATATTTTTTTTTGAGACGGTGCAGTGGTGCGATCTCAGCTTGCTGCAACCTCTGCCTCCAGGGTTGAAGTGATTCTCCTGTCTCAATCTTCCGAGTAGCTGGGACTATAGACGTGCACCACCAAGCCCAGCTAATTTTTGTATCTTTAGTAGAGACGGGGTTTCACCATGTTGTCCAGGATGGTATGTTATATTTTTTACTGCTAAGTACTTACATGTGAATAAATTTAAGAAAATAATTACTTCTCGGTAGGATTTAAATTCAGAGTCAAGAATAATGGTGATGCCAAACAACCACAGATTGTCCACATGGGTGGCTGAGATAGTGATGCCTTTGCTTTCTGATGGTTCAGTGCACACATACTTTATTTAATGCAAAAAAAAATTATTTTAGAAATTGTGTAGAATTTCCTTCAGTCAATGTATATAAGGTATGCATGAAACATAAATGAAGTTCGTGTTTAGACTTGAGTCTCAACCCTGAGACCTCTCACTATGAATATGCAAATATTCTGAAATCTGAAAATTATCGAAATCTAAAACAGTTCTGGCTCCAAGCATTTTGGATAAAGTATACTCAACCTGTATCTGTATACATATATATAAAGGTCTTCAGCACAGACAAGAGTTCTTGAGCCCATGCACAACATTGCTACTTCAGCTTGCTGGAGACTATCTCCAGGAAGGCTGAGTGGAAAAGGGAAGAGACCACTTGGAGTGGTGTTGGATCCATTGAGCATATTTCAAAAACAATAATCAGTTTGCTGTGTTTTGTATCATTTCCTCTTACAGAAGATCTTTGACTTGCTACTGACAGCCATTTTAGAAGGCATATTAGGAATTATTTGGACTTGCTCCTTTAGCCAACTAATCTGTAATTCTTATTTGATTTTATGAAAAATATATAATAAGATATTTCTAACAAATCAAGTATAAATAAACATCAGTGTCAGTGGCTACTCCACTACAACAAATCAATGAAAATATCAAAGAGTGAAAAATTGAGTATTCATTAAACATAGTTTCATGTACATGAACAAGATAAAAATGTAAACACAAAGTTATTCTTGATTTTAAAACTTAGATGTTGATTAAATGTAATATTTTTCTCATTTCAGTCAACAAAAAGTGATATCACACTTTTTAAAACAGAGGAATCTTTCATAAAAATAATAATATACACTTATATATTAAACTTCTGACATAATATCTGAAAACCAAATTCTTTTTAAAAATTTAGTAAAAGAGGGCCACATGTGGTGGCTCACTCCCCTAATCCCAGCACTTTGGGAGGCCAAGGTGGGCGGATCACAAGGTCAGGAGATTGAGATCATCTTGGCTAACATGGTGAAACCCTGTCTCCACTAAAAGTGCAAAAAAAAAAAAAATTAGTCGGGCGTGGTGGTGGGCACCTGAAGTCCCAGCTACTTGGGAGGCTGAGGCAGGAGAATGGCGTGAACCCAGGAGGCAGAGCTTGCAGTGACCCGATATCGCACCACTGCACTCCAGCCTGGGCAACAGAATGAGACTCTGTCTCAAAAAAAAAAAAAAAAAAAAATTAGTAAAAGATTGACTTTAAAAAGTTTACATTTATCATGCTACATTTCAAGAAATAAAATAAATAAAATATTTAAGATAAAGTAGTATTCTAATTGTCTTTAAGGTTTCTTTCTATAAACAGTATCAAATACACTGAGTATAAGACAAACAGAATATTTAAAAATTTATGGTAATACCTAGTAATTTCAGTTAGAACCAAATCAGAGTTATATAAAGATATACACATACATACGATAAACATTTATTTTATATCTTCATATAGCAGCCACTTATATATAACAAATAATACATAATACACCTTCATATATACTATAAGTAGAAATAAACAATTGTACATGAGAACCAAGTATAGTGGACTATAGAGGAGACTGAATATCACAGGTATCTGTTAAGATAAGTGAGTCTCTACTAAAATAATACAAAAAATTAACCTGGCGAGGTGACAGGCACCTGTAGTCCCAGCTACTCGGGAGGCTGAGGCAGGAGAATGGCGTGAACCCAGGAGGCAGAGCTTGCAGTGAGTCGAGACCGCACCACTGCGCTCCAGCCTGGGCAATAGAGTGAGACTCTGTCTCAAAAAAAAAAAAAAAAAAAAAAAAAAAAAAAACCAACCAAAAAAACATAAGTGAACACATATACACATTAATTCCTAATAAGAGAAATGTGAACATTTTACTTGTTATTGTTTTTTTCTTCCAGAATTGGTTTTATTTATTTTCAATTTAATAATAGAGTATTCCTTCTTTATATTTAAAATAAGATATTTAAACTCAAGTGGTATTCAGATCATCTATAGGATAAAAAAAAAAACAAAAACAAAAACAGCCTGTAGTAAGTAGCTCCACATCATCCTTATAAATTGCAGTTTATCAACTCTATCATCTATTTAAAACTAACATGGTATGGACTAAAGTTGGTAATAAAATTTTTTTTTTTGTTAAAACTTTTTTTTCTCTTCAGAACTTAGTTCTGAAAAGCATGAATACTATAAATAAATAAATAAATAAATAAATAAATAAATAAATAATAAATAAATAATACAGTTTTTGTTTTTGAACTTCCTTTTTCCACTGTAGTTCACTACAGTTTGTGCCACGTCAGTTTCAAAGCATCAGTTACAGCAGTGGAGCAACTCTGGTTTAATGGGCTGTTATGCAGCTCCTTCTAGTGGGTTTTTTTCTTATCTGTTTTATAAATACACACTGATAGAAACTACTGGGTAGAGACTTAAAATAGTACTTTAACAGTTGCGGAGTCCAGGTCGAAAATGGAGGCAGCTGCTGTGTCCAGGGTTTCTTGGTTGCTGGGCTGGTCCCGCCCACAGCTGGGGTGGCCTATGTCGAGGGGCTCCCATGCCCAGGAGGGCTCAGCTAGCATGCGAAGGCCCTCACCTACTTCCTCGTGCTCCCGGAAGTAGCATGCGGCATGCTGAATGTGTTCCTGAAGTCGCGCCACGGAGAGCACCAGAGACCCGAGTTGATACCCTACCCCATCTTCGCATCAGGACCAAGTCATTTCCCTGGGGAGATGGTAACCCTACTCTATTCCATAACCCTCACGTGAATCCACTTCCAACTGGTTAGGAAGATGAAGAAAGAGGATCCAGACCACTACCCGGGCACCGGGGACCACAGCACTGGTTTGGACCATTGCTTTGCACATGGACCAGAAAAATTATAGGAGACCTTAAGCTCACCTTCTTTACTTATATCAGATGATGACTGGTATCCTGATCTTCCATCCCTTTGCTTGTGGCAGGAGATGGCTTAAATAAATAAGTTAAACTCAAAAACAAAAAAATTACAATTGGAATGTCAAGTACCTGCTTTACTCATATATCCAAAGTATATTTTTCAAACATTTTATTGGCATTTTTACTTGACTTTAGCTATATAGACAACCACTCTTCAACTTTTCTGCAGGATTATTTCATTCATAAATATAATTCATAATATGAGGCATAATGAAGTCTAACCGATTCCAAAAATTATCTGGTTATCTCACTTAGTGGCAACTGTGAAATTGTTTAAAGGGAAGAGCTTTGTTAATATTAAGTTTAAGAAAATCAGTTACAAAAGAGAAGTTTAAAGAGAAGAATCCATTATTTCCATTATTTGAATAATTTATTCAATTGTTTTCTCATTAAAGCTTCACAAACTGCTAACAAATTTATGTCAATGTCTGAATAATTTCAAGTTTCACAAGTATCACTCAATTGTGACAGTAGCTCTCCAAATAATAGAATGCTATATTTCTCTTGATCTTTAAGAAATAGATGTGTTCATAAAATGCAGACAGGCAATACAAAAATAATGTTAAAAATATTGTTATCTGCAATGCTAATAATAAATAAACAATAGAATACCTAACACCGTAGTCAGAAAAACAGACTCTTCATTTCGGTAATGCATGAATAAATGTGTGATGGCCTGGAAAATGGTTAGGTGAAATACATATTTTCTATGGATTTTTGAAAAGGGCTTCTAAAACATTAAGCCACTAATTCCAGAGTATAAATAACAGCTGTAAGAATTTGTTTTATGTGTCATATTTAATTGAAAACCATGTGAAATAAAGGTTAAAGAGTACCTTTATATTAAAAGTCATTAGAAATAAAGGCAAGTTGGCCAGGTTCTCTGACTCACACCTGTAATCCCAGCACTTTGGGAGGCCAAGGCAGGTGGATCACTTGAGGTCAGGAGTTTCAGCCTGGCCAGCATGGTGAAACCCCATCTCTACTAAAAATACAAAAAATTATCTGGACATGGTGGTACACACCTGTAATCCCAGCTACTCTGGAGGCTGAGGCAGGAGGATCTCTTAAACTCAGTAGGCAGAGGTTGCAGTGAGCTGAAATAGCACCACTGGACTCCAGCTTGGGCAACAGAGTGAGACACCATCTCAAAAAGTAAAAAAACAAAGAAGGAAAAGCAAGTTTGTTTGTTTAGAACTAATCCACTTTTAACTACATCTAAAATTTTATATACACATAAATATAAAAAATTTTGATGTTTTTTGCCATCAATAAATATACAATAATCATTTTCATAATGAATTAAGTAAACTAAGTGAAAACTAAGTTTTCTTACCATAAAAATCACTGTCATTTAGAAATAAAAGCATTTTATACAAAGAACATGTACATTGTGTTTCAAATGTTGTCTTTTGTTGTAAAATACTTATTTGTGACTGCTATAAAATAAATGATTGCAGATATAAAGAAAAACATGCTGAAAAATATCAATTCCTTGAAAAATCAATTTTTATTGAAAGAAAGGTAGAGGACATTGTTATGCTGATAATAAAGATAATAGATTTAGTCTCCAAATTCACAGTATCATTTGTACAGAAATTAATGGCTTGATTACTTTAATAAGGCAGAGTAAATAATAGTCTATATTCATTGATGGTGTGAGAAAATGGAAGGCAGGAAGGACACACAATTTACACTCATTATTGTCACTAAAAGAACCAGCATTTCCTAGTCATCACTTGAAAAATAACCATTTTGGGCCGGGCACAGTGGCTCATGGCCTGTAATCCCAGTACTTTAGGAGGCTGAGGCAGGCGGATCACAAGGTTAGGAGTTCGAGACCAGCCTGACCAATACGGTGAAACCCCATCTCTACTAAAAATACAAAAATTAGCCAAGTGTGGTGGCATATACCTGTAATCCCAGCTACTGAGCAGGCTGAGGCAAGAGAATTGCTTGAACCCGGGAGGCGGAGGTTGCAGTGAGCCGAGATCTTGCCACTGCACTCCAGCCTGGGCAAGAATAAGACTCTGTCTCTAAATAAATAAATAAATAAATAACCATGTTATTATTATATTTTTGCTACACGGTGATATAATGATCTTCACATATGCAATTTGTGCATTAATATACCTTTCTCCTGCTTGTGGAAGGCAGTAGTTGTATGTGAAATCCAAGAGTGACAGCACTGCTTCTCTGGGGCAGTTCTCTATTAAAGCTTTTTATACAAGCAAAGTGCTGTGCATGTTGAAATATCTATTGCCGACTTTTGCAGCCAGAATTTCTATATTTGTGATTCGAATGCAGAAATATCCACAGTCACTCTCAAAAGGATTTATTTAATCCATATCCTGATATCATTAGCACTGACAGGGTTTAGGGTAACACTCAGGGAGATAAACACTTTTGATATATTTCTTCAAAGAATGTGTTCTGTCAGTGAATGTGTCCAAAAGCATCAGGGCATATAAACATTCCTCAAGTGGGTTTACTTATCAAGTATAAAATGACTGGGCCAGGAGAGTACTAGGGTTCTGACAGCTTGTGGTTTGAAATTGAGCATGACCCTTTGTACTCTTAAACAGAATTGTCTATTTTTGTCTATCTTGATTCAAAAGGAAGCAGTCAATGCAAGTATTGCAAAGTAAGGGCAATTACAATTATAATTATAAAAATCAATTTTAAATCAAGATCCCAGCACTGCAAAAAACACCTTGGAATAAGGCTCTGATAAATCGCCTTCTTTTCTTGTAATTTTTCAAGCACCACTATAGGAGAAGTCTGAAGACGAATCAAGTGACAAGAAGTTTGAAACAGCTTGCTAATTTATTTTCTGAGCCATATTTCTTGGCTAAGTGAGTATGTATTTCATTACTTCCATGAACATACTAATCATAAAACTATCTATTATCCTTTAACTAAAGGGTCAATGGTTTTAGGATGTGGAAGTAAACTGTTACACTGTTTAAAAACACTCTTCTCTGAGGAAAGATAGTATTTTATGGTATATTAAAACATGACTAAATAGCTCTTCTATTCTTGAAGAACTTTTCCAGAGAATTACATGTAAACATTTTGTGCTAAAACTCCTACACTATAATATGAAATAGGTATCTTTAAGAAAACGAAGCTTTTACAGGCACAGATTTTTCCCTCTTTCTGATGCAATGTGGTGCATTTGATTAGATAAGTTCACATTGACAAGCTAAGATAATTAATACAAATAAGTAACTCGTACAATAATAAATGTTCTTTTTTTTTAAAAAAAAAAGAACTATAATTGAAGCAGAATGAATTGCTGAAGTATAATCTTCATAAAATTAAGCAAACATCACAAGTAATGATTGAAGTTTCAAAAAGTCTATGTGTGCAAACAACATAGCTTAGCTGATCATTATTTTGTTCTTTTATTTTATTTAAATTCTATATATTGGATTTTGAAACTAACGGGCAACCTAAATTTACTATAGCTCTTCAATTAACACTGAGTGAATAAATGTAGACCATCAGGAGAACAAAATACTAATTTTTATCCTACTGCTTGTAAACTTAAAATTAAGGGACCATAGATAGGGATCTTAACCTCTTTCAATTTTTTATCCATTTATTTGGTAAGATAAATTTCACTTGCAGGTCCACAGGTCAGAGTCCTAGCTCATAATGGGTTTCTTCCATGTTTGCTATTATACACATGCATATTTATCTTACAAGTGAAAAATCAAGCCTGAATCTTTTAAAACATTGTGTTTAATTTATTAATGGTGATTAACATTTTAATCTCACTCAATATGTCTAATTGTCCTTGAAAAGAATATCATCTTTAATAATGTTTCCCTTTGACATTGTAATTAGATAGTGACTTTTACCCTCCACCTAGTTTGGGCAAAGCTCTCTTCCTTCAGTCAATGAAAAGACAATAAGGGTGAAGAGTCGTGTAGCCAGATCTTTCAATTGCTTTTATTATAGTATGTACGTTACCCTAAAACTTTCATTGCCCACCAAACTTTGAAAACCAGCTATTTCTCTCTCATGTACAATTTAAAGATGAAACCACAAATATTCACACACACTAAGCACATATTTAACGTGATCTGACCCTAAATATTTAAATAGGCATCAGGATCTGGATTCTATTTCTAATCATAGTTTTGCCCTTATTATGTGCTATTAACTTTTTATGATAATGAGACTATATTAGATAATTCCTGGAATCAACTGTAGGATATTCCCTGAGGATGAGTAAGGTCCCTGAGCAGATCCCTTTTAAGCACAAATTTTTTTGTTAATGTGTTTCATTTAGTACATTGTCTAAGCAGAATATTGAGATACAGAAATTTAATATTTTTACAATATTTCTAAATTTCCCAAAGAAAAATGAAAATAAAGGTTTCCTTTATTTTATCTTCAGTATAATTTTGAGAGCTTGGATTTAATAGCGATAATATTACTTCTAGTCAATCATCTCTAATCATGAAGATGGTCACTTATGGAAGAAAATAACCATTTAAACACTAGTAATACACACATACACTAGAAAAAATACCCAAAATTGCCCAATGTAATGTCAATTTAATTGTGCAAAGCCTATGTACGACCTCCAAGAAACATGTTTGAACTCACAGAACATATGTCAAATATGTTAAATTAATGTATAATATTGACCATTCCTCTTGTTTCCTTTTAAAGGACAATGTTTTTAAAAAATCACTAGTTTTTCTTAAATATGTTATCCAGGAAAAGGGTCAAAGCTTTCACTTCATTTTGAAAGAGAAAACACATTATGATGAGGAGCAGAAGGGAAAAGGTCATTTTTCCTAAGACAAGATAACAAAAGTTTAATGGCTGTCAAATTATTTGGAGGGAATGGGAGTTTCTCTAAGAATTTGATAGTCAGGATCCCTAACATTTATCTTTTTCCTTTTCTAGTGGCCCTGCCTTGAAAGGAAGATGAAAATGCTCATAAGAAATGTAAGTGATCTTTACTGGTCTGTGACTTTTGTATAACCGTAGTCTCTGGCATGTGACTGCACTAAGCATTTCTTGTCAAGACAGGTAAGGGAATTGAACACTTGTCTGAAGGAACCTGTGTGTGTGTGTGTGTGTGTGTGTGTGTGTCTGCACATGCATGCATGCGTCCACAGGCACATCTCTTCAGAAAGGTAAGGCATTTGAAGGAAAAGTGGAGATCTTAGGGAAGTCAGGAAAGAAATAGGTAATTGTTAAGCTTTTCTTTTTTTTCCATTTTGGGAAAAATCAAAGTTGTATAGTTTACCTAGATCATTTGTAATGCATAATCATCTTTCCTTAATTTTCCTTCAGATATTCTATTTATTTTTCCTCAGAATAATTTTTCTTCAAAGAAACATGGTTATCAAGTTGGGAATAAATTGAAAAATAGTTTCCAATCTCTAAGGACTTTCTCACATGTGATAGAACACATTGTTGAGGACAGATAGTGAAAGGATATAAAATGTGTGTGAAAGTGTGTACACTGAAGCCTTACTGCTAAAACCTGTGCCTTACATTCTTGAAGATTTTGTAAGTTCTTGTTCTCCTGCTGGTAGCATCCAGGGGAGTCACAAGATGTCACAAAACCGGTTATGAAACCTGTTGCGAAAAGATTAACTGCCCTTTGTT
>NW_012117488.1:11115367-11115711 GCF_000951035.1 Colobus angolensis palliatus | reverse complement strand
GCCTTAATGGTCAAAGATGCTGATAAACTGACCATGGGCCAAGTGTTGCAGGTCATGACCCCACATGCCATTGAGGGCATCCTCCAACAGCCTCCAGACCGATGGATAAGTAATGCCCGGCTCACCCACTATCAAGGGCTGCTGTTAAATCCGGCTAGAATAACTTTCCTGCCTCCAACTACCCTAAACCCTGCCTCGCTGCTGCCTAACCCGGACCTGGACGCTACGCTCCATGATTGCACCTAGATCTTAGCTCAGGTGCACGGAGTTCGAGAAGACCTGCAGGACCGCCCACTTCCCGACGCAGACCTCGTCTGGTTCACTGATGGAAGCAGCTTCATACA
>NW_012117488.1:10992665-11111568 GCF_000951035.1 Colobus angolensis palliatus | reverse complement strand
CCAACTCGCCTTGTTCAAATGTCAGCCAATCATACATTAGATTTGTATAATAACTCTGTACCTGTTTACCCTAGACTATATAATGCTGTCTTGAGCCCACTACTGGAGCTCTCCCGCTTTACTCCAATGGAGGCGTGAGAGTTCCAGGTTCGAACCTGTAATAAAGATCCTTTGCCCTTGCATTGACGCCTGACTCTGGTGAGCTTTTCTGGGGACTAGACGGACTTGGCACAACAATAGTTCTTCAATCTGTCATGAAAATGACTGAAATTTTATCTCCGATCTTGCAAAAACACCCCATGAGAACACAAGATACATTTGAGAAGGGGAGTAAGACCCTTCCCTTTACCTGAGCCGTAATCTTTTTGAAAAACAGATCACTTAAAAATACAGTCACTAAAAACTTTCTATAAATTACACGTTTTACTCAGAAAAGGAAACAAGATAGAGGAAGATGTATTTTAATGATAGATTTATTTCCCTGTAGAAAACTACTTAAACATAGTAATAAAGCTGGGAAATTATTTCATCCATATTTCCTTTAACCTTTCAGGGCATCTACTCAAGTTTGTTCAGGGAGAGTTATTTTACACATACATAAGCAGACACTGTCAAATTTAAAATAAAAGATGAAAGGGAAAATCAGCTTGAACATCATCAATACTCCCTGCTGTAAAATCCTACTCAATCTATGTTTTTTTTTTTTCTTAGTTCACAGAAATGTTTCATATAAAATATAAAAAAGACAACCTCGCCCTGTGCTTCCACCTGATGGTTGCTCTTTCACATCGATCCCACCTGCTTGTTTCATCCCAGGAGCTGTGGGACCAGACCTCAGCACACATTGTCAGCAGCAGCTGCCTCTCAGCCAGATATGCCTAAGGGGTGTTTGTGAGCCTAGAGGGGGCTAGTTTGCCCTGGTTCAAAAATCAAGCTCTATAGAGAAGCTGACACCAGCTCTCTATAAAATGTCCTACCTGGCAGCCATCTTGAAGGTGAAAAAGTTTTCCTAGGGAGCAAATGAGACCTACATTGACCCCATAAAGAAATGGTAATATGCTGAGGTTTTTGATATTTGATATTTTGATATTTGATCAAAGTATCAAAATATTTGATATCAAGTATCAAAAGATTTGATATTTGATCTTTTCATTTTTGGGGGAGGGGGTTCTTTGGAAAATCAGAGGAGGGTCACATACCCCAATCTGATTGGTGGGAGAGAATCCAAAGGCTTCCTGGCAGAGGTGACACCTGAACAACCTAAAGAACAAGAAACTTTTGTGTCCATCTTCTCATACTTGGCAGAGTACTCCTTGAGGAAAGAGGTTAACCATAGCTCGTATCTAATCAAATCATTTATCCTTACACATGTTTATTGAGCTCTTTGCTAAGAGAAAAACACTCCCAGAAGCAGCTTGGGAACTAGCGAGTGGCAGTCAGGAGGGAGAGAAGTAGATAAGGGAAATATGAGAGGAAATCAAGGATGAAGCTCATGTTTCTAGTTTAGGCGAAAGGGTGGATAGTGGATCAGGGCAGCCACGTGCAGTTGTGCAGGTTATAGATTCACAGATGCAGAAGAAGGGGCAAATTCTATGGAGAAGAGCCTTATTCTTGATCCCACAGTACCACCACTTGATATATGATGTTGGAATGGGCTACAATTGAGAACATTGTTTTCATTTCTTAAAAGCAAACCTGTTATTTCTTGAGTAAACCAAGAAATATACTTTGCTGCTATATTCACTTGGCTCCTTAATTTTCAAACATCAAAAATCTCTACTGTGAATCATTCATGTCTTCTCCCTATCTCCTCTGTCTTTAGAATATTCTGACACCTCTACCAGAGGAGATTTTAGGATTTCCTGCTTAAAGAAAGCTTGAAAGTTAGACATGAAACTGAATTATCAGTTATTAATATTGTTAATTAACAATGGGGTTATTGATATAGTAGTATCAAGAACACTCATTATTATTAAATTCATAAATAAGAATTGCCATTAGTTTTTAGAATTATTTCAAGCTACAATTTGATCATCTTATAATAGTTGTAATGCCTTTGTTCCCTTCTTTTTTGAGATGGAGTCTCGCACTGCTGCCCAGGTTGGAGTGCAGTGGCGCCATCTCAGCTAACTGCAACCTCCATCTCCCAAATTCAAGTATTTCTCCTGCCTCAGCCTCCCAAGTAGCTAGCACTACAGGTGTGAGCCACCATGCCTGGTTAATTTTTTTGTATTTTTAGTAGAGACGAGGTTTTGCCATGTTGCTCAGGTTCGTCTTGTACTCCTGAGCTCAGGCAAACTGTCTTCTTTGACCTCCCAAAGTGCTAGTATTACAGACCTCAGCCACCATGCCCAACCAGATATTTGATATTTAAGCTACACTTCTACTGTTGCTTTCTAGAAAATATTACATGGTCTTTGACTTTAGCATAGAAAGAGAACGACTAAAGGTCCTTAGCTTCTAAAGGCAATTACTTACTTGAACGGATATGTATAAGCCTAAACAATAACAAACACTTTGTATTTTTACCAAAAGCAACTTTAGCCACATGTCTAAGGCAAATAAAGTTTGTACCAGGTGAAAAGCTCTGAATGTTAATTTTAATGTTTGCAGTCCTTAGACAAGTTTAGCGTAGGTAGAAATGGAGAGCAAAAATATTCAGTAAATGGCATGCTTATTAGCAAGACAATATGGTTTTCATGCATTTCTAGTTAAGAGCAAGCATGAGGGTGGGGCAGAATGAGGAGGCACAGATTTACATTTAAATGTTTTCATTATAAAGTCCAAAGTCACTTTCTTCAGGCATGCAAACTGTGGATAGCTTCAGTCTCAGCATGAAGGCTGTGGATAGCTCCCTACACAGTCTTCTTTATTTTTATAAAGATCAACTCACCATCCTGTGCACCAAATAACTTTGCCTTTGATAAGTGCTCAGTAATTTCTTGATACATATGGTCCAGAATGTAAATCCCAAACTAAGGGCTAAATATTGTCACAAATCCACAGACTGGTAGAAAAATCTGATTATGACTAAATTTAATGGAATTATATTTGGCTAAGTGAAATAAATGTCTCCATTCAAAAAAAATTTAAAGTCATTGTTCTGAATGAAACATAAATGTATTTCTCTCCTTTATAAGGGTCTGGAACTTGGTAGTCTAGGACCAGTCTGGTGGCTCTATTCTATCAAGTCCTCAGGAATTTAGGATTCCTTCAAATTCATGCATTCATCATATTTGGGTGTGTCCTTCCTGCTCATGCTCCAAGCTGGTATCCATGCAGGCTGCATATAAAAAGAGAGATAAATTTTTTTTCTCAATAGACCAAAGGGCGTAGTCCAGCTTAATCTTAAGGGAGCTTTCTGTGAGTGTCCCCAGAGCATCCTCATTTAAAACACCCCATTTAAGTCATCAGTCACTTGACCATATCCAGATTTTTTTAAAGTACAATTCTAATGGAAGGAGGGGGAACAGGTATTGGAGGATTAGAGTTCTTGGAGAATCACCAAGGTAATTCCATTGAATTGATGAAGTAAAATGCATTACTGAAATGATGTTTTTCACTACAGAGAGTTCTTTATTTCTTTTCTCAACTGAGAGAAGACTATAAGAAAACAACACAGTGGGCATGCAAGCAGAGTTCACAAATAGGAATTTAAAATAAGACTTAAAATCTTAACACCCTGAAATCCTCTGAATACAAGGTAAGGCGTGGAGCTGAGGGAGAGCAGAAAGTTATGATGACAGAGCAGTAAATGGGCGATTCAACCAATCACATGTCTTCATCTTGCACAGTGTTCACTGGGGTGCATGTGAAAAGTTCTGGTTTGTGGACAAAAATCTTTTTTTCAAAAAGAAATATCTTGACTTTGAAAGTGTTTGAATCCTTTTTAGAAATATACTTTAAGTCTTAGGCCAGGTGCTGTGGTGCACGCTTGTAATTCCAGGACTTTAGGAGGACAAGGCTGGCAGATCACCTGAGGTCAGAAGTTCAAGACCAGCCTGGCCAACATGGTGAAACCCCATATCTACTAAAAATACAAAAATTAGCCAGGCATGGTGGCAAACACCTGTAATCCCAACTACTCAGGAGGCTGAGGCAGGAGAATTGCTAGAACCTGGGAGGCAGAGGTTGCAGTGAGCTGACATTGCACCAGGGCACTCTTGCCTGAGCAACAGAGCAATACTCCATCTCAAAAATAAATAAATAAATAAAAATAATAATAATATATATATAAAATACCAAATTTATAACTTTTTGAATATCCTGTCCACTCACAGTTCCATCATTAATGTCAATTCACTAATTATATTCTATTACTTTTGTGGAAAAAAAATATGTCTGTGCTCAATTTAAGGATTGAGCATCCACCCTGTTATTTCTCTACTCACTCTGACCAAGACTTGTGGACTCTGTTTGAAGTCTCCAGTTTATTCCAATATTCCCATTTTGTTCCAGTTCTAAGTTTCATGTTTTAATATCATTTTAGAAAAAATGGAGTAGGCCTATATTTCAATATGTTAAATAGTATATTCAGCAGGGTACAACCACAGACACATGGTTAGTATCATTAGGGGAAAAAAAAGTCAAAATCTGGCCTCACATTTCATGAAAGCTGTAAACGAAATCACTTTGATCTTCATTTTCTTCACTTTGATTCTCACTGAGTATTTACATCCTCTTATGTTTAAATGACCCCATGAACTCATGAGAGTTTCAATAGCCAGTTAAAACACACAGTACGTTTTTAAAACCAAACATACTTTCGTAAGTCTACTAAAAGCTGATAGCATTTCTCAGACTATAACCAGCATTAATTATCCTTCCTCTTTTCTTGAGTAAAAAATTAGAAGAAAAGGAAAGGGCATAACCTTAGTCCATCTCTGTAGTAAAGATTGCAACAACAATAAAACATAATGAAATGTGTTTTGTTAAAATGTGAAGGTTAACATGTGAAGACTTCCCCAGATACCTCACATGGCTACAACTTGTTTATACTGATCATAAACAAAATCGATTTAGATACTGATATTTAGCTTGATACATATTTAAAATAACAAAGTTTAAGCTAGAAGTAGATGCAAAGTAAACACAAAAGTTACTTTATGCAAACTTTTAGTTGCAAATTCACCAATTATTTACATTTTGTGACATTTGAAAGTGTCTCAGTTTGATTTGCTATTTAATCAAAACAATGAAAACCCTTAAGTATAATTTGAATTGGTAACTAGTTAAATTTTGATACAAATCCTATACTTCATTGGAGTAAAATAATACAAGCATTACCTATGAACTAAGTAGTTACATAGCACTAAGACAATATTAGTGAAATTTAGATGCTGAAAAAACAAAACAAAACAAAACCAAAAAAGGAGATCTTTCAGGAAATAAATAATCCAATGCCAATACTGCTATCATCTATCTATCTATCTATCTATCTATCTATCTATCTATCTATCTATCCATCTATCATCATCGTTTATCTATCTATCTGTCATCTACCTATCTATTCAAAGCCAGAAATTTTTTGAGAGGTTATAAATATTTATGGAGTAGTTAAAGATTTTCTCAAAAAAGTGAGAAAGAAAAAAAATGAGTAGTCTTTTTAGTATTGTGAATTAAATCATTCACAGAAAGGAACACATAGGTTTATAATATGTCATAATAAGATTATAACATTGATTTTAGTCAAAATATATGTAATGCAAGTCTTACAAATTATATTTTTTAAAAATGATAATATTCGTAACAACTGCCCAAAAAAGACAAGGCAATAGTTGGATTAATTTGAGTTGAATGCTACTATGTAGGGATCTTGAATAGTAATCTGCCTTAGATGATGTCTGTGTTTGGTATCTATTGCTGCATAACAAATCACATTAAAATTTAGTGGTTTATAACAGCTATTTATTATCTGTTACTGCTCTTACATTGACTCTGGATGGTGATTCTCCTATTTTATGTCATATGGGATAAGACAGCAGTCATCTGCAGGTTCAGTTAGCCTGGAATATAAAGAGGCTTCCTCACATGACAAGCAGTTGATGTTGGCTGTTGAGTGGAAACTCAGCCAGAACTTTGCCCAGTGTCAGTGGGTGGCATCTTAGTGTGGCTTGAGCCTCTCACACCATGACTACTGAGTCGCAAGAAATGTTACAACAGTGAGTATTCCAAGGGATCCAGTCAAAAGCTGCCATTCTCATAGGGCTTGGGTTTGGAATTTAGAGAGATGTCACTTGTGCTCACTCCATTGATCAAGTATGTCACTAAGTCACCCAGTTTCTAAGGCGCAGAATTCGACTCCACCTGTTGATGAGAAACTAGCAAGATCTCACTGCCAAAGTGCATGTGGGATAGGAGTTATCATTGAAGACATTTTGGACAAATGTGATTGGCCATAAGAATGATTCAGAAAATGTAAGATATTACATGTACAATATCTTAAATTTTGTACATGTTTTGCTCACACTGACTTGCTCTCTCCCTCACTAGTTATGTGCACCAGAAAAACAACGAATACCCATTGAGGGTACTGGTATGGTGGCAATATCACAAAAAGCTCAACTAATCTTTCTTAAGAAAGACAGGATTTTTATACTGACCAAATTATGTCTTTCTAATTTGGCAAGGGGTACTAACCTGCCATTTCTTGTATTCACATACAAGAACTGAATTAAAATAATGAAGATATTAGGTGTTTTTAAACTTTTTTCTCACTGTGTAATAATCCAGATAGGAAAATCTGCTTAAAATAAATAAATGGCTTAATAAATAATCATTAAGTGAGCCACCTTGGAAAAAACCTTCCAAGAAGTCCCGTCATGCACCCCACCCAATCAGAGCCCCTTCCCTCCTTCAAATTTAACCACTACCTTGCCTTTGTAGTCATAATATTATCATTTCATTATGTTTAAATCTCTCAGCACACATCCTTAGATACTATGGCTTAACCTTGTCTAGTTTTTAAACTTGGTTAGTTGGTTAAATCTTTTCAATCTGCAGGCTTCCCTTCCATCCCTCTTTTAATCTGTAGCTTCCTTGTTTATTGCCTAATCACTTTTAAAAACATATTAAGATACATTTATGCTCCATACCTACGTTCGTTAATGTGATATGAATCTCAAATATTGATATTTTGATTCTATAATTTATGTTTTATATTTTAAACTGAAATGATTACATAAAAAGACACTTTATCTCATCTACTAATTTACTTAGTAACACAGTTTATATAAAAAAATACTTAATTCTCTTCCCAAAGGTTTGATATATTTACCCAGGTTTTAGATAATGAATTGATTTTCAGCTCATGGAAGGCAACTTCTAAGATGGCCCCCAATAATTCTGTCCTCATTTTAAATTTGTGGGCTGGCTGGCCCAAATGATTCACTTTTAGTAAAAAAGAATATGGCCAAGTATGGAGGCCATGTTTGAGATTAGGTCACAAAAAGCCTGTGCCTTCTGTCGTCACTGTCTTGCTGTCTTGCTGTGACTTCTGTCACACTGTCTTGCTCTCTCCCTCACTAGCCATGATAGAACTCAGCTACCATGCTATGAATTGCCCTATGGAGAAACCCACGTGGCAAAGAACTGATGTCTTCAGCCAACAACTAGTGGCTACCCAAGGCTTGTCAATAGCCACATGAGTAAAAATCAGAGCAGACTCTGTCCCAATAGAGTCTTGAAACTGTGAGACAAATAATTACTAAATGGGGGGGGGGACGATAATTTGTTACTTAATAATAAGTAACGAATATAATATCCAAAACTGAACTCATGGATTTAAACTGGTCGATGGTTTTAATTTACTAACGTGCTTTACTTTATTGAAGCTCAGACTGCTCTTCATTTGGGAAAAATGGGGATCTTTGTTCATGACTATTAGTTTTTGATAGTCCTGCTAATCACATTGACAAAATTTGTTCTATGCTAATTTTGTATGTCTCCTGACCCAAACTGTATTCAGCCATTCTCTAAGAAGCCCTAATTTCCTTCATTCAGTGGAAAAATGGCATTTCAAAAACACAATCAAGGTTGTAAGTGCAATTGACCCTAGAACAACATGGGTTTCAATTGCATGTGTCTACTTACATGCAGATTTTTTTCAATAAATAAAGTTGGTCCTCTGTATCCAGGGTTCTGCATCCACATCCACATATAGAAAATTCAGTATTCATGGGATGTGAAACCTGTATAGGAAGGGCATACTTTTCTACAGGCAGGTTCTGCAGGACTTGATCTAGCTGTAGGACTTAAGTATTCATGGAGTTGTTATACATGGAGGCCCTGGAACCAATACCCTAACTACTGTATAGTCACTGTTACTGATTTGGTTATTGTTTTTAGACCCTTTAAATTAGATATATGAAGATAAAATACCTCCTGAATTTACACTTGACATCCAATTAAAATTCTCAACTACAGTATTTTACTTTCTTTCTTCTATATTACATGTATTTATTTTCTTCCACATTGATAATCTGGTTCTCAGGTACACATGGTATAATATAATTTGATTATCCTAAAATTACTCAGTTTCTTCATCATTTATTTAATGACCGGATATGACAAATACACAACACACAGACTTCAGAGTCTCTGAAGTCAAATACTTGTGTGGTAACCCCTGGGAAATATTCCATTGTTCTAACCTCAGTAGTACACTTATTTAAAACATTTTCAACCAAGGACAATCCACTATTTTAAAAATACATTCAAAGATAAGTTTTTAAAAGACATACTAAGATGAATATTTAAATTAAAATCTGGTAAACCCTTAACAACATTTCTGTCTTTTTCAAAGAGTGAATTAAAATGCTTTTGTTTAAACTTTTTGTCTGTATTTTTATGGACTCAGTGAAAATACAGACTTGTAGTCTTTACATAGTCACTTGTTTCTTATAATAAGAAATTTAAAAAAATAGTAGCCTGCATTCTTTTATTTCCTAGAAAGTGATTCTTATTTCCCCCAGGATTGTTTGTATATGTATCCTTCCAAGCTAGATCTCAGCTTTATATTTCAAAGTAAATTATCCTAGCTTGTTACTGTCCAACCCATCTGTTGATCAACTAACATACCTAGAAAATTTTAGTAATGATAAGAATGACAACAACAAATGAAATAAATACTATTTATCTATGGAGCACATACTATCACTACACCAAGCATTGTACCTTTATTATCACATTTAAACTATATATGTTAGTCCATTCTCACGCTGCTAATAAAGACATACTGGAAACTGGATAATTTATAAAGGAAAGAAGTTTAATTGACTCACAGTTCAGCATGACTGAGGAGGCCTTGGGAAACTTACCATCATTGCAGAAGGGGAAGCAAACACATCCTTCACATGGCGGCAGCAAGGAGAAGAATGAGAGCCGAACAAAGGGCAAAGCCCGTTATAAAACCATCAGATCTCCTGAGAACTCACTATCGTGAGAATAGCATGAGGGAACCACCCCTATGATTCAATTACTTCCCACCGAGTCCCTCCCACTACACATAGGGGTTATGGGATAGGGGTTATGGGAACTACAATTCAAGATGAGATTTGCTTGGGGACACAGTCAAATCATATCATTATATATACAGCCATTTCTTGTTACTCATGATCATTGCATTCTATAAAGTCATTGTGAACACTAAATTAAAGAACGTTGAAGAATTGCTCACAGATGAAATACAGGGTTAGGTTCTGTGGAGCTCTTATCACAACATTTTTTATCAACCAATCATATATAACTTTCTTTTTTATGTGTTTCTGTTTAAAGACACCTTATTTAGTATAACTGTTGACTCATTAACACTGATCTCATGGCCAACAGTACCATAACTCATGCCTGAATGTAGCTCATCTGACACATATGTTTTCTTCATAAGACACGTAATCATAGTCTTTTTGTGCTAGGAGACTCTAGACAACCCTTTAGCAATACATTTTGGGCTATTTAAAATAGACTTTTAAAAATCTCACAAAAATGGGGAAAGCATAATACTGCATAGATGGTAAAAAGAACGTTTATTTGCAATATGAGAGCTGAAAAAAGAAGGCAGAATATCACCTTATTTGATCTAAACTGGGATTAGATCTAAGCTCAGAACATATGTGTTGGATGACTCAAATTTTTGCTCCTACTATGTGAATGTCCATAAAAAATTGCAAAAGCACCGCGAGTATTAATTTTGTGAGTAAAAATGAATTTTGGCAAGTTGAAAAATTTACAAATGTGGAATCTGTGAATAATAAGCAATTCTGTGTGTGTGTGTACATGTGTATGTATGCATATGTGTACATATATTCCAATACAAATACCTTTAACTGGAAATTTATTTTACTTTTATGCATAATATACATTTGGAAGAAAACTTGAATACTAATCTTTTAATTATTTTGTCACAGTTTTATTTTTTCTTCTTAATTCCAAGCTCTATTTTACTCTTTATCCAACTTTATTGAATAACTCAATTTTTATTCATCACCACTCCTTCAATTAAAAAAAAAAATGAGTTTTAGCCTTATCTTCATGAGAAACTATGGTCTAGAACACTGGTCAATTAAATTGCAATTTCTTAGATTGGATTTAGGCATCAGAATTTTTAAATACTGATTAAGAAGCACTTCAGATGGTTCTAACAAGTAGCTAGGGTTAGAAACTAGCTTTAAATACCAACACTGATACTGTGCTACCTAAGGAAAGTTCTAGAATAACATTTTTAGAGTCACTGTTTTCTTTTTTCTTTATTTGTTCTAAAAAGAAAAAGGATACATGTGCAGAACATTCAGGTTTGTTACATAGGTATATGTGTGCCATGGTGGTTTGCTGCACCTATTGACCTATCCTCTAAGTTCCCTCCCCTCACCCCTAATCCCCCATACAGGACTTGGTATGTGTTGTTCGCCTCTCTGTGTCCATGTGTTATCAATATTCAACTCCCATTTATGAGTGAGAACATGCAGTGTTTGGTTTTTTTGTTTCTGTGTTAGTTTGCTGACTACGATGGCTTCCACCTTCATTCATGTCCCTGCAAAGGACATGATTTTATTCCTTTTCATGGCTGAATAGTATTCCATGGTGTATATGTACCACATTTTGTTTATCCAGTCTGTCATCGATGGGCATTTGGGTTGGTTCCTTGTCTTTGCTATTGTAAATAGTGCTACAATAAACACATGTGTGCATGTGTCTTTATAGTAGAATGATTAATATTTCTTTGGGTATAAGCTGGTAATGGGACTGCTGGGTCAAATGGTATTTCTGGTTCTAGATTCTTGAGGAATCACCACACTGTCTTCCACAGTGGTTGAACTAGTTTACATTCCCACCAACAGTGTAAAAGAGTTCCTATTTCTCCACAGCCTTGCCAGCATCTATTGCTTCCTAACTTTTTAATAATCGCCATTCTTAACTGGCATGAGATAGTATCTTCTCGTCATTTTGATTTGCATTTCTATGAGGATCAGTGATGTTAAGCTTTTTTCATATGCTTCTTGGCCATGTAAATGTCTTATTTTGAGAAGTGTCTGTTCATATCATTTGCCCATTTTGATGGCATTGTCTTTTTCTTGTAAATTTGTTTAAGTTTCTTGTAAATTCTGGATACTAGGCCCTTGTTAGATGGGTAGACTGCAAAAATTTTCTCCCATTCTGTAGGTTGCCTGTTAGTATAATCACTGTTTTCATATATCAAATGAACATCTCATCTCTTGCCTCATAAAATATTGTGAGCATTAAATAAGATGTTATGTATTTAATTTTGGGTCCAGAATGAAGCATTCAATAAACACATATACCTTTTTTCTTTTTGTGTTGAAAACCTGACAGATCTTTCTTCCTCTGAAAGGAAGAAGGATTTCCACAATTCTTCATAATGTGAAAATATACCAAGCTCACTCCTTGTCTTTACAAAATAATACTCATTTTACTTTGAGTGATACTCAGGATTTACAGATTATTTTTGCAGCCCTTCCTCCTACTATATTTCTTCATACCCTCTACCTACTACTCAAATTGAACTCACCACAGTTCTCCAAAAGTGCCCCATATCTTCTCATATATGAGTATTTATTCAACATATTTCCACTGCCTGAAGTAATCAGGATCCTGTAGCTATTCCTGTAAGACCCCATCCATAATTTATGTACAATAAAAAAATACCTTATTCCAAAACCTATTTTCTTGGTCTACTTTCTCAGCATTCTACAGCCCTAAAACAGAACGAACTCAGTCTCTTTTGCAGTTCAGTGAAGTTCTGCAGGTTTCTCTGTTATCAATTCCTCTTTTATATATCAATTGTCTGTTTGTATATAATCAGTTCAGGACTAGAAGATACACTCATTGAGGGTGGGCACATTTTTTATGCTTAATATTTGTTCCCATCCTGTTTCTGTGACCATGTTGAAAGAGAGGGAAACGCTGATATTGTTTTATCCATTCTTGGCTAGTTGTTAAAGAGAAGGGTTCACGCTCTGTAGTGGTAGAGATCAATATAAGAGAACATGAAGGACAAAGAATGGCTGAGGGTTAAATTAATCTTCATCCCCTTCTAAGCTTGATGTCTTTCCGAAACAATTTTCCACTCGTATCTTGGAGGGAAGCTCTTTTAATAAGGAAGTCCGTTTCCATACATAGATATTCAATATATATTTGTAAAAGGAATTAATGTGTAACTTATGCCCCTTTAACCATAATATGGTAGTTGCTATAGTGGACATGGCACACCACTTAACGTAATCACTCCTTAATTTTTACACTATCAAGCCTGTATTTCTCTATTTAGTGTTAAGAAAATTAATTCATAAAATAAAAAATCAAAATCAGATAGATTGTGTCTATTCTTTTTCTTTCATTTATTCAATCTGATGAGTCTTTCACTCAGTAGAAAATTAATTTAGTTAGACAGGGCTTGATCTTTTTGAGACAAGTGATTTTTTCCAAGCTCCTGTTATTTTCAAGGATACTATGTATTTAAAATAACAGCATGTCCTATTATAATTGCTGAAATATTATGTGTATAAAAACATAATTCAAAATAATAATATTAATCACACATATAGCAAGTTTTCTTAGAAATACATAAGTTTTTAAAGGCTTCCTTTTTCAGCCAGCCCTAAGTGCAAAGAATCTGATACATTTTTATGCCAATAGTTTATAATCTGGAAAAATCAATAAATGATAAGTAATATGTGAAAAATATTTGAGAGTAGGCCTCCAAAATAATATTCTATATAATTAATTTAAAAGATAATAAAACATGAGAAAAAGTGATATTAGTGTCATATTAATAAAATACATATGTGGTATTATTTTGCATATTGTGTATACATACAAATTTTTTATAAAATGGCTTGTATAGTTTTTAAGCTTATAATTTAGGACATATGTTGACATAATTAATCTACAAGTGATAAATTATTTTCTTCTCAGAGCACTCAAGGCGTTAGTCCCACTTGCCATTTAAAAGTTATATTTCTACTAAAAGAAACCATTTTAGTATATTGTAATACCTTGTTTTTTTTAATGGCATAAATTTAATAAATTTGCTTTTAAATGCCATTTACTAAAGATTTTCATTTATGTCATATCTAAATCTAAATTATTGAAGTTCAGAATAGTATTGGGTTTAGAACCTGTTTATCTTATTGCCCTTTCTATCCCTTAGCTGGCACACCTCTTCCCTTTAACCTGTTACAAGATGGATTGAGGATTAAATGAGAAAATCTATGAAAACTGTAAGACTAGTGTCAAATTATTATATGTTGCTATTAAATTTATTAGATATTGCAAGTTTATAAAATTTAAATTATAGTAAACAATATTATTTCTCTTAAAAATATTTAATGGCCCAAGAATCAAACACAGAATCAAACATTCCCTGTGTGTATGTTTTCAACTATGTGCCCTGTAAATAGCAGTTCTCATAATAGAGGAGGTGTTTCAGAAAATGAATCAAGTGAACTGTTCCATCATTATATTGTGACAATCAATAATGTATTTTTTTGATGTTTTATGCTTTTGTTCAATATCCTGCATCACAGTGATCAAGCAGTAAGTGTAAGCGTGTGTTTGCATGTGTGCGCATATATCCGTACAGTGTGCAGTCCATGTTGCTTGGGGTAAGTGGATCCGTTTTCATATTCCTTACATTTAATGGACAAAATAGAGGGAAGATATTTTCAGAATATAGGAGAAAAATAATGAAGTAGATAGTGACTGAGATTTGTGTTACTACTAGTGCCATGGCCTAGGGAAGTCTCATTTAATGGAGAGTATCTGAGATAAGATAATGTAATGAAAAAGAAGCAATTATAAATTTATCTAGCCAAAAAAAAAACCAATTGAGGTGAATGCAATGGCAAATAAAAATACCCTGAGGCTGAAATAAGTTTATTTTTTAAATTCAATATATTTATTTTTCTTTTATTTGCCCTATGGTATGTCACTATATTTTATTTATAATTTATTTTTTGGTGTTCTCTCTCTTCTTCCGTTTACTTCTTTTTTTTTTTTTAATGTTTCATGAGTGTTTCTTTTAAGGGTCCTCATTGTTTTTAAACTTGGTTCAGTCAATTTTATACTTCTTAGAACTTTTAAAACTTTAAAAAGTAGATGCATGCCTAAGCAACATTGACTACATAAATAAATGAGCAGAGGAGGTTACAGTTCTTATTGCATGCACTCAGATCAACATAGGTAGCACATGTTTAATATAAGATGACTTAATTTAATATAAATTAAGAAAATGTATAAGAAAGGTATAGAATTTCTAAAATTATCATCCACCTACCTGTCATCTATAAATGCTAACA
This sequence comes from Colobus angolensis palliatus, assembly GCF_000951035.1. Taxonomy (NCBI): domain Eukaryota; kingdom Metazoa; phylum Chordata; class Mammalia; order Primates; family Cercopithecidae; genus Colobus; species Colobus angolensis. Next base: position 11,096,758 of record NW_012117488.1, on the reverse strand, counting down.
TCTATATGTTAATGAATGACATTTTTATGCAATCATTGGATACTTGCACACACATTTGCTGAAGTTACCATGTACCAACTGCACTTTGAGAAAATATATCTGAGAATTTCATATATTGTATTTCAGGTAGATTTTCTTCCCCATCACTAAGTACCAACCACATTTCAAATTTTGAAATTGTACAAGTGTATATAACCCAGAGAGTTTATACAATTTACTAAAAACAAAACCAACAACCACAATTAAAAAAAATCAAATAATATAAAAATATATGGTGGACAAAAATGGCTCGATATATGACTGATCATGATAGCAAACTAGCAGGATTGTTTTGTAGCAACTGTCCAAAAGGCAAATCTTTGCCTTGGGCCATCATTCTCTAAAGACCAATAGTTGTATCAAGAAATTCTGTTGTGTAAATTAATTTATTTAGATGTTCCTGAGAGACATTCCAAAAATCAAAAACAGATGGTCAGTAGTAACATTAATTTTTTTCCTGATTATAAAGTTAGCTAATTAATAACAGTAACAACTTTAGTAAAAACATGACAACTACAATAATAGCTGCTTTCACTGAGCAGTCTCCATGTTCTGGGGACAGTGCTAGAGGAGATGGCAACAATTATCTTATTTAATCTTCGTAAAATCTCCACGACATAAAATTCTATGATTCTCATTTTATGGATGTGGGAATTTAGAAATAGAGACATTAAAATTTTTTCAGAGTAGCAAAGGCAGAGAATGTTTGAAACCAGGTTATCTGACCCTAGACACTTGCCACCTCCTGGCCTAGTTCCAAGACACATGTATTCATTTTCAATCAAGAAATAATGAATCCATGAGATAGCTAACTTCTACAGGAATCTTGGCTGAATGACACACATTTTAATGTACATGTAAACAGTCTAAAATGTTTCCTTAACAGGTAAATTGAAAACGAATGAAGAGAAACAATAAAACTGGGGAACATGAAGTTGATAAATAAATGTACAAAAAACAAAGAGAAAGGAAAAAAGGAAGGAAAGGACAGAGTAGGTAGGGGGGAGTGTTAGGGGAGGGGAGAGGAAGAGAGGGTTAGGGGATGGGAGGGGAGGGGAGGGTTAGAGAAGGAAAGGGGAGGGGAAGGAATGGAAAGGTAAAGGTGAAAAAAAAGAAATGTGGTCTGTGGATGAAAATATAGTGTATTGACCTATGACATTGAATTAGCAAACAGTGTTCTACATCAGAGTTTTTCCAACTGCGGGTTAAAAAAAAAAAAAAACTCAGAATATAAAGTCTCCCTGAGATGTACTAAATCAGAATCTTTGAATGTTAAAATCAGGATTGTACATTTTTTAAAAACACCCCAGCTAATTCTCTACGTCTTGAATTCAGGTACCCTTCAATTCTCCAAAACAAATTATTTATTCATTATGAAAAAAATACTTATCCTTTTATGTAATACTAGGCCCTAAAAAAAAATTGGCAATCGCCAAAATTTTAATTCCTGCCTCACTTGGTAATTTTAAAAACTATAGGATAAAACAAAATCAGTTGAGGATGCTGGGAAAACCGGATAGCCACATACCAAGAATGAAACTAGACCCCTATCTTACCATGTATAAAAATAAAATCAAAATGGATTAAATAATAAAACCTAAGACTTCAAACTATGAAATTGCTCCAAGAAAACATTGGTGAAACTCTCCAAGACATTAGTCTGGGCAAAAAATTCTTGAGTAATACCCCACAAGCACAGGCAACCAAAGCAAATACGGACAAATGAGATTACATCAAGTTAAAAAGCTTCTGCACAGAAAAGGAAACAATCAGCCAAGTAAAGAGACAGCTCACAGGATATTTGCAAACTAACTATCTGACAAGGAATTAATAACCAGAATATATGAGGAGCTCAAACAGCTCTATAGGAAAAAATCCAATAATCTGATTACAAAATGAACAAAATATTTGAACTGATATTTCTTGAAAGAAGACATAGAAATGCCAAATAGACATATGAAAAGATGTTCAACATAATTGATTACCAGAGAAATGTAAATCAAAACTACCATGAGATATCATCTCACTGCAGTTAAAATTGCTTGTATCCAAAACACAGGCAATTACAAATGCTGGTGAGGATGTGAAGAAAAGGGAATCCTCGTACACTGTTTGTGGGAATGTAAATTAGTACAACCGCTATGGAGAGCAGTTTGGAGGTTCCTAAAAAAACTGAAAATAGAGTTACCGTATGATGAAGCAATCTCACTGCTGAGTATATACCCAGAAGAATGGAAATCAGTGTGATGAAGAGATAGCTGCACTCCCATGTTTGTTGCAGCTCTATTCACAATAACCAAGATTTGGAAGCAACCTAAGTGTCCATCAATAGATGAATAGATATAGATAAAGAAAATGTGGTACATATACACAATTGAATGCTATTCAGCCATAAAAAAAAAAGAATAAGATTTAGTGATTTGCAAGAATGTGGATGGAACTGAAGGTTATTATGTTAAGTGAAATAAGCCAGGCACAGACAGACAAATATTGTATGTTCTCACTTATTTGTGGGATCTATAAATCAAAACCATTTTACCCATGAAGATAGAGAGTAGAAGGATGGTTATCAGAGGCTGAGAAGGGTAGTGGGACGGTAGACTGGATGGTGGGGATGGTTAATGGGTAAAACAAAATCTTTAGAATAATGAATAAGGTCTAGTATTTAGCAGCACAACTGAGTGATTATAGTTGATAGTAATTCAACTGAACTTTTAAAAAATAACTGAAAGTATAATTGCATTATTTGTAACACAAAAGAAAAATGCCTGAGGAGATGGACAGCCCATTTTTCATGATGTGATTATTTATTAAGCATTGCCTGCCTGTATCAGAGCATCTCATGTCCCCCATAAACACATAAACCTATTTTGTACCCACAAAAATAAAAAATAAAATGTAATATATATTAAAAAATCGGCCAGGTGTGGTGGCTCACGCCTGTAATCCCATCACTTTGGGAGGCTGAGGCGGGTGGATCATGATGTCAGGAGTTTGAGACCAGCCTGGCCAACATAGTGAAACCTGGTCTCTACTAAAACTACAAAAATTAGCTTGGTGTGGTGGCAGGCACCTGTAATCCCAGCTACTCAGGAGGCTGAGGCAGGAGAATGGCTTAAATCTGGGAGGCAGAGGTTACAGTAAGCCGAGATGGCACCACTGCACTCCAGCCTGGGCAACAGAGGGAGACTCCATCTCAGAAAATAAATAAATAAATAAGTAAATAAATAAATAATCAATTGAGATTATGTGATATAGTAGAGAGAACCCCAAAATTAAGTTAGAAATGTTGTGTTTAGGACATACAGCTTTGCTTCCTGCTAGATGCATGACATCAAGAAAGTTAATGTATGTCTGACATTCAATTTCCTCATATTTGAAGTTACAGTAAAATAACACATTGTTATCAGGATCATAAGAAGCAATGTGTGTTAATGTCTGTTAACTTTAAAATGTTGTTTAAATATGTGTTATTATTCAATGTATTTGGAAGATAAATTTACCTTGACATTCATATAATTTCATTATAATGGGAACAATTGTACATTAACGTAGTAGGGTCCAATTCCCTTAGTCGGTTGTCTAACAAGACTAAGGTTTTATTTTCTTTGGCTCCCAAATTTCTCTCCAAAATAAAAAGCTCTTAATTCAAATGGACAGAATATATCCAAAGGGAAAAAGGAAGGAAAAACTGGCACATTAAAATGGAGGAAAAAACCCTATACTAATGTTTGACATCAAAGGAATATATTTCAGTTGAGATATAGAGAAAAATGAAAATTGCCTCTAGTTTTTATGCCACATAAAAAAAAAAAAAAAGGCAGAAATGGTAGTGCCATTTCTCTTTAGCTCCCAAGAGCACATCTTGAACTGTGCACAGTTTTTTGTGTCCTCTGAAGTCACCAGGAGTTCTGTATAAGGAGTCCTTAGAGGGGAAGACAGAGACAAGTATCTGACTTTTTGTCACTTCCTATTCCAAATTTTGTGTACAGTATAATGAAAGTCCATTATAAAGTGGGGGATAAGAGACATGATTTACATCCAAATTATACTTGGCTGCATTGCCATAGAAAGATGTAGCAATTCAGCTATATTCTGTTGCAATGACTGACAATATTTTTTCTTTATCACAATCCCTTTGATGCTCATTAGAAATAATAATAGATGGTCACAATAACTTTCCTTTTCATTATTTCATTACTTTGGAAAGGATGTCTAAGTGCTTGCATATTTTGTGATAACACACTTTTCCTTCTTCTGATCCATCTTTGTCCCTTCTTTTAGAATACATGGGTATAATTTCTTCATCATTCATTTTGTTGAATATGATTTCAATTATCACGTCAATAGTAAAATATAAATTCCTTCATCCTTAAAAGAAATGCTTGTTTCAGCAACATATTTTCCCCAAGAAGTTTAATATTAATGAGAGAACCTGAATTTTTCCATACCAAGCTGACAGATTGTGTCATAGATTTCTATGTCAAATTTTCAAGAAATATAGCGCTGGAAGACAGCAGTACATAGCTCAGGGCAATAATAAGTCATAAATGGGCAGCAACAATGTTGGTCTAAGGAGTAGATCAGTGTTGTGCTTTGGAAAAACATGACCTTCATTTTCTGTATCTTGTTTTCAGTCTGAAATGAAGAAAGTAAATGTTGACCAGTGATGAAGCAAAAATAGATAATCCTGTCCGCTTTCATACATGCCTTTGGAAAATGCGTATATGAAATGATGATAGAAAATAATCAACAATTCATCTAGTTAATTACCTCTATAATTGAGAATGTTTTACTTATTTTGCATGCATGAAAAGCAGTTGGGAGATATATATATATACGTATAAACATATATATACACACACACATATATATTGAGAGAGAGAGAGGTCCAACAACAAATAATAGTTATTACCCATTCAGTGGCAAAAAAATTAAGTAATATTTTTATTAATTTTCAACTAATTTATTTTTCCATATTTTAGTTTGTTTTTATATTAATAATTAATGAAGACTATCATTGTCACTTCTTCACACATTCCTGAATACCTGACCAATAGTATAAAACATTTTGAAATTTTAGTTTATTGAATTTGAAGCTTTAATTTCATGATCGAAGTTGAGTTTGTCACCAAGTCTGCCTTTTTACTAAATTCTATGAATCGCACATTCATTGTGCCTCTAAAAGGTTATGTACAAACACTTTATACAAGGCTGCTCTATTTTCCTTTCTCAATTACTCTTTTACCATTTACCTGAATCAACAATTATTTAAGTTTCATAATATACTCTCCAAATATCACATGCTCTGATGTTGATTCATTACTATTCTCTTTGTGAATATGATTTTCCTTTTCTACAAATTGCGCTAATCACTGTAATCCTTGAAAGAACCTCTTGTTTGATGGGAATATGAAATTTCATTTGTCAAAACCATACTACACAGAAGCAAGACAACTACCAGGAATACGATCTGGCATCCAGAGATATCGTTAAGCTTCCCAGGGTTCCCAGGGCTCCCAGGCTTCTAAATTGCAGACTTACTACAGTGAGGGCCATATTCATGCTTTGCTTTAAGACAGAATGATTTTTCCATTACCTTTCTGAAGCTCTTGCAATGGCGTTTAAGTAATTAATAGGTTGTTTTTCTGTGAACTTTGATGAATTTATTACACCTGAGAAGTTTTCACCTGGATAGTGTAACTACAAGAGGCTTGAGTCAAGCAAACTGCACCAAAATAAGACTGAGCTGCATTTAATACTCATTGTTACCCCTGAATCAGAGTACTGTTTGTTTTACAGTGAATGCAGCTGTTTAGTAGAGATGGAATTATCCTTAAAATTGAGAAACTTTTCTGCCACAGTGGTAGAATGCAGTATAGTCTGACCTTTGTAGATAGAACTGATTTTAATATTAAATTTAACTGGAATAGAGATATGTATAGATATATAGATCACCAGACTTATAAATCTATTTATTTGTATATTGTCAATCTTCATGCACTTACCCAAAAAGAATATTCATACTAGTTCATGAAAGCAAGGCCAATTATGATAAAGTTTAGTTCTAACTGTCCAGGATATAAAATTCACTCATATAAATAATGACTTTAAGAAAATATAAACTGTATTAATATACGGTTTATTAAATTTGCTATAGCATGTAGAAGTTAGTAACTAATGGACTTAGCAAAAAATTTATCTTTACATTCAAAATCAATCCTTAGGCTATTGAATTGAATTGGAGGGGAAGGAGAGTAAAGTTCTTTACTGAATAGGTTACACTTCGTATTGTTGTTCTCACAAGTATTATTATTAAAGCTACAAACTCTGATTTCCCAACCCCTGTGCATATTTATTGATCATCTTGCTTTTGTTAATTATAAAATACATTACATGCAAGTAATTCAGATGTCCAAAACAAAAACAAATAGGTTTCCAAAAAAGCTTCACCTCAATTAGGGAGCAGAAGGTCTACCAGATTATTATATTTTCTTTAGAAATAAATAACAAAACAGATAATCCATCTGTGATCTTAGTACTCTGACCATCAAATAGTAGACATTTGAATCTGTTCATGAGCTAGGAGCCTAACTCTGATAACTTTGTTGTTATTAATACCAAAGACCAAAATCCAATCAGTATAAGTATCTGTTTATAGAGGAGAGAGGGACTAGCTAAAATATCATCCCTCACATAAACATAGCTGGCAATGAAATCTATGTCAGATCAACATATCTCCTCATTTATAAAGCTTTGCTGCTAAAAGGTACAAAATATGTTGGGTATCTAAAATGTGATAAAATTATAATGGAATACAGATTTTGGTCCTGAGGAGGACTAGAAAGATGATATTTTTTAAGGAGCTGATTGCTAGACTCCTTAGTGATAAGCACTATAGACAGATAACAACAACAACAACAAAAGACAGTAATTTTTACCCTCTTTTTAAATACTCAGGAAGATACCTTTTTGTTTATATGTATTTTGATGGTATTTTATTTTGCAGTTTCATATGTTATGTTATGTTTTATTATGAAATATACCATTACACTTTAAAAAGTACATTGTTTGGAGTTCATAGTGAGTCCAACATTTTCTAGATTAGATCAATGTTGAAACCAAATATAACAAAAATCAACTAAAGCTGGGCATTGATTTGACATCAACCTTAGCTTTTGATATTTCTTTCTGTGATCTGCCTGCTTCTAAAAATTCTGTGCTTTAATCACCAGAGAGCATGGGTTGGAAAGACTCATTTAGATTTAAGGAACTTTGGCTTTTAGCAGTTATATTGGCAAAATAAGTACAAAGATTGCCTGTTAATGATTATGTCTATATGTGAACATTATCATCATTTTTTCTCACTTGAGAAATAATTTAACTCCAACTGAAGGATTGAAGGATTTTTTAATAGATTCCTTTATTTCAAAGCTTAAATGAGACAAGGATAAATAAAAGAGATCATTATTTAAACAATGCTTTGATGGAAATAATAGAGAAACATTCTTTCATGTTGGAAAAATAGTTCAGTATTGAGTCCATTGTGACTCAACATTTATCATTTTCATTTATTTAGTGAATGCCATTTAAGTAATAAGTCCTAATACCTAAAAGGTTCATAAAAATTCAAAACTTTTTAAAACAATAAATAATTTACTTTTTATCACTATGTATATGATATTTTTTTTTAATTCCCACTAGATCAACAAAGAAACTAAAACATTGAGTAGCAGAATGGTGGTTAGAACTCTTTTAAAGAGTCAGTGAAGGAAAATAATGTCTCCATTCTCAATTGGTAATGCCTAAGTTGTATTTACCTAGGCCCAGTAGAAAGTTGTTTAATATGCCTGTGACAACAGTTTATTACCATTTTCTTTAAAAAGATAAACATAATATTAATATCATTGCATTAAATGAATATATTTATAATAATGAAAGAAAAATGTTTTACTCAAGAATTTACATAATACATTGCTTAATATATTGATATTTGAACACTGTTGTGCCTTACAAAGGTTTCATTTACCCACTGAAATGAAAACATTCATAGTGAGCATAAACTGATACAAATATTTTACAGAAAGCTAAATATTTCATAGCATCTACATTTGTTGAAATTTAAAGAGGCTGTAATAGAAGAACTTTTGGGCAAATGTAATCTAACTACTTTATTATCTAAATCTTGGCCTTTGATAAAGCTCATTTCAAATGTATGAATCTAACACATTCAAGTATTCAGTAAATTGAAATGAGGCAACTGATTCATATGAATCCTGCTAGACTCATTATTGATGACAAAAAAAGGAAATTAGTGATGTAATTATGTGAAGGATCTATCAACAAGATAGCTGCATTATCAACAGTGCAATGGTCTTGACCAAGAAGATGCAGTAGAAGACATTTTTGTTCCCCATGTTCTTATTCCTTAGGTTTCTTGCCAGTTGGTTTGCACTGGAGACATGTTACTGATCATGTATATATGATGTAGATGAATGTGTGAGAAAGGGCAGGGCTTACTAGAGTGGTAACCATCATGCTGTTTCCTGTCACTTCTAGAGCTACTCAATGGATAGAGCCTTAAGGGTATTTTAACTTTATAAAAATGTATTTCATTATTTTATAACATAGCACTACTAAGTAAGAGCAGTACTGTGGCCTCCTGTTCTGCCTAGGTATTACCATAGTCATATTACAAGGATGATTTTCAAAGTATTAAAAAACTTACAGCACTGATACCAACCAATTGGAACAGATACCAGACTTTTTACCACATGATGCAGATGCTTTACCAGGAGAATATTAGAAGAATATCATAGTGATGCAGGTTGCTCTTTATGCAAGAAATTGGGAATTGTAGGTGCAAAAATATGTAAAGGAAACATGGATCTCTCAATTATCTGCCAAAATCAAAAGTCCAAAATAAAGTTGTAATATAAAAAAACATAGAAAGCGACAACAGAAAGGTATATATTTTCCAGAAAGAAATAACCCCAAATTATTGCCTTATCTCCTGACTGACTTTACATTCATGCACTCCGTAAAGATAGCACAATGTGCAGATTTTCACAGCCATTGCCAGTGTGAAGTGAAATACTATCTTTTTTTCTTTGCAAAGTAATAGATTTGCCACTTGGCCCAGGTTCTTTGACTTGGTTACTACAACCATATGTGGAGTCTCTACCTCTGGGGTACATTTTTAAAGTAGCAAGATCCTCATTGTCCATTCCCTTGAAGGCATCATTTGTTTGGAACATAAGCTAAAACTATTTAAATAATCAATTTAGAGTTGCAGTTTCAAGTAAAAATGGCAAAGGTTGATACGGGGGTGTCCATTTATAATTCATATTTCTTAAATACTCTCCAAATCCCTCAGCAGTGCTCTGTGAATGTTGTAAATTCAAAGCAAAGAATTAAATAGCAATTCTGAAAGCTAATAAGGTATCAGGTAAAATACCAACTAATTATAGAACACAGGGCTGACAACACACTCTCAGGTGTGGTGTGCTTTTGTAATGTTTCAGTGGCTTTACTGAAGCACTATTCAAAGTTCTAACAATAATATTAAAAAATAGTAACCATGCCCTAAATCTATTTGGTTTTTATTTGAAGAATAATATTTCAATTATAGATTAAATTAAACTTTAGTAGATGAATCACATTTCTTGATGCATATGAAGTTTTAAAAATATTAATTTCAAGCATTTCTTCAAGTTTTAGAGTTATACTAGTCAAAATATGAAACTCTAGGAGGCTTAAGGTATTGGTTACTTTCATCTCCCTACATTGCTGGATAAATGTAATCAAGGTTCCCACTCGTGTATTTTCCAAGACATTGCTGAAGCTTACTTTATATCGTTCAGAAGTCTACACTTGAAATGGCTCATATTTATAGTCCTCTGGAAAGGAAAAGGATTAATTCAGAATGCAGGTGTTAATGTGTTTGGACCATGCCTATGTCTGTATTTCTGTGATACTTACCACATTTATTATTAGTCATTTTATGACTGCTCCTATTAAAATGCAACAACACTATGCCAAGATCAGCACCTTTCTTTCCATTTCACTCTTGAAAGGACTGAGACATACTGTAAAGGAAGAGGAAACTTACCTATCTGCTATTAATGTTTTCTGTTCTTTTGAAGGAATACTCCAGATACCTGGAGTATTCTTGTACTTGTCACAATCACTGCATTAGTTTAATAAAAAAGAATAATTTTATTACTGTTATTTTTTATTATTTCCATATATCATGTTGAATATTGATATTACAGCAGTCAAAATAACTGTGAAGTGTTTCCCTTGATATCTTGACTCTCATTAGAAAGTAATTTAACCCTGCCTTTGCAGACAGACCTGAGTGATAGAGCCTGAATATATCTGGTCAGGCCTTGAACAGCTACATCTACATAACCTAGAAAAATAATTGTTAGAGGCAGAGCATTGTTAATGTCCTATAATTGACTCACAAGGTTAAGTGACCTCTTAGAAGAATGTGAACATGTGAATCAAGCAGTTCTTTTACTCTCATGGGGCAGTTTATTTGCAACAAGAAGTAACTGTTAATGAGCTCCCTAGCTAGCAAAAGCTAGATGTAAAGTATGTAAAACTTCAGAATGCCTAGTACTTCATATAGTAACAACAAAAGTTATGTGTTGAGTTCATTCAGGAGATCTTAATGGATCAAAAAAGAATACGGGGAGCTTGTTTTAAAAGCTGAATAGCAACAAATTATTTTGGAGTTTTGTATCATGATAATTATAATAAATAGCAAAAATTTTAATGCCTTTAAAGTTTTCACACAAAACATGGAAAGTTTTGAACTTTTTAAAGTGGAAATTCATTATTTCTTCTCTACTACAATTTCACTTGGAATTTGAAGGTACTCAAATCCCATGTTAAAATATTATTAGAATACAAATTGCCATTCAAGGAGGGAATTGGTTTTAATTTAGTAAATAGAAATTTAGTACCTACAATGAGTTAATTTCTGTGCTATGCACTAGGGACACAATGATAAAGAAACTGTGATTTTATTTGGTGAGGTTTTTTTCTCCCATCAAAGAGCTTCCTGTCAAGTGAAAAATTCAATAACTCAGTAGAGTTAATGCCAAGAAGTAAATGCTGTGTTGTGGTTACACTAAGGAAATTATGGAAGTCAGGCCCACTTCTTTTCCTCTACACAGATTGGATCAGCATGAGTGATATCACTCTCATCTGCTTTTGTTTTCATGTGGACCTTTGGGCTGAGAGTCTAGTGAGGACTAACTTTTTACTACTCAAGTACAGAGCATATACTTAGCCATGGGTTGGACTGTCATTTCTGCTTGGAGTTCCTAATCATATAATTTACAAAGACAAAGTTTTTTTAAAAGCCTAATAAATCAAAGAAAGGAGCATGGTTGGCTGAGTCAAAGGTTTGGCAATAGCAACCACTATAAATAGGAAACTGAATAAAAGCATTAAATAGCCATCTGCTAAAATAATAATAAAAATATATTTTTTTCATGCTTAATATGTTTAATAACAAGGCCATGAATAAGATATTGTGTTCAAATCCAGAACTGGTGGAAAGAATATGAGAGTTGGATGCAGAGTTGTTGGCTGCTCTTTTTTTTTTTTTTTTTTTTTTTTTTTTTTTTCCTGTAAGAGGTACACTGAAGAACATCACACTGCTTGATTGGCATCCTCTAGGACTAAATGACTGGTCTACTGGGGCTGAGGCATCAGGTGGCAGAGAATCAGAAGCATTACTATGACTCTTCTCAATATCTGATTTCTGAACCTTCCACTGCTCTAATACAGTTTATATACTTCTAATGTAGTTCTGTATAGTTCAGTGCTACTTAAAGTATAATCTTGCAGCCTCATGAGAGACCTTGTTAGAAATACAAACAATCAAGTCTCACCCCAGACTTAATCAGAATCTTTACTATATGGGCCCTGGAATTTGAATTTTAACAAGCCCTCAAGGTAATTCTGATCCTTAAATTTGAGAAGCATGACTATCAAAGGGCTTATGATCCTAAGAATTTATTCTGCCATTCATGAAAGTTCTTGCTCCCCACAATTAATCATCCATTTCTCTAGTCCCTATCTATTCCCTAAATTTCTTTTTATTTTTTTCCTTTTTTTGTACAAATTATTCCAATTCTATTACTCACCTTGCTCCCCCCCATGTCAAAAGACTCTCTCTCTCTCTCTATATATATATATATGTGTGTGTATGTGTGTGTGTGTGTGTGTGTGTGTGTGTGTTAGTGCTCCAAAACCATTTCTTATGGTGACCTTTTTCTCTCACGTTAGTGTATGCACAAGCACAAGTATTTATTTGGAAGGAATTGGAGCTACAAGAAATGGTTTTGGAGCACTTTAATGTTGCTCTTACCCAAATCTGACCCAATTCAGCTGAGGATATTACTATATAAAGCCTCTTAAAAGCAGTGATAGTTTATTTCAAATATAGGAAACTACATAGAGTCTTTTGACATGGTAGGATAGCCAGATGAGCAATATAATTGGAATAATTTGTCCAAAAAACGTAAAGAGTAAAAAGAACTTTAGGAAATAGAGAAATGGATGATTAATTGTAGAAAGTAAGAACTTTCACAAATGGCAGAATAAATTCTTAGGACCATATACCCTAAATGCTTTTTTGGAACCAATAGAGGGTATAACATTATTCATGTACATAAACACACACCTTTAGAAGCAAATGAACATTACCAAGAAGATAAAGCACAATAAATGCTCAAACTTCTATATACTTCCTTTAAGAATCAGGAACATAGAAGATCTAAATGACACCAAGCAAGAAAGCAAAGCCCAATGATAATCTAGTTAGACAAGGCAAATCTATGCATACTTTTCATTCATTTAGGAAGGATCTAGCAATATCTTACTATGCACCCAGCACCATGCTAATTTAGAGAGAGAAGGCAGTGAAGCAACTAGGAATATTTTTTTCTGTCTTTTAGAGCCTTGTCACTGAGGCAGACACTCTACACCTCTACCCCTCCTCCCTACACTTCTAAAGTACACACTAGGTTATAGACTCTGACGGCAGGGGGACCAGGGTTTGTATTTGTGCTCTATCACTGACTAGCTCTTTAACCTTGGACAAATCACATCTTTAAGCTTCAGTGTCTATAATAAAAAGATAATAATAGACCCCAGTATTTGACTTATTGTGAAGATTAAATGATTCATGGTAAATTGCTGACTCATTGCCTAGCACATAATAAGTACTTAATGTTAATATTTTACTGTATAAGTAGATATACTTTTGTAATTGAAAGAAAAACACAAGGTGTTTTGAGAATCTATAACCAAGGAATCTAATTAAGATTCCATACAAATAGTGCAACAGGATACTAAACTAAAACTACCCAGTTTTCTGCATACTTATGCTTTCCGTAAAGTATGTGGAGTTGAGGCTTCCAGGGACTCTATATGAGACTGCCAGCTTTGGTTTTTCTAATCTGACATTGGTAAGGTAACACTGATCAATTCACCCTGGTTCTGAAGCAGAATCGTAACATAAAGGACTGCCTAACTTACATTGCCAGTATGTCCCCTGGTCTTGTTGGCTGGAAATGTTATTTTCATACAACCATTTTCATTTTTTAGTTGAGCAGCATTGAAACTATCCAGATTCCTTGCTGTTCGGCAAATGTTTTAATTGGTTATGTTTTGCCACCCTGGGCACACTATTAGACAAAATTGCAACAAAAGACATCACTAAAAAGCAGAAAGCTTCAGATTGTTAAAATCGTGAATGTTATTAATACTATTAAAATGCTAATTGCTGTTTAGAGGAGATTCAGTTGCAATTCTAAAGGAGGAAATGCTTAGGCTGCAGGATCTGAGGCATGGATTGTTTGTTCCCTAAAGGGGAGAAAATTCACTTTTGTTTAGTTTATATGAACAAGAAGGCATTCCAAGGAGGTACGCTGAAGTGACTGTAGACCTCCTAGAGTCAGAGCCACCTTCAGCTTCACCCCCACCCTAGGTGGTCCTTAATTGCCACTACAGACTGCCTGGCTGGAACTTATTGTTTGCACTGCACATGACCTTGGATGAAAACTAGAGCGCTATGAATTAATCCCTGTAATATTTCGTGTTTAACATCTGTGTTGTCACCAGCCATTATTCAGAGGACAAAAAAAAAATAGCCAGATCTATCTCCTACTACATTTTTTTTTTAAGTCTACGCTATTGTTTCCCAAGGACTCTCTAAATGGATCACTTATAAATGACTGAATCCATTCATTTTCTTTATTTTCTGAAACAAAAGTCTACAGAATTTAGGGGATAATACCAAAACAAAATAAGACAATTTTTTAATAATAGGAATCTCTCCGATATCTCCATTTCCTCTATCTATCTGTCTTTTCTTTTCCAGTATCTGTTTTAAAAGAGGGGAAGATTCCATAAAATGATTTCATGTATCACTTACGGCTTTATTCATTGATGAAATGTAGTCACCACAGGGAGAAATGTAGCAACAACTCAGCATCCAGAAATAATACAGAACACTGCTGCATTAAATGAAAAATACCTGTAAGAGGAAGTGAGTTAATAAAAATTCAATTACTCAAATGGGAACTTCTCCAAGACCCCAGGGTTAACACCTAGATTAAACTCTCACTCTCACTCTCACTCTCTCTCTCACTACACACACACACACGCACACACACGCGCGCACGCATGCACACACACACCTGGCTTTATTAATTGTCAGAAGTGTTTTAAATACTCCTTTTCCTTTTATATAAATACAAGAGATAAAAGTTACGGCTAAAATAGTTTTTATATCATCAACCTGAGAACTAGTTTTACATAGGAAGCTAACAATAACAACAACAATAATCACAAAGATTAGAAAGAAAATGGCAAAGTGTGTTGGACACAACACAGAACACTTGAAGGCAGATCCCAACACTAGGCTGTAAAATTAAGTAATAAACAGTCACTGTAGAGGGCAGAGTGACTCACAGAAGAGTCAGATCATTGGTCTTTGATTTCATAGTTCCTTCTTAGATCTTCTCTTTGAGGTTATGGAAAGGAATGATCATCTTGTGAGGCTATTTAGGGAATCTGAACATAAAAGAAAATAGAATTACAGATGGGTGTTAAGAGACCATTTTACTCTACTTCAGTAATGTGAAAAACAGAGTAATTAGCATGGAGGAAAAAAAAATAAGTAAATATGGGCCTAGAATACATCCTATACAGAACTTGAAATATTTTTAGAACTCTAATGTGTACTGAACTTATGTGGAGAGAATAATTTCAGAATGATATAATATTTAGCTGGGGAGCCAAACAGACTGGGCTCTCTTAGACGCTGATTATGGGAAGCAAGAAGCAAGCAGCATGGAAAAGAAATGGTAAGAATTTAGTTGGAGGAGGAAGACATCTGGAGGTTTGGCCCCAGTTAAAAATTCATAGGTAAATCCTGCTGGAAAGGGAGTTAGTGGTTTAATGAATAAGTTATTATCTAAACACCAGGAGGTTAAAGGTTAACAGAAAGAACTCCAACAATGATGTCTTAAGTGCTCCTAAGTTGACACATAATGTTTAGTTTGTTGCCATTTGTTCTGAGTGTTAGTTTTAAATAGACTATTGACAAATTACAGATTTTTTTCACAATTGAAATTATATTCCAGATGATTTTGAGATTTACTGGTATAATATTCTCCTCATGAGGTAAGATGGAGGATAAGGAATAGAGAAAAAAACGTTCTTCTCTGAAATAAATGCGGTGTTTCCTGACAGCATTTGTCAAGGTAAGGCGCTGTCTTTAAAATGGGACATCTAGTTTCAGTTAACATTATGCTTATTTCTAAGACTTCTATTTTTTTGAGTTTTATAAATTGATTCTCTTTTCCTCTATCGTTTCTTCAGATTATGACCACATGTGGCACTTTCTTGTCTGGAGTGGTGAAAGTGGGGAAGGAAGAGAAAAGATATTTTACAGTCGTGTCATATAGTAATCCCGATAAGACTGGAGTTTATGAAAAAAACATGAGATAAAACATGATTGTGATATTTCTTATACCAAACTACAATTTTCATTCCCCCAATTATTTTTATGTTTTAAAAATGTTTTTCCCTCTTTTTGTCAAAGGCAGTTTCAGTAACAGTTATCATATCTCAATGTTTATGTTCTTAAGGCTTTCAATATTATTAACCAATCTTTCCATTTCTTTAGTAGATCACAAGTTTTAAAGAGTGTATTTTAATATAATACTCCTATTATAGGCCTGTAAAATATTTAATTAAGAGAATATAATTTTCTTACTACATTGCTGTGATTATTCATACCCCGCTCCCTCTTCCCAGAACACTTACTTGCTCCATTAGATTCTTACACGGGACCCTTTCTTTTTCCTGTCATAATTCCCATCATAATGTGTTATCTCACAGCCACTTTTTCAAAGTATATTTCCTTAGACTTAATAACGTTAAGAAAAGAGTAGTAACTACGGCTTGTACCTCTTAGTGAAAGCTTCCTTAGCTTTACAAATACCAGACCAGATCTCTGAAGTTACTGCTTGAAAAGACCTGATTCTAAAGCACTTTTATCCACATTTGACTCTCTCGAGGCATTTGTTTTTTTCCACTTCGACTCATTTAATTGCACAAGTCCCCAGTCAGACTGCCTAAAGAGAATGACTGTGTCTATCTTGGTCAGTTTTTACTCCGGCACTTAACACAGAGTCTCAAATAATGCAGGCAAATAACAGATATTTGCTTTATTAATTCAGACTGTACATAACGTAGAAAACAGAATCAATCCTCAACATAATACATTCTGCTTAATTATAAAGTAATAATTTAATATAACAATAATAATGATGATGATAGTTAACATTTATCAAATCTTCCCTAAGTGTCTCAGACTTTTCTAACCATTTTATACAGATTAAATATCACAAGTCCAAGAGGTAAATGTTATTTTAATTTTTACTTGATAGAGGAGAATACTGATCACAGCAAGTCTGAGGACATAGTCTTTAGCCAAACACCTAGTACGGGGCAGAGGTGATACTGACACTGTGTTAACACTTCTAAGCCTCTGACATTTTATTTGTAAGGAACTGCTTAATATATCTAAATAACTAAACCTCCCTTGCATTCCTTTTACTACCTATTTCAGTAACTATTTCAATGAGATCTTTATTATGCCTTAATATTCTATATTTCTCTTCCTAATTTTCTTTCAGAGAAGTGAACTGTATACAAATTAACTCTCTTAATCGTTTTCAAGTTATTATGTATGCCCCTATTCATTTGTTAGAAAACTCTTTTCTCTTATGTTCTTTTCTCACAATAAATTGGTTAACGCTCATATTATACATGTTATGTATAATATGTTTCTTAATTTCTTCCTGCTAAGATTAACCCATGACTATTTTAGAAACCAGATTTGTCGTTGCAAACTTGAACTGCCTCTGGTTAATTGGTTCCTTCTACAGTTCTTCCTTTCTACCACTGACTTGCAGTTAACTCCAGTTATTGAACAGCTCCTCACAAAGTTATTTGATCTTTGAATCCCTCTTTTCCAGAATACATGTAATCTGTTATGCTTTAATTAGCAGGATTATCCTAGGCTGTACCTGTCTTCTTCACTAACAGAGTTTCTACCTCATATGACTTCTGATTATCAATAACTGGCTTTCGTAGCATCGAACACACTGGAAATTTTGTGTGCTTGATCCCATTTTTAACAGTGCCAAATTTAAATAAAATGTGGTTCATGTGGCAAGGATATTTATTTTTTCTATTTTTTAATTAGTTTTGTGCTTTCAGTAACTAATAGATCAAGATGCATTTCATACCCCTTAGAAACCTGTAGTTTCTGGGTGGTAGAAGATTTAAATAATATTGTTATTTAGGAAGATGTATTTTTGTTCTAACTGATTTTTTCTCCTCCAAATCATAAAGGCTTTGTAAATCACTCTCAACATTTTGTGAAAGTGATTTGCAAAATAAGATACTTAAATGAAAAATCTTAGCTGTCAGCCACCAATAAAATAGGCTTTATTGGCTGGGGTCACTCAGTTGTACAGTGCCATTTGGAAGTGAAGAATCCTTGGAAACTTTTCTTTAGTATCACCAAAAGTTTTGGAGGTCCATATACACATTCCTGATATTGATGCAGACTATCTTCGCGATAGTAAAGTATTTTACTTGAGACATTAAAGACTTATCTTGTTCTTTAAAACAGTATAGATTGCTTAATTCAGCCCAGATATCTCAAAAGTTGGAAATTATATTCCTCTATAAGTGACCAACAATATATTTGTAATTTTGAGTGAAATTTTGTTTCTTACACATGAACTGACAATGCATCTTCTGATCAGTAAAGAAGGCTAAATTTTGTTAACTAAATGCCCACCATGTTAAATCTGTTTCTAATATTCAAAACAATTTACAATGTCTACTACTTCTAAATACGTAAAATGCTCTAAAAATGTACATTAAACACTCATCACTACCTCTAAAACCTGCCTCCATTGATAGCAACCTGATCCATTTCACTATCATTGCTTTCCCATATCACTAGTATGATAACTAATTGCCTTATTATACCCATGATGTATTCCCTGTAATCTGTTCTCAACATAGAAGTCAAGTGAGTTCATCCCTTCTTTGCTCAAAACTCAAGGACTTCCTATCTGAGTAAAAGACAAATTCCTTTTGATGACAAGATTATTTTTATTCTATTCTTCTGTAACTTCTTTGACTTCACCTTCTTCTAATTTCCTACATACTTACTCTTCTCCAGTGTCATTGGCTTACATGTGCCATTTTTTTATTCCTTTCCTTTTCTTCTTCGTCTTCCTCTTTTAAAAAAAAAAAAAAAATTACAGACAAAATTATTTTCCTTTGTTTCTCTTTCTGTGTAGAATGCTGCTCCCCTCAGAGGGCTCACATCCTCTCCCACGATAAGAGAGAAAAACAGGAAGGGTAACTTGGAAATAAGTTAGTTTTAGAAGCTGTGAACATGCAATTTTTTTTTTTTTTTTTGAGGCGGAGTCTCGCTCTGTCGCCCAGACTGGAGTGCAGTGGCCAGATCTCAGCTCACTGCAAGCTCCGCCTCCTGGGTTTACGCCATTCTCCTGCCTCAGCCTCCCGAGTAGCTGGGACTACAGGCCCCCGCCACCTCGCCCGGCTAGTTTTTGTATTTTTAGTAGAGACGGGGTTTCACCGTGATAGTCAGGATGGTCTCGATCTCCTGACGTCGTGATCCGCCCGTCTCGGCCTCCCAAAGTGCTGGGATTACAGGCTTGAGCCACCGCGCCCGGCCGAACATGCAATTTTTAATAATCTAGGATTGAATTATGATAGATAGTTCTTAATATATAGGATTATTTTCAATATCAGTCAACATGAAAATTTGAAGATAAATGCTTGATGTGATGTATAATACAGACTATCCTGCTTAATATGTACACCAATCCCCTTCTAGTGTGTTTTCTTCTGCTGTAAAGACTGGAAAGATTTTTTTATTTTTATTTTTTTGAGACAGAGTCTCGCTCTGTTCCCCAGGCTGGAGTGCAGTGGTGCAATCTCGGCTCACTGCAGCTCACTGCAACCTCCACTTCCAGGGTTCAAGCAATTCTCCTGTCTCAGTGTGGCTAATGTTTTTTAGTTTTATTATTATTTTTTAGATGAAGTCTCGCTCTGTTGCCCACATTGGAGTGCAGTGGTGTAATCTCAGCTCACCGCAACCCCCGCCTCCTGGGTTCAAGCGTTTCTCCTGCCTCAGCCTCCCGAGTAGCTAGTATTACAGGCACACACCGTCATGCCCAGCTAATTTTTGTATATTTTTGGTAGAGACAGGGTTTCACAATGTTGGCCAGGCTGGTCTCGAACCCCTGGCCTCAAATGATCCACCCACCTCGGCTTCCCAAAGTGCTGGGATTATAGGCGTGAGCCCCTGTTCCCGGCCACTAATTTTTGTATATTTTAGTAGTGATGGGGTTTCACCATATTAGTCAAGCTGGTCTTGAACTCCTGACCTCAAGTGATCCATCCCCCTCAGCCTCCCAAAGTGCTGGATTACAGGCATTAGCCACTGTGCCTGGCCAGGATTTTTTTTTTTAACTCAATATATAGTTTCCCTTATAATGATGGTTTTGGAAGTAAGACTTCTATTTGGAGCTTCATAGAATGAGAGGCAGGAGAGGAAGTGTCCATTTTGCTGCTGGAGAGTGAAATATTGGTGTGTCATTCTGAAGTAGCAAATATAGTTGAAATGTCCCAATTCTATAGTCAGCCTTCTGATTCCACATCTTGCCTAATCATGGTCGGCTGAGGCAGCAGTTTCCTTGATGGTCAAGTTCTAAAGTGTGGCTTTGTGACGAATTGCCTGTGATGAGTCCCTTTGTCTTTAAAGTAGAACAGATTTTGCTCCCTGTGACACTCCGGACTGAAACAGTTGGTGTGTTTTTAAAAACTTTTTTCTCACAGTGCAGAAGACTGTGTTATCTGTTAAAATGCGGCTTGATCGTTGTGATCTGAACATGATACAGAACTTTGGGAACATGCCAGCATACAAAAACATTGTTGTTTCATCACGACATTTAAACCAACCCTCTACCGAGATAAAAGGATAAAGTGATGTACTAGTAGAGTAGAAATCCACTGGATTGGTTCAAGTTTATATAGCATAAAGGAGTACTACCTTTTGTAACCTCTTTGATTATTTTCTGCTTTTGCAGAAGGAAAGGTCAAAAATAAAGCACTGACGGAAACACGATAAATCAGGTAGGTCTCATGGCTACATGTCATGAGAAAACTAAGCACAACATTAGAAAGAGGAAAATGTGTCAAACATATTCAGTTAACTATACTATGTTAAGATTAAAATATACTATTGTGCTGGAAACACAAAACATCAAGTGTTTCACAGTATGATAAAATATTTTCATCCTTGCTAATGACTCAAATAAGTATGTGTTCCTTGCCATTTACAGAAAGGGCATGTCTTGTTTTTCTCAGTATTATGAGTATGTCAAATGCATCTTCACATATGTGTAAATAAAATCTTGAGCAGGTCATCATTTGGACAATGATTCTGTTTATTTTCACAGTGGATACGCAAATTTAGTTATACATACATACATATGAACAAAACATACATATAAATAAATCATCACTATCATCATCATCATCATATCTTCCTTAGGTGTTTAATGGGTACCTGTTTGCTTTTAGTTTCATTATGTAATGGAATTCAGATAAAAAAGCAAATGGCTTCTCATTGTAACCAGCTTGAAGTATGTTTAAAAAAAGAAAACAACTTTGGGAGGCCGAGACGGGCGGATCACGAGGTCAGGAAATCGAGACCATCCTGGCTAACACGGTGAAACCCCGTCTCTACTAAAAAATACAAAAAACTAGCCGGGCGAGGTGGCGGGCGCCTTTGTCCCAGCGACTCCGGAGGCTGAGGCAGGAGAATGGCGTGAACCCGGGAGGCGGAGCTTGCAGTGAGCTGAGATCCGGCCATTGCACTCCAGCCTGGGCGGCAGAGCAAGACTCCGTCAAAAAAAAAAAAAAAAAAAAAGAAAAAGAAAACATACATTTTTATTTTATAGTTTACTGGCTGTCTATCTACTATCCACCATCAAAAGTAACAGAATATAATTTAGCATCCTGGAAATATATCTAAAATGATATTGCAGTAATCTATGATGGATATATATGATTTAGCAGAATCACCTGAGACTAAAACATGCGGATTTAATATAAAGCAAGATAAACTTGATATGATCATCAACAATGTAATGAAGTTTGAGGCTGAAATGCCAGAATTATAATATTTAAAACAAAAGATAATCATTTTAT
Source organism: Colobus angolensis palliatus (assembly GCF_000951035.1). NCBI lineage: Eukaryota > Metazoa > Chordata > Mammalia > Primates > Cercopithecidae > Colobus > Colobus angolensis. Next base: position 11,074,858 of record NW_012117488.1, on the reverse strand, counting down.
TATAGTTAAATAATACATTTAGTTCTAAACACTCTATAAGACACACACACACACACACACACACAGAGACGGATGGATAGATAGATAGATAGATAGATAGATAGATAGATAGATAGATAGATAGAAAAATAGATATTCTCCTGGAATATTTTTAGGCAAGAATAATTAGTATAACTAAAATACCTGAAACTCTGAAAGCTTGCTTTGCCCAGAAAAAGGAAGATGATTGTAGAAAGGATCAGGAAATAGTTGCCAGATATGAAAGCAATTTGACATATTTAGTCTCAATTAAGAAAAAAAACTTTCTCTTAGAGATGTCAAGAAGTAAAATATACTTAATCAAAGGATAAGCTATCTGTCAGAGGAGCTGTTCAAGCAAAATTTATTTGACAAGTGGGTTGAAATGATTCAAAGGAAAGACCGACCTCTGAAATCTGTTGGACCAAATGAACTTTAATTTCCCTTTCAACATCAAAATACTATGCTTTTGAAATGCACATTAAAATAAGCATACAAGTCAATAAATGCCAGTCACCAAATAATTTGTAAGTGCTAAGAGAGTTTAGAGATGGGAGAGAAAATAAATTCTATGGTGGAAAAAAGCCTCTAAAAAGTAATGGGATTTTAATTGGACGTTTAGGGGAAAAGAAGAAGAGTACATGTTGCAAATATTCCAATAAAGAGACGACGTTTGATCAAAGATAAGAAAAACCCAAATATGTGTGGAATTTTCGGGGGAAAAAAATGATAAAATGTTCCCTTTGTATAGTTTATACCAATTTTCAACATTCAAAACAAACATTACACATTTTATTCTCATAATGCCCCTGGAAGGAAATAATGTTACTTACACTGCAAAAAGAAACGAAAACTTAGGCTGGTCACAGTAAAACTGCAACTAGGACCTGTACTTTCTAACTTGCTTACAAGTGTTCATTCATTCTACTCTATCTTAAATGACATTCCATGGAGCAGAGTGTATTTTTTTTTTCATAGTAGATGTATATGTGAGTCATACATCTCGGAACTTGCAAAGAAGTTCTAAATTTTGAGCACTGAGTAATACATAGTTATTGTTCCACAATTGGATATGTGTTTGCATGTGAAATATGTTCCTTTGAAGATATTCTTTGAATCCAGTTATTTCTAAGACGAATAAATTATATGCCATTATGACTTCCTTCATATTGCATGTACAGCTATTATAAAATCTTCTTGTGCTAAAGTTAAAGCAATTCATATAGTAGTAGTTATTGTTGAACTTTTAAGATGCTATGCTTATTTTTGCTATGTGGAGGGAAAAAGTCCAAGGCTTCTATCTATGTTCCATCTCCCTGGAGCACCCATCCCCTTGTTCTTTTTGCCTGAATAACTATTGTTCATTAAATCTTAGTTGAAATGTTACTTCTTCAGGGGAGTCTTTCTGAGCCCCTCTTATAGATCTAGTAAGTTTCCCTTTTGTATGTTTTACAGCACTCTGTGTTTCTCATTTGTAACACAAATCATAATTGTAACTAAACATTTTGCAGAGTTATGATTTGTTTAATATCCAACATCATGAAAGACTGAGTTCTAAGAGAGCAGGTACTTCTTTCCTCTATATTCCCAGCGACAAACACCACAACGTGCACCTGTAGACACCTAACTATTTTTGAAGCAAATGAACAATTGAATGAGGGCTAAAATTGAGCGAATCATTTAAAAAAAAAGTGCTGATGATCTTTTAATTAGTAATTCTCATTAATTGATAAGTTTCATTGCAGCATAATTTCTTATTTTTTTCTTAGAAGCTGTTTCTGTTGAAATTTAGTAAGATTTTCTTTTCAAAACAATAACAAAAATGAATATATTTCCCTCAGCACACTTTTTATAAGGTGACACTGGGATATCTTGTAGAATTTCAGGTACAACAAGTGTTGGAATTATGCAGCAATCAGAGGATTGAATTTTTGAAACATTTTTAGATGAGTGTAAAGAAAAGAAATTCAGTTCATGTTCCTGACGCAGGGAATAGGTATTTAATAAAATAAATATAATTTATAGATCATATGGGGCCTTTCTGTGCCTGAAAGAAGAGGCATTGGCTGATTTTTTTTTAAAAAAGTGAAAGTAATAATGTTTATTTTCATTAGTTTAGTTGCTCTTAGTTAAGACTTTGGTGTAGGCTACCTCTCCATAGGATGAGCTTCAGTGAAATCATCTTTAAATGCAATCACAGCATTTCATTAATTTACATATATAAATTATAAAATATACACATATACGCAGTCCCATCTGTAACAAACCTTTTACAAATGCTACTAGAAACAGTTTTAATAATGTGAACCTTTCCAGTGACAAATGCTTCGATTTTCTTCTTATATGTCCACAAGTCATCAGATAAATTTACCAGGGGTGTTCCACAAATAATGAGGAACAATACCATTTGTGTTCATAAATTTAGTCAGTTTGTCTGGGTGGAAGGATCAAATATTATGTCTATAATCTTATTTAAGGTATGTGGTTTAGAGACTTCTAATAAACTTGATATGCATTAAAGTAGACAAGAGTAGGCAAAAAAATGCTTTCCTAAAGATTCAAGTCGTTTTTGATAACTGTTTAGATGAATAATAATCTTACCAGAGGTGATATTTCACATGCAAAGATATTGAGATACATGTTCAAAATATCAATATGTTACATAATATTTAAAGTATATTCAGTAACAACAGTTTTAAAAAATTGTGATGAGATACATCTCGCCAACAAGTACATTTATAAATGGAAAAGCAAAATTTAAATGGCATTTGAGATTAGTTTCAGGCATTCTATCTAGTATTATCATTTTATCTCAATACACAGATTTCCACAGAGATATATAACTAGGTCATAATACAATCTCCACACTTATTACTAATTAATTATGTGCAAATGGAAAGAGCACTGATGGCAAAAATTTGTCAACCCAACAACACTTGAACCATGGAGGGTTATATTGCCAAGTGTTAAATTTGTCAGTTCTCAAATTATAAAAGATTAAGTCACAGACAGTATTCATATTATGGCATCATATCTGTAAAAACTTATTATGATTTATTAATGTGTTAGTCATTGGTCATCATTAACCCTATAGAAAGTCAAAAGTGTCAGTCAATTATTCCCTATTAGAGGACTAGCCATCAAAAAAATCCTTGGATGTCTCAATCACCTAACATAATAAATTTTTATGGTCACATTTACTCATAGTAAAATGTACTCTACCAATATGTAACTAGAATATTATTGAAATATAATGTTACCATATGAGTTATGGATGGCAGACTCATTCACTGAGACATCAAAATTACAGTGGCAAAGCATTTTATGTGTTGTATAATTCTTGTGATGTAGCAGTTTCTTTTTTTTTTTTTTTTTGAGATGGAGTCTCACTCTGTCACCAAGGCTGGAGGGTAGTGGCACAATCTCAGCTCACTGCAACCCCCATCTCCCTGGTTCAAGCAAATTTCATGCCTTGGCCTCCCAAATAGATGGGATTACAGGCACCTGCCACCTGTAATGACGAATTTTTGTATTTTTAGTAGAGATGGGTTTTCGCCATGTTGGCCAGGCTGGTTTTGAACTCCTGACCTCAGGTGATCTGCCCTCCTTGGGCTCCAAAAGTGTTGGGGTTACAGGCGTGAGCCACCACACTGGGCCTGATGTAACAGTTTCACTTGGTTATTAAATCAGTAAAAGTCTAGAAAAATTGTGACTTCTTAATCAAACCTCTCTGCTATGCACACATGAGGATAAACAGTGTGCAATGGAATTTATTTTGTAATGTCATAATTTGTCTTGTGTTGAGAAGTCAATATCAAACAAACGTACTTCTGAGCTCAATACTACACTGTTTATGATGAAACCAAATATTACCTCTTCTAGTTCTGGCAGTTGTTATCTTGGTAATGCCCATCCTAAGTCATTAAAACAGTAATTGAAAAATACTTGTTAACTACTATAATTGTAGTTTTTATTATTCATCAAAATAAAGGACTGCTCACAAAGTAATCTTGTGTCATTTATGAACAATCATTACTACACTACAAAGCAATTGAAAATACCTATTTCCATGAAAAATAATTGTAAATATATTTATTAATATAGTTCTAATGGATTTTAAATGAAATAGCACAATATGCAAGAAACTCATATTTGCCCAATTCATCCCCTGAAAGAGCTAACTGGAATTCCTTGAGCAAACATTATTTTTAAAAATATCAAACCCAAAGTAAATACTTCTGTGAAAATAAAAGAAAATCAAAATAAATGACTTTCCTGGAAGACAAAGAAGTATGTTCTAATATTTGAAAAATAAATATCAAACACATTACATTGCTCCTGGCTGTAACATATAAAATGTGATCTCAATGTACTGTGAAACCTGAGAAGGTGATTGGCTATTGTAGGGTTTCTAAACTATCATACAATCTGTGCTTCCTGTAAGTTAATGTCATACATTCTAAATTGAGAGTTTTTTTTTAAGGATTATACAATGCAAAATAATTAACTTCAATATACTATGCGTAGCTCAATATTGTATGATAAATCCAAGAATTAGAGTCAAAATATTTTATGTAAAATTTAAGAATATTTTCTAATTAATTGATACTTTAAAAGTAAGCCTATTTCACTTTGGGAGGCCGAGACGGGTGGATCACGAGGTCAGGAGATTGAGACCATCCTGGCTAACCCGGTGAAACCCCGTCTCTACTAAAAAATACAAAAAAACTAGCCGGGCAAGGTGGTGTGCGCCTGTAGTCCCAGCTACTGTGGAGGCTGAGGCAGGAGAATGGCGTAAACCTGGGAGGCAGAACTTGCAGTGAGCCAAGATCCGGCCACTGCACTCCAGCCTGGGCGACAGAGCGAGACTCCGTCTCAGAAAAAAAAAGAAAAAAAAAAAGTAAACCTATTTCAACAAAACAAATAAAATGAGAAAACAAATGCAGAAGCAGTTTTTAAATTAAAAACAATTTAAAGTTTGAAAAAGTAGTATTTAACTCTTTCTCACTTTCTTCGCCCATGTTTAGGTATGTACTATTAGAATATGAAAGCATTATTAACCACTATAAATCAGTGTAAAAACCAGTGATACAGGTTAGGAGCTACATTTTTGAATTATGTTTGAAGCAGTTGAAAAGGGTGAAGGATTGTGTGGGAAGTGGTGAGGGGCTGATGGAATCAGGCCAGGTTTTGCTGGACTCTTGCCTACAGTTATAATTAGATGAGTTAAACTTTATTACTGGTACAGAATTTATCTCTTTTAGAAGGAATTAAGAATGTCCTTAAATTTTTACTCAACTCAACATTTTACCTATTAAAAGCATCTAAGTTACTCCTATCAGAGTAGATACAACTTTATATCTACATCCGGAGATAGGTGTTGATATGCGGTCACTTTATTTGTACTGTAATGGGCATTTTTAATGTAATTATTAACTCAAGGATTGGTTATGATCTTAAGTGCAGCAGAGTAGAACAAGACACGTTGAATCAAATATATCTTAGTTCAAATTCTCACTCTATCATTTATGTGTGGAGTGGCCTTTAAAGTTCTATAACATGCAATACATTATTCACAAGCATGTCTGTTTTCTTCACAGCTGATAATGCCTGCAACATACGTTAGTGTCTGACACATGCTAGGTTCTCACTGAAAACTTATTCCTGGCATGCAATAACATGAAATCCTATCCTTTAAATCATACATCAACTGTATTAATTTTTAATATGAAGCAAAAATGATAGAAATCTTTGGGAAATAGCCTTCTGTAATGCTATACTTGACATTTGGCCCCTTAAGAAGCTTCAGGGAATCTCTAACACTTTTATGTAAAATTTACATGCTATGTAAATTTATACATTCTGTGTAAATTTTCTAGAGTTTTTTGACTTCACTCTTTATTGAGATACCCTGTTTCAAGCCTTTTCCATTAACTTGCTGAACTTCCTTGTGCTTCACTTACATAAACTTGATAATTATAGAATGAATGAGAAATTAAATGAATATATGTAAAGTACTTAAACAATGACTGGCATATAGTAAAGGTGTCAGAGGCATGTGAACCAAAACAATGTCATCTTGAGTAGGAACTGGGTAAAATGAGGTTGAAACCTACTGGGATGCATTCCCAGACGGTTAAGACATCCTGTTTCACAAGATGAGATAGAAGGTCAGCACAAGCGCCGTGACTCATGCCTGTAATCCCAGCACATTGGGAGCCTGAGGCAAGCGGATCACAAGGTCAGGAGATCAAGACCATCCTGACTAACACGGTGAAACCCAGTCTGTACTAAAAATACAAAAAATTAGCCTGGCATGGTGTCATGTGCCTGTAGTTCCAGCTACTCAGGAGACTGAGGCATGAGAATCGCTTGAACCTGGGAGGCGGAGGTTGCAGTGGGCGGAGATCATGCCACTGTACTCCAGCCTGGGTGACAGAGCAAGACTCCATCTCAAAAAAAAAAAAAAAAAAAAGGTAAGCATAAGATACAGGTCGTAAAGACCTTGCTGACAAAAGAGGTTGCAGTAAAGAAGCAGGCTAAAACCCACTGAAACTAAGATGGCAATGAGAATGTCCTCTGGTCATCCTCACTGCTACACTCCCACCAGCACCACAACAATTTACAAATGCCATGGCAATGTCAAGAAGTTACCCTATATGGTCTAAAAAGGGGAGGCATGAATAATCCACCCCTTGTTTAGCATATCATCAAGAAATAATCATAAAAATGAGTAACCAGCAGCCCTTGGGGCTGCTTTGTCTATGGAGTAGGCATTTTCTTATTTCTTTACTTTCTTAACAAACTTGCTTTCACTTTACGGACTCGCCGTGAATTCTTTGTTGTGCAAGATCCAAGAATCCTCTCTTGGGGCCTGGATCTGAACCCCTTTCCTGTAACAAAGGCACAATAAATGCTTATAATCATTACCTTATTATTTTTATCCATAATTAATTTACAGGTATAAGGAAATGTAATGCTTAGCATATCAGAAGTATAATATATATTAGATTACCATAAAATGTTGGTGAATCCACTGAGGATTAAGCTCTGATTTTTTTTTATCTTGCCCAAATTCCTACCTAAGGAGTCTGGGGAGTCATGCCCTACAAATTACAAATTTTCATCAGATGGGTTTTATTTAACCCTATGTATCATGATTTACTTTCCAATCTGACTCTGGCATAACATTACATGACAAAGAAGAAAATCCAAATATCTTATGCCAAAACATGTTTACTTGTCATATTTTTAAATGCCCTGCAATGTTGTCTTTTGTGGGAGAAAATTAGCATCTGCAAAGAATCTCTATTAATATAGCTGGATCTTTTTCTTCCAGGCCTTCTCAATCCTGAGGAGTTTAACTGAGAGAGTCTGGCACCTTTCATAGGTTTGAATAAGAAATGTTTGTCATCTATCATCTCTAAGGTCAGCCACTATGAGACTTCAAAGAACATTGTTCTCCACAATCCTTTATCTTAACCTGAACATTTCCTTTCTATTAATCCCAGGTCTTTAGAAAACTTAACCAATTGTCAACCAGAAAATGTTAGCCTGGACTCCCACCTGTTCCACTTTCTGGACTGTAAAAAGTAAAGCCTCTTCATAGAGACTTTCCTCCTGTCTAATTAGGAATACATAGTAACTTCTTTTAGAAGCAAAATTTATTCAAAGACCAGTACTAACATTCGCCCTACATACTTATACTAGTCCAAGCGGACATTAGGTCATAGCCTGTTCCTTTCCTCTTCCTTATTTGAAGATGTTTCTACCTTTCTCAGCCTTCCACAAGTTACTTCCTCTTCCTTTGTTCTCCTCTGCCTTTGTATCTTTTAAACAGTTCTAAGTTGCTAGGCAATCAGGACAAATACAAAATGCAAAGTCCCATTTCAGCCAAAAAAACCAGACACAGCAGTAAGTTGGACACATCTAGTTATAAATGACCCTGTCTCCTTTGTCCAGTGTACTCTCATGACAAAACTGCTAGCAAGTGTACCCTTTCTGCAGAAAGTAAAAAAAAAAAAAGCCCTGTTGAAAAAATTAAATTTATGTTCAAGTGCTATTTCTTTGTGACATCAAAGAACAAACATTTCTAACATGGACCAAACCAATGTATTTCTCAAATGTATTTGATTGATGTCCCACGTCTCTCTAAAATGCAAAACCAAGCTGCACCTCAACCACCTTGGGCACACGTTCTCAGGACCTCCCGAGGGCTGTGTCATGGGCCATGGTCACCCATATTTGGCTCAGAATAAATCTCTTCAAATATTTTACAGTTTGGCTCTTTTTGTCTACACAACAAAGGTTAAAAACCACTGTTATGAGTAATAAGAATGGAAATTGTGGGAAAAAGATCTCTAAGATCTCCAAAAATTTTCTGTTTCATAAAAACAGTGAAAACACTGGCAAAAAACATTTTATTAAAGCTATAGAAAATAACCTAACATGTGCAACAATCCAACGATTATTTAATCAAGAAAAGCTGTTTAATCTAAGTTTAAAACAGTGAATTTTGTGGTACTTTAACTTACCTTATTTTTATCCTTCTCTTTCCTACTTCATGGTACTCTTGAAAGCCAACAGCTCACAATTATGGTGACAATGAGCAGCCTAGCAGCCACTGGAGGTGACTTAACAGATTTGTAACTCTCCTAAATTCCTTGGAAAATTCAAATCTCAGTATTTGCCTTTATTTGGCATGTCTTATAGATGTCCTAATATAATCAGTCCTTTTCCAAGGGACAATTGTAAAAAAAAAAAAAAAAAAAAAATCAGTAGCAATTGTTTAACATCACACATGCCTGGGGCAGTGATAATAGCTGAGGCTAACAAGAAACTGAACAAAAACTTAAAAGGAAAAGCAGAGAATGAGATTTCCATAGGGAGTTTTGAAAAGTTCTGACAAATTCCTGGGAATCTTAAAAGACACATTAATTACTATGGCTGTTGAGACACCAAAGAAACACCTGAGAAATTTTTAAGATTTCACCTCTGGCTGACCCTAGTGCTTTATGAAAGCAAATGGTACTGATTAAGGAAGAGTTTAAACAGCCTACCTGAGCATTGAAGGCCTATCCTAAATCACTGGATCCCCTTGCCAAAGGCTAGGACACTTGTTGTCTTTCAGTCATTTAAGAAAATCTCTGTCTAATTATTAACTAACCAGTAAACTAATTAAACAGAAGCTTCAATGGGCACACATTACAAACAATACAAACCATAAAGATTTAGCTCAGGAAAGTCATGAAACAAATAGCAACAACAGCAAGCTCTGGGTCAAAGAGAAAACTTGATTTCCAGAGATGTCACACAATATTATTTAAGATGTCCAGGTTTTTTAAAAAAATACAAGACATAGAAATAAACAACTATGGCCTTTACAGGAAAAATAAATAAATAAAAATAAAAAGGAGTCTCATGTTAAGAGAACTAAAGGAAATTATAAAACAGTACCTCACCAGCTAGCATATAGAAAACACTACTATAATAAAATAATTTTTGACAGGAATCAGGTACAAATTCTGGTGTTGAGAAGTATAATAATTGGAATAAAAAATTACTAGATGGGCTCAACAGAGCATTTGAGCTGGCAGAAGAAAGAATCTTAGACTTTAAGAGAGGTCAATAATGATTCTCCAGTCATGGGAAAAGAAAGAAAAATAATTAAGAAAAATGAGTAGAGCCTCAGAGACCTATGGCATATAACATTAAGCATACCAACACACACAATAGGATTTTCAGAAGTTAAGGAGAGAGAGCAAAAAACAGGAATATAATTGAAGAAATAATGACCCCAAAACTCCTACACTTGATGAAACATATTAATCTATAAATCCAAAAAGCTCAATAAAGCAGAAAAAAACACAAAGAGATCCATATCTAGACATGTTATAATCAGCCTGTCAAAAGCAAAACACAAAGGTTGAATTTTAAAAGCAGTAAGAGAGAAGATGCTCATCATGTATAAGAAATCATTAGTAAAATTGCAGGTGATTTCTCATTAGGAAAAAAAAAAAAAAAAAGAAATCCAGAAGGCAGTGGGATGACACATTTGAAGCATCAAATGAAGCTTTCAGCCAAGAATTCTATACCCAGCAATGTTATTCAACAAAAAAAATGAAAAGGAATTAAGACATTCTAAATAAACAAAAACAGAGAGAATTTGTCAGTAGTAGGCCTTCCCTAGAAAAAATATTAAAGATAATCCTTCAGGCTAAAATGAAACACTACTAGATGGTAACTCTAATTCACATGAAGAAACAAAAGAGCACAAAGTTAACTACATGGATAAAAATCAAGATAGCATTAATGTGTTTTTATCTGTAACATTTACATCTGATTTAAAATACAATTTATAGAATAATAGTTATAATTCTGGATTGATGGACATATGTATAAAATTGTAATTTATAAAATTAATTCCATAGACTAGAGTAGAGGGAATTTGTCTCTATATAAAAATATTTTAAACTAAACTAAAAATAGATTAAAACTTCCTTAACCAAGTAAGGTCATCTACGAAAAACTCTCAACTAACACCCTACTTAATGGTGAAACACAAGATTTCACTCTAAGGCAAGGAACAAGCCAAAGATATACACTCTTGACACTTCAATGTTGTGCTGGGGTTTCTAACCAGGGCAATTGGGCAATAAAAATAAATTAAAAGTATCAGATTGAAAAGGAAAAAGCACAGCTGTCTCTATTTGTAGAGGACATGATCTTGCAAATTTGAAAATGCTAAGAAATCCACAAAAATACTATTTATTGGCTGGATGCAGTGGCTCAAGCCTGTAATCCCAGCACTTTGGGAGGCCAACTCAGGGGGATCATGACATCAGGAGTTTGAGACCAGCCTGGCCAACATGGTGAAAGCCCATAATTACTAAAAATACAAAACTATTAGCTGCATGCCTATAATCTCAGCTACTTAGCAGGCTGAGGTAGGAGAATCGCTTGAACCCGGGAGGCAGAGGTTGCAATAAGCTGAGATCACACCACTGCACTCCAGCTTGGGTGACAGAGCGAGACTCCGTCTCAACAAAACAAAACAAAACAAAGCAAAACAAACAAAAAACCTATTTGTTATAGCTAATGAACATGTTTGGCCATAATGCAGGGTAGAAGACAAATACAGAAAAATAAATTATATTTTTAATAATTAGCAGTGGATAATACAAAAACCAAAATAAGAAAACAATTTCATTTACAACTGCAATAAAAAATAAAATACTTATAAATCAATTGAACAAAACAAGTACAAATATTATATAGTGAAAATGACAAATATTATTGAAATAAATTTTATGAAAAGCCTAAGGCAATGAAAAGATATTTTTGAGTTCATGAATTGAAAGACTTATTATTATGATGCCAATACTCCCCAAATTTATCTACAGATTTAATGCAATCTCTATAAATATCCCAACTGTATTTTGCAGACATAGACAACCTGATTCCAACATTCATATGAAAAGGCAAGAGATCCAGAACAGCCAAGACTGTCTTGGAGAAAAAAAATTAAGAAATAAAATAAAACAAAGTTGCAGGATCCACACTTTTGAAATTAAATTTGTAGTAACTCTTGAATTCACATTTCAAAATTTAACAAAGACATTGTGGTACTGGTATAAGAATAGGCATATATAACAATGGAGTAGAACTAAACATTCAGAAATAAATCTTTATATTTATGGTGAAATGATTTTTAATAAGGTGCCATGACAATTCAATAAGAAAAAAAATAGTCTTTCCAATAAATGAGTTGGAGACAACTGAATATTCACATACAAAAGAATGAAACAGAAACCTTACCTCACACTATATATATTTACTCAAAATATACCAACTACCTAAATAAAAGAAGCAAGACTGTAAAACTTTTATTAGAAAATATAGTCATAAATCTCAGCGACTTTAGATTAAGCAATGGTTTCTCAGATATGACACCAAAATCACATACAACAAAAAGAAAAAGAATAAATTGAACGTGGTCAAAATTAAAACTTTTGTAGAGAATAATATCAAGAAAAAAATATGGAAAGACACCTCAAGGAATGGAATAAAATATTTGTAAATATTATTCTGATAAGATTATAGTATTGAGACTGTATATGAAGAACTGTTACAAATCAACAACAAAAAGACAAGCAACCAAGCTTAAAATGGGTAAGAAATTTAAACAGACATTTTTCCAAATAAGATATACAAACAGCCAAAGAACCCAGAAAGATGTTCACTATGAATCATCTTTAGAGAAATGCCAATTAAAATCACAATGCAATAACACTTCATACCCACTAATAATATTGCTACAATTAAAAAGATGAGGATGTTGCCAAGGATGTAGAAAAATGGAACACCCTTACATTGTTTCTGGGAACATAAAATGGTGCAGCTGCTTTGGAAAATAGTCTGTCAGTTCCTCAAAAAAGTAAAAAAAGTTGTGTTACCTGGAAACTCCACTGCTAGATATGTATCCAACAGAAATAAAAACATATGTGCACCCAAAGGTTGTATGCAATTGTTTGTAGCATTATTCACAGTTGCCAAACTCTGGAAACAACACAAATTGTTTAATTGATGAAAGAATAAACAAAATGTGGTATGTCTATTCCATAAAATATTATTTAGCCATAAAAAAGAATACAGTAGAGCTACATGCTACAACATGGGTGAACATTGAAACATTATGTATTCTACGTCAAAGAAGCCAAACAGAAAAGCCATGTACTATATTATTGATATTATATGAAATGCACAGAATAGGTGAGTTTATACAGACAGAAAGTGGATTATTATTTTCAAGGGGCTAGAGGGAAGATTCAGTGAGGAGTGACTGCCAGTGAATGTTTCTCTGAGGGGTGTCTAATTCCAGAAATTAGATAGTGATGATGGCTGCAGAATTATTTCAAAATAAAATAAAATAAAACACTTCTATAGGAAGTGCTAATAGTTGTGTGACTTCATTACAATAAGAAAAATATTCAATGCTTAATAAGTGCCAGTAATGAGATATGTGATGGATAAAGATACACATTTTTTAACTCTCAGTTTACAGTGTAATGTAAAAGACAGACATACGTGAGAGAATTATATTTAAAATGTATCGACAAAAATGCTGGTATTATGAAGCATAGGTACAAGGCACTGTGGGAGCTGATGCTAGAGATGACTACAAGGGGCATAACTTTTTCAAGAACCTTAAGAAAATAAATTTACAGTGCACAGAATGACACACTGAATGAAGGGAGATGAATCTATACAATCAGAAAGGACTTGAAGAACCTTGTTAAGATTTTCATATTTATCTGCTGAGCAAAAGGAAAGAAAGCCATTCTAGAATTTTTAGTAGAAGAGATGGAGTACTATGATCATAACCGTATGAATAGAAGGAAGGTGTAAGAAATGCCGGAGAGAAAAGCAACAGTCAAAGGAAGAAACCCAAGCAGGAAAACATTGTAGTAATCCTGAAGACAAATGATGGAGACTTGAACTGCTACAATTACAAGGACACTGAAATAGTGGAAAGGTAAATGAATCCAAGAACAATTTAGGTGGCAAAAGGGACAAGACTTAGTGATGGATTACACATGGTGTTTGGGAAATGATAGAAAGTTCCTGGAAATGTGTCTTGACTTCACAACTGAGTTTGTGGGAAAAGATTTGGGTTCATTTTTAGGATGGATAACGTCATGGAGACATATAAATGGCATGTAATAGTTGTTCAAAACATATGTATTAAAGGCTAGTATTGAATGAATACCAAAAAGCCAATTGGTTGTAGCAGTCTGGATCTAGGCCTTGATGTAATAATTTTGGCTGGGGTCAAATATCCTTCTTTAGTACTTGATAATAAAAAAAAAAATTAAGATAGCAGAAATCCTAATACAGAAGGAAAACTCTTTACAATTAAATAGTTAAGTAAGGAATAAATACACAGTTTTTTAAAAAGTTGGAGTGTTGTTGTAACATTTGTTTCCAAATCCTTCTCACCAACTAATGGGTGGGTATCTTACCCAAGTATAACTATGAAATATGTCTCCATCCTGTTCTTAAGATTTCTTATTGACCTTGTCCATGTCTCATGATTGCATCATAATAAAAATGTCTTCATATATAGTTGTTTAGTACTAATTGCAGAGAACATCTAATATTTCTGTCTAGAAATTTTTAAAGATCACTTGTTAATGGAACACTATTTTGAAATAAGCAGTTTGCTTTTATTGTGCTCTTCATAATGCTGGCTGATGTGGCTTTTATTCAGTGAATGGTACTTATGTTCAGAACTGTGGCTCTCAGCTTTGTGTCATTATCCTAATACTCCAATGTGCCCTGGCTGCATTAGTTGGATGAGTTATCCTCATGTAAGTTTTAGTTTTCCTCTCCCCCTTAAGAAAAAGCTATTTCTTTATTTCTTTTCTCCTTTTTTCTTATTTGAATACAGCAATGAAGTAGAAGAAAATAGTAAACAATCCCACAATAAATAATCACATTTAAGATTTTGTTGTATGTGCTTCCGAACGGTACACTTAGTATATTATAAATCATTTAATGTAACACGTACCAGTTGGTTTGCAAAAACACATATTTTCATTTTCAATAGCTATCAAACCTAAGTTATCAAAACCTGAATTGAAATTACTAATATAAATTATATAACATTGCATATCATTAATGTACTATAATTACACATTTAATGTATTTTTCATATTTTTCTCTCTCTTATAAAGTAAGTTGTAATACGCATATGTGTGCATCAGTTCTAGCACACTGGTGTCGATATTTCATTATTATAAATTCCTAGGAGACTATTTGCTAATTATGTGCGATTTAAGTCTTTTGATACATATTAAGAAATTTGTTTACAGGATAATACATACATTTACTCTCTTTCTGATAATATCTGTCTTCAATTTTCTTGTAACTAGATGCTGTGTTGAATATTTGTGTTGATTATAAACATTTTAATTTTTTTGTTTTCCCAGTAAAGTCCTACATAAAATATTTTATACTTTATATTTCATTTTAGTTTTATAGGTAATGAAGAATGACAAATAAATTAGTAATATTGGGCATCATTGATTTCTTTTAGTTATTTATATTAGCAGTCTAGTATTTCAAAACTAAGAGCAGTGATGTCTACTGATTTGTGATCTATCCCTTGAAAAACTCACTCACAAAATTTCCTGAAACCATCTCTTTGTGAGCTAGCGCTTTAAAAATTTGTCAATTTGTGGACAAATTTTTCAATTATTATATGTCTTAAAGCTAACATTGACCAATAAGATAATTCTTTAAAATTGTAAAAATGTATTACCATAAAATCATAAATTTAAATATCATATATTTAACAATCTTTGTACTATCATCTTTAGCATTTGTCATATTCTGTATTTATTTTATCTTTTGACATCAGCTTGCATTTTGTATTTATTTCTTCAAAAAAATAAATTTTGTATTTTTACTAAGTAGAATTTTTATAATTTATTATTTTGTATTTTATCGTTTTTAGGACATTTTAAAGGAAAACGTGCTTATTATTCATTTTTCTTTTTTCAGTTTTTTCTAAACACTTTATGGTATATGTTTTTTCTAATGTATCTTTGATATCAATATTTTGATAGATATACTTGTTTTCTGAGTAAAGCGTTAAGTTTCTTTTTGTCTTTGGCTCAAGAATAAAAAAAACCTTTATTTTACAAGTGGTTTGATTTTTACTTTCTCTTTTGATTGATAGTGTTTTCTTATTTGTTATTCATTTGAGATTCTATTTCAAAAATACTTGCTGTACCTATTTTTCTCTTGCAAAGATACATATTTTTTGAGTAAAGAAAGGGAAGTTTTTCTCCCAACTCGTTTAGCTTATTACATAATTGAAAGTTAATGTTGAACCACTATGTCTTTTATTCCAAATTTTATTCATGAATTTAAAAAATTACGACATACAGTGGAAAGGAAAGAAAGACATTTAACAAAACAACTTTACATGATATTGAGATGGCATTTTTCAATTGGTGTCTAATGCTTGAAATTGAAGCATCAAGGAAAAAATTATTTAAAAATGTTTTAATCTCTCTCGTTCAGTAGTAGCTTCAAATTAGTTTGTGATGTAGGAGAGGTATAAAAATCAAATTAATAAATTCTCAAACTGATATTGAATAATACGTACAATTTTATGCATATTAAAAATAATCTCTTAATATCTGTACTTCTGTGACATAAAATCACTGTTCACCAAAAGCAAGACATTTGGAATTTTATATTAGGTTTATATTATCCATATTTTTTTTTTTGGCATATGAGGAATGAAAAAGTGAAATAAATATTTTGATAAAGTTATCAAAATTCATTCTATTCACACAACAAACACATTTAATGATTAAATTATCTCCTTTTAATCTGCCAATTTTCTAAATCATCTTAGAAGTTTCAATTAAAATGTTACCATATATATATTGCCACTTTCTGGCCTTCATTATTAGAGAAATACATCACTTTAAATAATGCTATAATGAAATGGCAAAATTTTACTTTATCTTAGAAATATTTTTGAGGGCATTTTTATATATTTTACTGATATGTTAACATTTTCACATTAAAATAGGTTATAATTAGAAGTATGAAACTAAACTCTCTTCTTAAAGATAATTAAGTCTTTCTTTAAATTTTCTGACATGATCATCCACCACTTTGAAGAGATAGTGACAGAGTGGAATTATGTACAGCACGGAGTATGTCAGAGTGATGCAAAGCATGAACTGAGACACTTTTGTTGCACAGTATCATATCTGGTGCCCTCATCCATTTGCAGCAGTTTTGTAAGGAACAATTCCAATGCATCATTGCTAATATCCTAGACCAAGCAATTAAGAATACACTTTAGCATATCTTAGTTCAGTTTCCTCAAAGCAGCAGTAGGCAACAAACTGTGGCGAAGTTTTTTTTTTTTTTTTTTTCTGTCGCCCGGACTGGAGTGCAGTGGCCAGATCTCAGCTCACTGCAAGCTCCGCCTCCTGGGTTTACGCCATTCTCCTGCCTCAGCCTCCCGAGTAGCTGGGACTACAGGCGCCCGCCACCTCGCCCGGCTAGTTTTTCTATTTTTAGTAGAGACGGGGTTTCACCGTGTTAGCCAGGATGGTCTTGATCTCCTGACCTCGTGATCCGCCCGTCTCGGCCTCCCAAAGTGCTGGGATTACAGGCTTGAGCCACCGCGCCCGGCCACTGTGGGGAAGTTAATATCTCTCAGGGTAATCAACCTATGGGACATAGGAATTGCGAATGAAAACTTCAGCCTTTACATAGACTAATGAGGAAATTTGAAGTACATTCTACATATTTCCTTAGAAAATCCCCAGCAGGATTGAGCTCCAGTAATCCTCAGCAGTAAACAGTTCATTAAAACACTCTTTCCTGGTTTTACTTCTTTCTCTGTCCCACTTTCCTCAATGACTCCCTTCTATTTCTTAGCATCAATCACATTCTCAATAAAATACAGGTCATCAAGTTTTTATTTTGGGGCCTGTTTCAGGTGAAAATCAAACTTTTATTTCACTAAATATTTTAATCTTTTGAACTTTTAATTGGTGATTTGAGAAAGAAAAAAAGTATTCGACTTGTATTAGAAAAATATATATATTTGCCTATGCTAATAATTGTGAGTAAAAATATTATAAATAATTTTACTGATGGACTCACAAAGCTAACTTCAAATGACTACTTTTGGAAAATGAGACTCAGATTCTATTTCCTAAATAGCAGTGTATAAATTATAGTCTAACTAAAAGGTTTATCAGTTTTGTTGATGTTTTCAAAGAACCAGCTCTTTGTTTCCTTAATTTCCTCTTTTTCTATTTTGCATTTCATTTATCTTTGTTCTAATTTTATTATTTTATTCCTTCTGTTAGCTTCAGGTTTAGATTGTTCTTTTTCTAGTTCCTTCAGATACAAAGTTACATTGTTTATTTGGAATTTTGCTTTTTTATACTGTAGACAGTTGCAGCTATAATTTTTCCTCTCAACACTGATTTCCCTGCGTTTAATAAGTTTTGATATGCTTTGTTTTCACTTTCATTTGTCTCAAAGTATTTTCTAATTTCCTGTGACTTCTTTTCTGACTTATTGCTTTAATACTGTGTTGTTTAGTTTGCACATACTTGACATTTTCAGTTTTTTTCTGTTATTGATTTCTCATTTCATTCCATTATAATCAGAAAAGATATTTTGTATTATTTCAGTCTTATGAAGTTCATTAATACTTGTTTTATGGCCTAGCCTATGGCCTATTCTCAAGAGTGTTCCATGGGCACTTGAGAATATATATTCTGCTTTTGTTTGGTGAAGTGTGCTGTATATTTTGCTATGACTATTGGATCTATAGCATTGTTCAAACTTTTTATTTACCTATTGATACTATGTCTAGTGTTTTATTCCTTATTGAAGATGGCATATTGAAATCTCCTCATATTTTATATCTGTCTGTTTCTACTTTCAATTCTGTCAATATTTGCATTATATATTTAGGAGCTCTGTTATTTGGTGCATATATAATTGTTATATTTTCTTGGTGAATTCATATTTATCATTGTACATTGTTTTTCTTTGTCTTCTGTAATAGTTTTTGACTGAAAGTCTACTTTATCTTGTATTGTTATAGTCACTGATGCTCTCTTTGACACAATTTTATGTTTGAATAAAACGTTTTTCCATCTTTCACTTTTATCTTAAGTGTGTCCTAGGATCTGAAGCACATAACTTGTAGAAATTATGTAATTGAATAGAAATACGTTCAATAAGATTACTTTCAATAGTTCCACTAAAACAATAGGTTTTTTGCAGAAATAACTGCAAAGCAATCTTTGCCTCAACATCTACCTTTATTCAATGTCGAGAATTTGACCAAGATTCATTAACAGTGCTATTTCTGTAATTTTAGGTATCACTATTCTACAACTACCACAGAAATCTATGCAGATGTATAAAATGGCTTTTTTTTTTCATTAGATTCCCTACATAATTCATCCTTCAAGTGGTAATGTTTTAGAAAAATAGCTTAGGGAATGAATTATCTCTATTCATGCTATTACTCTGGGTTTTTGTGTGTCTGTTTTATTTTGTTGATTCTATCTCAGTTATAAAATTCACTTGAGTTATAAAATAGTTTTTCTTATCCACAGTGAATTTTTTATGAAACAGGAGCATTTGTCAGAATTACCATAATCTGTAAATGTTTTCTCTCTCTCCCTCAACTTAGGTATATTTTGATTCTATAACATCTCTTGTTTAACACTATAAATCGTCTCAACTGAGTATAAGATACGCCCTTTTGATTTAATCCTAATCTCCTGAGATTTGGTCATTTATTTATTTCTAGCTACTACTGGCTGCACAATCATGTGCAAATCATAGGGAAATTCTAAAGTATATCACAAGGGCTTTTTAGCAAAAACAAATCTACATATCCTAAGTAAATAAAAGCTTTAATGTAAAAAATGTTTGAATGCTGACTTCTCCAAATACCACCAGCAAAAACTGTTAATAACACAAGCCTTAATTCATTTGTTATTACAGTAAAAATGAGAAGTCCACCTCTTTTAAGCTATAGCCATATTCTAGAGGAGGGGTTGTAAGGTCAGAATTTATTAAGAAAGAATTTAAGATGAGTCTTTCAATGCAGGGATTGATTAAGAATTGATAAGAATTGCCTACCAATTGGTAAGGCTTAGTGGGAACAGCAGAATGAGTTTTGAGGTGAAATAATCCTTTAACACAACTCTCTTAATGCTTTCCACTGAAGAGCTGATGGACCTTCCAGAAAGTTCCTACAATGAAAAACCAAACCATTTGCCTAGGCAGGAAACTCATGGAAAAGCAAAGTAATGTTAGAAAAGACAGTGGAAAGGCAAAGTCATTTTAACGTAGACAGTAGGTATTGTTATTATTTGTAGTATTTAGAATAAATGAGGAAGTAAATGATTTTAGTCCTCACAAAAATGCTGTGTGCCTATCAAACTTATTTTGTTTTTCCCTTTCACACTAGCAATACAGAAAAATTACAATTCTCAGCTTTCTCTCTAGTAAGGTAAAGCTCAGTAATTAAGTTCTGGCCAATATAATGTGACAGAAATGTACACTGGTCTATGAAATATCTATTGTTCCTCATCTAGTGGCTGAATAAGAAGGCCTACTGCAACAGTTGGAGATACGAGTACAATGTGGCAGAGCTCTGAAATTGAGGAAGCTTGAATTCTTGAGTGAATGTATATGGCTCAGAGTTCCTATCTCTGCCCCTTTCCCTCCCCTAACAATGCCACAACATCTGTCAATCACATATAGTATTCTGATATCAAAAAATAATATTTAGTTCCATTAAGTTGCTGAACTGGGGGAATTTATCTGATTTACTCTTATTGTTTGAATATGGTTTGTTTGTCCCACCAAAACTCTTGAAATTTGATCCTCAACATGCTGGTGTTGCAAGGTAGGGCCTGAGGAAAAGTGTTTGGATTATGAGGGATAACCCCTCATAAATAGCTTGGCTCTGTGTTCATAGTAGTAAGCGAGTTCTTACACTCAAGACACTGAATAAGTGCTCATGAGGAGGGATTTGTTCTCTTGAGAAAGTAGGTCATTATAAACCCAGAACATCCCTCAGGTTTTCCCTTCTTCCTATGTGTTTATTTCTGCTTTGACCTTTTCCATTTTGTTTTGATGTAACACGAAATTCCTCACCAGAAGACAGGGCCGTGCCTTTAAACTTCTCAGCTTGCAGAACTGTAAATTAAATAAACATCTTCTCTTTATAAATTACTCGATCTCAGGTATTCTTTTATAGCAACAAAAATGGAATAAGACACTTAACACCCCCTAACTTACCATGATCTTTGTATTAAATTAAAATTCTTAAATTGGCTATAATTTTCTCCATAATCTAGCCTCTTCCCTCATTCTCAGTAACTTCCTAGTTGTTGTTCCTAGTCATTTTCAGAATACTTTTTGTTCGTTTATTTTGTTGTTGTTGTTGTTTTGTCTTCTTTTCACCTCAGTAGCCTTGCCTTGGTCCTTTGACTGAAAGTCAGTTTTTTTCCTCTTCATTTGGCTATCAGAATTCAAATTATTGAACAGATGACACTGTAAACTTTACCTCCTTAGAAAATATTTCTGATCAAATCCATCTGCAGTCCAAAATGTTAGATTTCTATCAGGCCTTTTGTCATGCTGTAGTCTGTAGTCTTAAAAATAAGTAAATTTTAATAGTGTAATTTTTAATTAAACACATGCCTCACCCACTAAAATGTGAATTCCATGAAGACAAGGACTAAATATATACTTCTTATTGTTATACCCCCAGAGCCTGCGACAACCAAAATTACTGACTGAGACAAAAAGTGTCTCGATTAGTCAAGGTTTATTAAGCCAATTTTAGGAAGTGTGGAAAAGACACAAGCCACAGACACATTTGGGGCTATTTTTATGAAGAGGTTTTTCAGGAGGTTTAGTATTTATTCATTTCCTTAAAGGTGGGGGAAGGCACGTAGGAAGAGAGCAGGTAGGCAGTAAGTTTAAGCAATACATTTCTTAAATCGAGACTTTAGTTAGTGCCCCCTAGTAAATCTACATTTTATACAACCTAAAGTGAATGCTTGAAGGGAAAAAAGGAGTAAAGAAAAAATCAGTTATGCAGATGTCTTGAGGTAGGTGGAGGCATGATTGGTCCATCTTGTCTTTGTTCTGCACCTGGGAAGATCAGCTTGTATTGGACATCATCAGTGTGAAATAAAACAGACACTAGTTTTAGGAGCCAGATTTACAGTGTAGACCTAAAGTTACAATTGTCAGGCCCTTGTCTATGAGAGGCCAGCAAAGAATTTAGGAATGATCTGTGGGGGCAGTCCTTTATAGATGCCCAAGGCCTTTTACCTTGTGGGAATCTGGCTGACACATAATCCTACTGACAGTTACTCATTTGGAGGAAGGCATTACATGGCTCAGCTTCCAAGCTTGACATTCTTTTTTGCATAAGGAGTTTGGAGGTTCTGAGATTTTTTAACTTTCCTTTATACCTACATAATAAATAATTTTGGAAGAAAGGAAGAAAATTGAAAGGCAGCTGTAGCTATTGGCCAACTAGCTACTTGTTCTACAACACTGAATATACCATTTCTCCATTCTACACCCATATTCTTACCACTATCAAAAAACTTCATTAAGAAAATTTATCCACATGATCTTAGTATTACTCTCCAAATATGTGCCCTGAGAAATACACACATTTGCACACCCAGTTTGATCAGGTAATCTTATTATCAAAAGTTGCTAATATCTTTGGTAATCATATGTCTCATTTTGCTTCAGAAACTTCTTTATTTCTTAAGATAGGTATTAATAGCATTGTTTTCACTCCAAACAGTGGCCGGTTTGGATAAATTATATGCTCATTCTACTGAGGTTTGATTTATCATGTTGTAGTTATTTTGAAAAAATTATTATCTTCTATCAGCTATCTGATATAAACTATGCATTTAGAACCTGCAATGAACCATAAAATATCATGAATATATTATTAGCGGATGTAGTTAAGCCTTTAGAAAACATTATAAAAATTTCCAAGCCACACTGTTATCAATCAGTTCCTTAAAGCAATAATTATGAAGCATATATTTTAAAGAGTTGATAAAACTTCCCAAAGGACTAATTTACCCCTCAGTTCTGACATATATACTGAGAGGGTATGGAGCAACAATTATGATGATAATCAATCAAATGAAGAATTAAATATTTGTTCTAATATTGCTCCTTTGCTCATGTAAGAGTTATCTCAAAACTATACCTTTTCAAACTCAAATGTAACATGAAACACACCACCACTTCTACTTTAAATATCCTATTATATTTCATAAATGTAAAATCATAATGAAAAAACAAATGAGTATAACTGAATTTGGAAGGTTTCAGAATATCACAAAATTAGTATCCCATATGTAACAGTAAACAAAGCATATAATTAATACTTGAGTAAAGCTGTCATACTTTAAGAATTTTTGAGAAGTGACCTGAATTCATAGGGTTTCCAGTGAAATGATTATATACGAACATGCTTAAGGTTGAATTTTTAGGTTGCTTATTGTATGGTTTTTCTTTTATTCATTCACATATTTCACTAATTAACTAATTTTGTGTCCAATAGGTACAACACTCTTCACATAATTAACTAATTTTGTGTCCAATAGGTACAACACTATTGAATATGTAAAGAATGCAATCCTATTCTCAAGTTATTGTCATTAAATAACATAGAAGAAAACTCATTAAATGTGTATAGCAAATATTGAGGAGGAGTAAGACTTAAAAGACATGAAATCTAGTTACAAGATCAATACTATAATCCAAGTAAGAGTTAGAAGATTTTCCCTAAGAGTGGTAATGTTAGAAACAGGGCAGAAACACATGGTTTCACATTGTGAGGAAAACTAGTAACGACTAGATGTAGGGAGTAATGCATTGTTGGCAAAGTTCTATCAACATGCTACCTATACAAACGCCTGAGCTCATTGCCATTTGACTTTGTAGCTATTTCCATGAAGAAGTGGTGTCCCCTTTCCCAAATTAACTCTAACATTGGCCATATGACTTATTTTGTCCACTATGACAATAACAAACTTGACACAAGTAAAAATTTGAGAAGTGCTTTCTAATTACCATTTTCTTCCTTGAAACACTGCAACCAACATGAAAACAAGTTCAAGCCAGCTTACTCTAGGATAAAAAATGGTAAAAAGCAAGGGTGAGTGGTCCCAGTTGAGGCCATAATAAGCCAGTCAGCCCCTAGCCGAACTGTCGCCTCCTTGTCGCCACATGTGTGAGCCCATAGCAGATCAGTCAAGCCTGACGCAAGGCAATAGAAAGATTCTGATGACCCACTGGTTCCCCCAAAATAATAAATAGATGTTTTATGCCAGTAAGAACTGTGTCTGTGTGTTTGGTGTGCTGTGTGTTTGTTTATGGTATTATTTTATCAATAGATAACTGATACATTGGACTGAAAGAGAGAGAAGAGTCAAAGACAAACAAGACGTTTTCACATTTGGTAAATGTTGATAACTTCAATCTCTTTATTAGTTTATCCATAAACATTTTCTAACATGCAAGGAAATACACTGTCCATTATCTCTAGAATTTAAATATAATATTAAAGTTGGATTAATGAATTTAAAGCCAGAATTTTGTTCACATAGCTTAAATGAGAGATCTGTCATCATATAAACATTCTTTCTTTTAGGAATAATTTTGTTTGATTATTTATGGCCTACTTGTAAAAAAAAAAAGAAAAGAATAATCAAGGCGATTTAACTTTTTATTTCTGAAAATAATTTATGTGTTATTAATTGGATGTCATATGACATCGATTATGTAGCTAAAATCATAGTCAAACAGAATACTCCACAAGTCCGAAGAATGTTGTCAATACAAATTAAAAAAAAAATTAATTGCTAAATCTTAAGCTCTGCAGTAGTATGGCTCTCTCAGGCAATTATATTTAAAATCATCAATAAAGATAAGATTTTTTTATGGAATGGGTTTTTAATTACTGTATTATAAATAAATGGAGTTCTCACAATAATTGTATAAGAATCATAGCATCTAAAAAAGTATTTATGAAACAGAAGTATTTGGTACCTATGTTTTGTTGTTGTTGTTGTTCTATTTAGCAGTGGAATAATTCAGAGAAAAAAATTTTCTTATATTCCAATCTATTTGTATGACTGCATACAGCATACATATTTTTGTAATTTAATAACCACTATAGGGACCCATTTGGCTAATAAATTATTTTGTGCATAATTTCCACAACTGAATTCATAAAATATTAAAGTGTCATTCTTTGGCTGTTACGATACTGAAGTATAAATTGGGTATTGAGAGCACTGAGAAATATCAAATGTAATATAACTCCTTCACTATCAACATAGGTAACCTCTAACCTAACCTTAAGTGTTATCTTCTTTTATATTGTAATCTTACTCCTAGACCCAAAAACCCTGGTGGAAAGCAATTAACAAAATTGTAGACTAAAAATTTATAATCCTAATTTCCTTTTAACTTTATATACCTATGGTGAAAGAAGAAGAATCCTGATACTTCAATTTTTTATTATTTCCCCAAAGATGGAATAATTAATTTTTATGTTAGTTCATATTTTAGACAATAATTTTTTAAAAAAATTATTGAGCCCTAGAAAGTTAAATAAATGGAAATAAAGATCCTCTCTCACTATAGAAAAGTGTCATTTCTTTCTTGCTTTTTCTTTTTAAAACAATTTTAGTTATTTTGATTTTAACAATTTCAAATTTGTTTTAAATTTAGGCTTTCAGTTTTAAGAGGATTTGGAAACCTTTGGTTTAAAACGTAGTGGATAGTTTTAGTAGATAAACTTTCTTCACTTTGCACTTGGAGAAATTGTTAATAAAACCATGAAAGACTGAATATTAATGATGTCCCAAGTTATCAATGAATGGATAGTCTATTCTAGGTATTAGATTTATTATTAAAATGTCTTTGAAAATTTGAGGAAATATATAATATATTGCTCTCCACTTGAGATTTTTAAAATAAGATGGTTAGGACCCTGATTCAAATTAAGATCAGTTACTAGCATGAACAGATAAGAAATTTATGAAAAAGTAACCTTATCTACTCTCCAAAGATTACTGGACTATGAGTTATGAAGTATGATCACAACTATAACAGTTACACTGCAACCTGAAAAGTTTTCACTTAGGTACAACGCTTGAGTTGAAACTTCTGTGAAACCTGCCATGAAGGTTACATTACAGATTGAAAAAAAGACTGTTTGGATGTCATTATTATTAGAAATAATACTAAATAAAATGAAGGGAATTACATTTGCTATATTGTGCAAGCAAACAGAACACATAAAATTCAAAACACCTTCTAGGATAATTGAC
Organism: Colobus angolensis palliatus; assembly: GCF_000951035.1. Classification (NCBI taxonomy): domain Eukaryota; kingdom Metazoa; phylum Chordata; class Mammalia; order Primates; family Cercopithecidae; genus Colobus; species Colobus angolensis. Next base: position 11,048,873 of record NW_012117488.1, on the reverse strand, counting down.
AGATTTGTTAATGTTCTCTCACCACATTCAACACATTCCACCTCCTTGTAAAAAGCCAGTTCTCTTCCCCAGTGTAATTTGTGGTTCATTAACTTTCAGTTGGCTAGAAGTAAAAAATTACTGGAGGGTCAGGTAGGTTTATACCGGTTTAAAAGAAACAATTATTAAGGAGGAACGGTCCTTAAGGATTTAAGTTTTTATTGTTCAGTAAACCTCCTTGAATTAACTTTCGGTGCAGTTTTAGAATGCAGCATGTGTCTGTCGAAGGGGGAAAAATAAAGAAATACGTTGATAAAAGTGCTTTATGTGAAATCATAGAAACAACAAAATATTGTACCTGAACCATTACCATATTTTGATCTTATTAATGACTTTGTATTTTCTTCCTGTAATTGTACCTCAACCTCAAAATTCCAAGGCAGATAAAGTAGTTACAACAAGAGATAACTAACTGTGCACATTTGTTCTGTTGCTACATCAATAAAATCAAATTGTAATTTTGCCTCGCAGTTAATAGAATGGTATTGAATAGATATATATGATTACAGGCCTGATAAGGCTCCACTTGATTTTCACACCTACGGCTTACAGTGTTAATGTTGACTGCTGATAGTTAAAAGATAAATCAAAGTCAAATTACAGAAAAAGGGCAATGGAAGTACAGTATTCAATGAAGTTATACCTGTGGGAGATAGGATCAAATGCAGCCTAGCTAAGATTTAAAGGTCAAATCTGTGTTGCTTCAGTTAAGATCCAGCTGTGAAAAGTGTGATGAATTAGTAGTGAACAAAGGAATAGGGTCTTTTCTTATTGTTGCATTTATCTCCTGGATTACCTTGATTGGCAGAAGTACATAAGAGCAAAGGTTTCTGAAGCTTTCTCTTTTTTTCCCTATTGACAAAAATGTGATAAGGAAGAGTAAGACCTTTGCACCTACAAGAGAACTGATAGTGACAAAAAAAATTACCTAATATATTTGATAACACAAATCTTTCCAATGGTATACAACAATTTAGACTTCAACAATGACTAAATTATTTAAAACAGTCATTCAACTATTGTCAAGTTCCACGTGAATATTAGTCAGTGATCTGCAGTGACAGTGGCAATGAATTAATGCAATCTAACCTTTTATTTCTAGTTACTAGTTTGAACATATTGATAAGTATATAATTCAAGAAATAAGATTGTAAAAAGAAACTTTCTGTGAAAGAAATAAAAACTGTTTTGAAATTGAAATTTCAATATGATTCAATGAGGAAATCAATATTGACACAGGAAGTTAAGTCGACGATGTTCCTTCTTTTACATTAACAAATAAAAATATTCAGTGAATAAATGCACTTAGCCCACTAAGGTAGTTAACTCATTTCTAGATCCCTTGAAACAAATGTTAACACCTTGGGATACTTTAGTTAGAATTACTCTTGGTCAGATAGCTTTGATAAGTGTGTTAACACATTAAACAAGTGGTTTAAAGAAGTAAAGCTTTGTTTGTTTTCCCGTTTCAAAGTTTTCCTTGGTATGCTAGATAACTCTGCATAGCTGTATTCTGCCCAGGAAAGCTGGAATTTGAAGGAAAGGCTTATCAAAAATAAGACATAATAAGCACACTTAAAAACTGACTATAATAATGTCACTTTCTATTACTTGGATTAGCAGTTTGTTGCAATTATTCATACATATTACTACTATGAAAATTAGAAGCTATAAATGAGCAGTTTACATTTAGTCGTTTAGCATTGCCCAATAAGAAAAATGAACTCAAAACTTGCAAATCACTCTTTTAGAAATAATAAAACAAAATAAAAACTTCTTTAAGTTATAAAGAGGTTAAAAACCTGTTATTGAATATGTATATTATCTTTTGTTTTTGACTCAGAATTTATTAGATAATTGGATGTAATTGAAAGGTAGAGCTTATACTCACACAATAATAAATTTTTAAAAGTGCTTATTATATGCTAGACACTGAACTAAGGGATTTATTTTCTAAAAATATATTCGTCTCACAGTAACCTAAGAATCAGATACTGTTATTATTGCCGTATACAGTTGGGACTGAGTAATTTATAAAAAGCCACATAACAAATACATGTTTGAGTTGTATTTGTTTTTCATGTTTGTCATTGTGCATGAGCTCTGTTTTAAACCTAGATTGTTGGACTTCTTGATTCCTTGTCTCCATTACACCACAGAAAACTACCCTATACTAAGCTACTAGCATTTGTTTGGCCTTTTAAATATTAAAGATGTTAAGAGCATAAAAAACTTTTTTGCTATTCGTCTTCTGTTCTAACCATATGGCAATATTACACTTGATCTTAGGCCAATAACTGAGAAGCAATATTATAATAAGAGTTTCCCTGCAAATCAGCAATGAATTTAGATTATTACTGACAGTGTTATTTCTTATATTATCACACATTCATTTATTGAATAAAGATGTATTTAGTTCTTACTAGGTTAAATTCTAGTACAATAAGAAAATTTAGTCTACTTCTGGGTACCAGATACGATAGTGAAAAAGGCAGACGCGTTTCTTACCTTTGAGGAGTTAACATTGTATGGAAAATAGACCAAAAACAACTGAATAAACTTGCCTAGCAATCTGGTAGAAAAATGTTGATTTTATGCCAGCACATACAAAGATGGTGCGTGTTTTCTCATTCAGCACATTGAACCAAGGTCAACCCTTCTTTAGTTACTCTTCTATGTAGCAATAGATGCAATATAGTAGTTCAGAATTGCAATTAGAGATAGTCCTCAGTATATATCTGAGGTTCATTAGCACCTACTTACTAGCTTTATAAACTTGAAAAAATTACATAACCTCTTTCAACCTAAGTTTTCTCATTTGGAAAACACAAGTCCAAAATTATCAGCTCCATAGGGTTAATGATGATGGTAATATTAAGGATTTTAATAACTAAATTTAAACACTTAAAGAAGACTATGAAACACTTAAACTTTTCTCCTTTATATTAAACTTTTTCATTACATTCAAACAATTATTCTATCATTTGTGGTTGCTAGGCTTGTTCAAATAGCATTTAATATGCAATTATTGTACGCCATGTTCTGTACTACGTATGCACTGGAGACAAAGCTGAAAAAATAATAGTAGGAGAAAGAAAGATGTGAAACAAATAATTTCAGTGTAATGTAGTAATTAATTTGCTTTCTTTATACAGAAAATGAAACAATTACTTTTTTCTCATTCTTTTCTAGGATCCCACATATAATAGTAATCAGCTAGCAACTTGAACTAACCGATTCTTGTGAAAAAAAAACCACTTAGCCAGGTCTTAGTAAGAGAAATGATCTCTGCGTAAATACATTAACTGGAAGGCAGGCTATATTGATCTATATCCAGAATACAAAAGAATTTAATTAAATAGATATTTTGCTCAGAAAAAAATTTTTAAGAAAAGCTTGTAGGCCGGGCGCAGTGGCTCAAGCCTGTAATCCCAGCACTTTGGGAGGCTGAGACGGGCGGATCACGAGGTCAGCAGATCGAGACTATCCTGGCTAACATGGTGAAACCCCGTCTCTACTAAAAAAAAATACAAAAAACTAGCCGGGCGAGGTGGCGGGCGCCTGTAGTCCCAGCCACTTGGGAGGCTGAGGCAGGAGAATGGCGTAAACCCGGGAGGCAGAGCTTGCAGTGAGCAGAGGTTCGGCCACTGCACTCCAGCCTGGGCGACAGAGCGAGACTCCGTCTCAAAAAAAAAAAAAAGCTTGTAGCTATGTAGATAGGTTCCAAAGTCTGTGTTTTATCAAAATATTTAAGTCAGAAACACATCGGCATTTTTATCTTGAGGAGTTTGGAAGATCTCAAAAGAAGACAGCGTCCAATAATGAAATGCTCCTTGAGATTTAATTGTTCATGAGAAGGAAAGACTACTATGGCTAAAAGGCTTCTTGACTTTTTTATACATAGATACTTTTAAATAGCAAAAAACCAACCAAACAAACAAAAATACAAATACTTCCAAATCTGAGCTTATGGCTTAAATTCTTTCTCAGCTTTTATTTTGAGGTTTGCAGGATATGAAAAATATGAGAATGATTCCTTTAGATCAAATTTCTTCCTTGTTTAATACATTTATCAGATATCACAGGCAGTTTATAGCACTAAAACCTCAAAATTATAGTAAATATATTGTTTAACAATAGAAAAGAAGTTGCATTATATTTTCATCATGTTAATCAACATTTCTTTTCTAGATAATTCCTTTGGTTCTACTGTTTCTTATTCTAACATATGTCATGTTAGTCGACTAAAAATTACTTTATTTTATTATGTCAAAATACATGAATTTCATGAATCTAATAGCTTGCATTTATTTTTTAAGGTACAAAGAGCTGCAATATAATATAACGCCATGGATGAAATAAAACTATGAGAAGTGTACAGTTTAGATCATTATATGTATCTAAGGGCATGTTTTAAAGCTACATTAGAACGATTACATTAGAAATAAAGAACAATCCCAATTTTTTCGCAGTGACAACAAAAAAACTGAAAAGCAATACAGATCACATATTTTGAATGTATTAGTTAATTAATATTGCCATTGTGTATAACCAGAAGCACTTCAACACACTGAGCTTCATACAATATAGCTTCATGTTCCTTTTTCTGATATGGACTTATTTCTAAAGTTTAAATGGACTGAGTCCCTTAAATCTAAATGGGGGGTAGTAGCTTTTGTCTAATTTGCATTTGAAGGGAACATTTTCACGTCAAATCTGAGTTGGTTAGATTCTGCTCGCAGTAGGTATTAATTAAATACTTGTTGAGTAGAGCTTGAATATTGAAATTGTCAACGGCGGCAAAAATGACACCAACACCACTGCGCACATCCCTGAATCTGAAGACTCATAATTCATTGCATTGTGATCCAAATTATCTCTACCTGTGCAGGAGTATCAAGAGATTAGAAAGAAGTTTAGGTTTCTGGGGGAAGAACAGAATTCAGAGCAAGGGTCTATTAAATTAAAGAGCATACACCCTCTTAAATCTAAATTAAAAATATGAGTTAAGATGAATGCCCAACCAGAATGAGTGTGGCAAGCTGAATTTAGAAACAAGCAATTTAAAAATTCATGGCTGGAGAATCAAAGGGGAAATATATTAGGATCAAATCAGTTTGGGAGATGTGTGCCCCTAAATTTTGAGATTATCTCCAAATACATTTGAATATATTTGTTTAGATCTATAATTTCTTATGCTTATAGGACAGGTAGAAATTTTGAACCATTTTTCATTTCCAGGTAATAATTAGGTATTCTTGGTGCCCTATTTTCTATTAATGACACTGTCACCTTGATGTGGATTCTTAGACTTCAAGACATTCATTCATTTTAATGACAATATATGGTGTCCTATGTGTCAAAACTCTTTTAGGTTAGAGTTACTGTGCTGAACAAAAAAGACAATGTCACTGTCTTTATCGTTAAATGGAGAACATTTATAATGGGAAGACAAAGAAAGCAAGTTAAATATGTAAATAAGCAACAGTAAGTGCTATGAAGAAGAATAAAGGAAAGTAAGAGAGTGACTAAGGTCTTGTATTTCAAGAAGGAGATAGGTAATCAGGAACAGTCTTTCTGAGGAGGTAGAAATTGAGAAAAAAATTGGAATACAATTAGGAAGCCAGTCACGTGAAGATCTAGAGAATGTGTGTTCAATTCGTGTTATGCAATATGTGTCAGTCTTCACTAAGTCTTTCAGATGTTTTTGCAATTTTTCAAACACACTTCATTCAATCCATTCTGCACACTTCTGATGAATGAAGTGCACTAACACACATCTCCGATCATGTCGCTCACCTGCTCAAAAGCTCTCAGGGGCTCCTCATTGCCTGAAGAGGAAAGTCAAAGTCATCTTAACTGGTGCTTGTGGGTTCTGTGATCCATCATCAACACCAATTCTGCCCTTCTTTCTACTCTGACCCTTCACATGGGTTCACAGTTACAAAGGGTTATTGACCACTTCTTAATATCTCCCTTTTTCTCCCTTTTGTAGAATTTTCATAGCTTTTCCTCCACAAATCAAAATAGCAAAACTTATTTAAGGTTTAGCTCAAATGATTTTTATTTTATGAAACTCACAGATACTCAAAGTAGTGAATGGTCTCTTTGTTCCCTGAACTCTGTCATTTTATATCTGCCTTATTGCTTTTATCTTACAAAAGAAGAGAAAGTATCCTAGCATTTTTTACAGTAAGAGAGAGTGAATAATTCTATAAAGTTAATTCACTTAGTAATCTCTTTGGCATTGTTTGCATATTTGTCCTCATCTCCAAACTGGATTATGAGTGTGTCAAAGAGTATATAGGGAGTTAGCATGCTATCTATCAGGTACTGAACATCCACTGGGTGGTGGCGAAAATCATGGGCATAACTTACATTTCTTGAAATCAAAGAAGTTCTGATTTTCTGGTTTATATTGGGGCATATGGTAAGTGGGTATATATGAATTATGTGGAGGATAGCAACATGGCTGTTCTCTCAGAGTCCAGAGCACTGAACCTCTGACTTAGAGAAGCATACTTTCTTCACTGACACGTGTAAGTGGGATATAGGTTTCATATAATGTGGGGATTATGGTTCAAGGGACAAGAATGATCCCAAATTTGGAAATCAATTAAACAATTTTAACATATACTTTGGGGCAATTACATAAATTATTATCTTCATAGCATGAAAGATTATTGTGGCCAGGAATATCATAAACTAAATAAAAATCATAAAATAAATCATTAAATATACTGCTGTTCCTGCTAATCGACACAGCAGCATTTGTTCATACCAAGAATTATCTCTAGTTCAAGACTGCCTGAATTTGAATTTTACCTTTTATGACTTACTAGCTTCATTATTTTAGGTAGGTTATATAATCAGTTTTCTTCAGTTTCTGCATCTATAAAAGGTGATAATAATAGTACTTATTATTAAGCATTTGTTTTAGTTCAGGGTGGTATAACAGAATACCACAGACTGGATGGTTTATAAACAATGGGAATTTCTCAGAGACCTGGAGGCTAAGAAGTCTGAGATCAATGTGCTAGCAGATTTGGTGTCTGGTGAGGGCCTGCTCCTTGGTTCATAGATGGTCGCTTTCTTGCTGTGTCCTCACATGTTGGAAAGAATAAGTGAGCTCTCTGAGGTCCCTTTGATAAGGGCACAGTCCCATTCATCAGGGGCCCAACCTCACAACCTAACCACATGTGAAGGCCCCACCTGCTAATACTATCACATTGCATTGGAGATTAGGATTGCAACACATGAATTTTGGAAGTATACATGCATCCATCTAGAGCAGTAGAAGGCAGTAGTAGTATGAGTTAAGATTAGTCCTATGAAGTAGTGCAAATAAATAGCAAATGGTCAGTAAGCATTGGCTTTTATTCTTATACATTCAGATAGTAATTTTAGCACTCATTCCATTGCGTAGTTTGTTCACTATTCATACACCAGTTAGAAAATCCTGTCAAATACAATTATGTCATAGGGTAAGGCGTGGACAGTTGAGAAAACAGTCAAAGACAGCAAAGAAGCAACTGAAGATATAAAAACTCCTTATTTTTGAACCTGTTAAAAGATTTATTATTCACAAGAACAATGTATAAAATAAGACAGTAGCAAAATTCTTAACATGGTGGCTGTCATGTAGTAATTGCTCAATACATGTTAGATATTGTGGTGGATAGAAAAATACTTCCCCCAAAATATTTCTATCCTCATCTCTAGACCCTGTGAATATAATATGAGTGAGAGAGATTTAATGTTGCAAAATGGAATTAAGGTTACTAATCAGTTGTCTTCGCAATGAGGAGATTATTCTGGATTATCCAAGTGGGCCCAGTGCAATCACAAATGCCCTAACATGTGAAGAAGAGAGGCAGAATAGTAAAAGTCAGTGGTAGAGAGAAATGTAAAAATACTAAGCCACTGACTTTGGAGATTGATGAAGAGATCACAAGCTAATGAATATAGATGACATCTATGAGCTAGAAAAGGCAAGGAAACAAATGCTTCTTCAGAGCTTCTAGAAGGAATGCTACCCTGCTGACATCTTAATTTTAAAACTTGATCTCCAGAGCTATGTGTGCTGTTTTAAGCCACTGAGTTTGTAGTCATTTGTTATAGCAGCAATAGAAAACTAATACAGACATTACCATAATCACTGTTGCTATTATAATCATTACAATGGTAAGCATGCTAAGGGTGCAGAGATTGTCTAGTGGTTCTTTGTGATTGAAAAATAATAAAAAAGGAGATTTAAAAAAAAAAAAAAAACCAGAAGCCTTTAAGGTTTTATATGGGGGAAAACTTTCCCAAAGGACCATTAGATACAGAATTTCAAGAATAAGATCATGCAGAAACTCTTAGCCTAGAGGGATATGCAGCACAGAATATATGTGCAACAATTTCACCTTGGTATATTGTAATATTCTTCAGAGGAAGAGGATGGGTTAGACCTCATTTAAAACATTAAATTCTTTGCTTAATGTAGTTGAAGATAATGATGATTAACTAGAAGAAACTTCAATGAATTCTCCACTGAGAATTTCTTCCAGGAAAAAACACTGGAGTCAGAACTCTGTCAAACAAAACCATAACTATAGATAGAGCACTCTGTACGCTGATGGGGCCTATATGTAAACAAACTCTAATAGCAAAAATGGGAGGTGGGCTGTAAGCAATGCAGTGGATTCATGCAGCTATATATTTTCTCCCCCTCCACTTTCCAGCCGCCAGCTCCTCTGCTATGTTTTTTTTTTGGTCTTTCTCTCCCTCTCAATATCTCTCTCTCCTTCCCTATTTCTCTCTCCTGTGTAGATCTTGTTATTCTGTTAATCAATATTGTATTGGGGCTTGACTAAATTAGTTACCTGTATCTGCATTCTTTCTGAACTTTATCTGTATTAATTAGATAGAGCCATGTCAAGCAAGGCCTACCAATGCTTTCTGACAAGAAAGTAGTTTCTGAGTGCCTAGGGGGCACTTGAGACAGTGAAAGTAGCTAGAATACTAGGCAGAGAGCTACAGAATTTAATCAGAGTGTTTAGGGCCGAATATCAACAGGTTCAAAACAGTTCTTGATTTCATTCACTGGACAATCCAACAAATACATTGATTATAATCATCAATACTTTTGGAATTAATTTAAATTAGATCCTACCATTATTCAATGGTATAAACATCAATCAAATTTTATAAAGTATTTCATTATAATATTTATTTTATGCTGTGCAATAGAGTTATCTAGAGGGACAGGACTAACAGGATAGACGCATATATGAAAGGGAGCTTATTAAGGAGTATTGATTCACAAGATCACAAGGTGAAATCCCACAATAGGCCACCTGCAAGCTGAGGAGCAAGGGCCAGTTTAAGTCCCAAAACTTCAGAAGTAGGGAAGCCGACAGTGCAGCCTTCAGTCTGTGACTGAAGAACCGAGAGCCCCTGGCAAACCACTGGTGTAAGTTCAAGAGTCCAAAAATTAAAGAACTTGGAGTCTGATATTCGAGGGCAGGAACCATCCAGCACCAGAGAAAGATGGAGGCCAGAAGACTTAGCCAATCTAGTCCTTCCATGTTCATGTCCTCTATCTGCTTTTATCCTAGCCACACTGGCAGCTGATTAGATGGTGCCCACTCAGTTTGAGGGTGGGTCTGCCTCTCCCAGCTCACTGACTCAAATGTTAATCTTCTTTGGTGACACCTTCAGAGACACACTCAGGAACAATACTTTGCATCCTTCAATCTAATCAAGTTGACAGTATTAACCATCATAAGTCCATCTCTTGTCAACTTGAACCCATACCCATCTCCTGAGATAATACATAATCTTTAAATAAAGACAATAATAAGGCCATAATTATGCTATCATTCTTACAACTGGAAATGTACCAATCCCCAACCCAAATGCTATTACATAAAGTTAACAACACTTAAATGCTGATATGAATTCAATAAATTTTATGTCACATGATAAAGGAAAAAGAAAAAATAAAATGAAGGTATTTTCTTAGTACAAATGTGTAAATGCACCAACATGTTCTTAACAAAATATGGAGGAAATTCTCATGACAATTACAGTCCTCATTTCTGCAACTGGTCATGTGGCGTAGCTGGTATTGATGACTACTCTCTTCTACTACTCATTCTATATTCCCTTTGCCTTCAGCAAGCACCTCAGCAGGCTGTAGTTTTTTACCTGGTGGGGTGACTGAAACTTTCATTCCTGAAGGGTCTGGGCCATTTGTAGTCTTTCCTGGATTGGGTTGTTGAAGTTTCCCATGGACGTTAATCACACTGGGCATGGTAATACTAAGAGACGCCCTAAGGGATCTCTTGTATTCCACACATACTCTTCCTTACCTCCATTGTGGAGTAGTACACATTTCATCTTGACGGTCCAGGTCAGTCACCCCAGCCAACACTGTAACTTCCTTCTTAGCTTGTTGGCTTACACGTAGAAGGAGTCCAAAGTGGCCAGGTGGCAATCTTAACTTCCAGTTAAATGGAATCATTGTTGTGTTTCCTCGTGGTGGTGTTCCTCCCTCTGGAACTAAGACGTCTAGGCCAGCAAAACATGACATCAAAGGAACAGGAAGCAAAAATTTTGCTAGTGGGTCACTAGGGGTGATGGTGACCCCTTGATTCCTGGAACCACAAATTCTGGTTATGGGAGAAACAATTACATATATTGGACATAATTCAGAGCATATACGCCTTCTGATAAACTTTGCCCCAGCCCTGCAAAGTATCGTCACCTAGTTGGCATTGTAATTGTAACTTCAAAAGGCCATTCCACCATTCTGTCAATCCAGGTGCTTCAGGATGATGGGGAACATGGTAAAATCAGCAAATTCCATGAGCATGAGCCCGCTGCTGCTCTTCTTTAGCCATAAAGTGAGTGCCATGGTCAGAGGCAATGCTATGTGGAATACCATGACAGTTGATAAAGCATTCTGTGAGTCCACAGATGGTAGTCTTGGCAGAAGCATTGCATACAGGATAGGCAAACCCATATTCATAGTGTCTATTCCAGTGAGGACAAACTGCTGCCCTTTCCATGTTAGAAGAGATCCAATACAATCAACCTGCCACCAAGTAGCTATCTGATCACCCCAAGGAATGGTGCCATATGAAGAGATCAGTGTTGGTCTCTGCTGCTGACAAATTGGACATTCAGCAGTAGCTGTAGTCAGGCCAGTCTTGGTTAGTGGAAGTCCACATCACTGAGCCCATGTGTTACCTCCATCCCTGCCACCATGGCCATTTTGTTCATAGGCCCCAATGGGGCAAATACAGGAGTGGCTGGGGAAAGAGGCTGAGTGGTGTCCACAAAATACGTCACCCTCACAGACACACCCAGGAACAATATTTTGCATCCTTCAATCCAATCAAGTTGACATTCAATATTAACCATCACATGCTGACACTCATGTTTTATAACTACCATTTTTCCCTTCTCTATCAAGTTGTGTGTATTTTCTTCATTATTTTTTCTTGTTCTTTACTTAAGCATCCCATGTGGCTTTAAAAATAAACTATTTTTAATTGAGTGTGTAATTAGACTCCTAAGAATTTTCTGGAAAATTGCCATTTAATGCATATGCATAAGGCCAAAATATTCTTTACTAATTCTCAGTGAAGCATCTTGCTTAATCAAACTAAATTTGCTCCTCAGAGATTAATTTGTATACCTAGCGAAATTTTACTTTGATCAAATGGAGAGCTTTTCAATAAAATTAATTGATTGATTGATTTTATTTGTAAGGTATATTTTAGCTCAGAATATATGTGGCTAATATTATTTATTTGATTCTGTGAAATGATTTCATTTAAAAATATTACAGGTAAGAGCCTACAACCTTCTGGCTTAGAATATACTTTAGGCATATAATAATGGACCAATAAATACAGCCTATTGTGTCTTAATGCTGTATTTCCAATTCATTGTAAACAATTCCTTTCCAAAGATTTGCTCTGAGCAATTTAGTATTTTGTCTTTCTCTATCACTAACTTAATCTCAGTTAGACTTCTGTTCTTTCTCTAGCAGAATGTTAACCAGCAGTTTACCCTTACATTTTGTTTTGCTTTGTTTTAATATTTCCACTGAAGCAGATTGCAATAATTTCTGACAGTGAATGTTCTTGATTTTTATTATTTTATTTGGTTTCCTTTAAAACCCAGGCTAAAATATTCATTATTTATCATATGATTAGATTTTTGCTGTATTGTTTGCTACTTTACACATGATTATAGGTGATTTCGATTTGTTTATATCTAAATTATTCTAGAAAATGAAACACTATGTATGACTGAAAACCTTAACATTTTTATGACAAAATATTTTAATCAGATTTATTTTAAAATATAATTTTGATTAATTTTGTTTTGTTTTAATCAAATTTGCTTATTCATATTAATCAGATAGAATTATATAAACACACATAAAATTGTATGTTTGGAATGCATTTGAATTCACACATGCTATGTAAGAAGTTGCTCATCCAAAAGATATTTATTGATAATATCCCATTTTTCAAACATGAATTCTGTCTTGAGTAAGCTTACAGCTCACTAAGAAAGATAAATTAGCATTGTTATTTTTCCATTTAGGTAACCATCACATATAGGTAGCTTAGGGTATGGAGTCTGACTGCCTGTGTTTATATTCCTGCCTTATTTGTTTCTAGATACACCACTTAAGGCAACTTTAAGTAGTTTAGTTATCTATAAAAGGGAGAATAATTATGGTACTTGTCTTATAGAGTTTTTTGGGCAATAAAATATATTATTAATAATAATAGTCAAAGTAATAATGAGAGCATGTATTTATTTCTCATTAAGTACTAGGCAGTGTTTTAAACACCTTACTCAAAGTGAGAAATTAAGTAGATTGCTCCAACTCATCCAAATACTTCAAGATGTAGAGCAGAAGATTGAACCTCAAATTACTTACTTCCAAGGGCACTTAAACATCTCTTATATTATATATATATGATCTATTATATATATATGCATATACACAATAAATTTATTGTTATATAATTTTTGCTATTTGTATATATACATATACATAATATATATACACATTATCTAAAGGGAATTGCTTTCACTTTATGATGCTAATGGTACTATAATGATACATAGTTAAAAATGACATTCTCAACTCTATTTTCTAACTTTATCAACTACATAAGTAAATACATAGCAAAAGTACTTTCTGTTAAATTTTGCTTTTGTTGTTTTACTTTCTCCTTTCAGGTGTGAAACACTCATTACTAGAATGAATGCATACTGTAAGGCACCTACTCCTTATTTTTCAAATTAAAACTTTAATTGAACTTGGTCCTTCATTGACTATTGCTAAACATTTGTTCTGACTAGCAATATTATGTTTACAAGTCTAATAAAAAGAGTAAAATGTCACATAAAAATATTTGTTTTGTAAAATAGTAATTATTTTTCCGCCAAGTTATATTTTCTATTTCATTGGGCAAATTGTAGGTGGCTTGGTATATTAGAAAGTGATTTTTTTGGAAAATATCATTACAAAGGAACTTTGAAACTTTATGATAATTTCAAAAAAATAAAGACTGAAACAGCTTTTAAGCAACCCATACTTTTAGAATGTGTATTGAGTAAGTTGGTTATACAGTTGTTCCTTAGTAACCTGTGGGGAACTGATTGCAGGACTCTGCTTGGATACCAAAATTCAAGGATGCTCAAGTCCCCTATATAAAATGGTATATTATTTGCATATAACCTATTCACATTCACATACTTTAGATCATCTCCAGATTGTTTATAATATAAACTACAATGTAAATACCATGTAAATAGCTGTTATACTGTTTTTCTTTTGCATTGTTTATTGTCAACTTGTTATTTTTATTTTATTTTTCCTAATATTTTTGAACCATTGTTGACTGAATCCATGTATACAAAGGCCTATTTATGATATATTAAGTTGCATTTTGCCTAAAGCTTCCTCCATAAGCAGGAAACTTTAACTTAATGTGTAAAGAAACAGCATCCTAACTTAAGTAACAACTTGTAACAAGTAGTTGAGTCTCAGCGAATCATAGCAGCCAAACCTGGAGCCAATCACAGGCTGTAAACTGCTTAGACATGTCCAAATATGGCAAAAACCCAGCTCTAACCAATAACACTGTTTCTGTCTGTCACTTTCTTTTTCTATCTGTAAACATGCTCCTTCCTCACTGCTGGACAGAGCTCTCTGAACTGTCACTAGTCAAGGGTGCTGCCAAATTCATGAATTGTTTCTTTGCTGAAATAATGTTTACCAAATTTAATTTGTCTAAAGTTTTCCTTGTAACATATTGAATGAAAAAAAAGGTGTATCTATATTCAACAAAAACCAGAGAGGTTTAGTTTGGAGAGCATTTCTTTTTTTCACTTCCTCCTCAGAAGAGAATAAAAAAGGATAAGTGAACATTTCATACAAAAGCCATCATTTATTCCCTAAATGCAACACTACAGAAGTAGAAAACCTATTGCAATAGATTTTGCCAAAGATATTCAGAAAGTCTAAAACCTTCTTTTTCTATGAAAGATATTACTTCTGTAACATCTTCAAAGAAACAAAATTTCATTTATTTCTGCTCTTAGAGGCCCTACACTTGTAGGATATATACTGGGCAACAAAAGCAATAAGAAATCAAGAGTCTGACTATTGAAAAAGAGGGAAAAACTAGCCACAGATTACATATGAAAGAGACAGAGGGAAATATAGGAAGAATACACAGGTATTAAAAGTTTATACATCCATGTATCTAATAGATATTCATAGATATAGATGCGGTCATAATGTGATTACATTTTTATTAAAACTATGTGAATGTGTCAATCTATTTTATGTGGCTCCATTTTGGAATGCAAATATTGTTTTAATCTTTACTCAATACTGAGGCACAAAATGCTATAAAATTTTTTCAAAGTTGGTTTAAAGTTTTAAAAAGTATCAGTAGCATGATTCAGATGTTTAATGTGCATTAAATAGTACTTCTATGCAATTATTTTGTATTTCTAGTAGATTTAACATGAAATATGCTTAGAGTTATGATTCTTCCAGACGTACTATTTTCTTTAAGTAATGCCTTTGGTTTTAAAACATTGTTTCCCATTAATAAAAAATGGAAAACTTTTTTTTGCTTCCCAAAAGAAGTGACATTTTGAAATGAGGAATGAATATAAGCTTTAAATAAATTGCATATAGTTTACAATTTCCAATTTGGCATTTAAATAGGGATACGCAATTCAAAATATGTTCTCTCATTACATGGTTTAGGTTTCAAGTATAAGCCATTGTTCATAATCTTGCATCTCCATTAAAATGTCTTGTTTCCATCCTAAATATTAGAACAGATCCTTAAGATATGATGTAAAACATATGTCATTAATTAGCTAAGCAATACTGGTACATTGTTTAGTCAAAATGAAGGTATATTTCATTTTGGAAATGCTGAAATTATCTCTTAAAATACTGCAGCATGTATTTTATGATGATTACTAAATATGCATTTCTCTGATACAGATTTTTCCTTATAAATATAATTTTATCAAATATTATTAATACATGACATTTATAAACTGTGGGCCACCAACTGCCTTGGATTGTTAATTAAAACTCTTCATTACTCAAATGTGTTGTTCATATTTCATGTTCCTATGCTCTTCAAAATACTTATTTTTTATATTTTTCCATGTTGGTTAAACAAAAAAAAATATTGAAAGGCCTATGGCACAAAATATCATATGACTTAAAAGGTAGTCAGTGATTTATGACACTGTTACCACACATCATTGAGTAAATGAGGCTTGAAACTGACTAATGTTTCTCTTCAGTTTGTTTGTTGGAAACATTTATAACTTCCTCCAGGGATTTTTTCATTGCTATATTGTAAAGTAGTGAAGAAACAATATATTGAACTGTTACTTCATTTTAATTACATTTGAGAAATACTTTTGACTTAATATTACTGAGAATACTTTTGATTTAGTGAACTTCTTTTGCATATTTTGGACAACATAGGTATTGACAAAGGCAAACAACATCAATAATAACATTCATTTTAAACCATCAACATTCTTCAAATGACTAGTTTATTGTTCACTATTTTGCTATGCCTGTGTCAAATCATAAAAAATAAGTTAGATTCTCCAAATTTCTTCTTAGGAACAGTTCAAGCCTACTGAAATAAAGACACGTAGATGACATTGTAGTTTTAGCTGTTCCACAAAATGGCAAATAGGATGGACATTAACTTGTAAAAGTTCTATTACTTCTAAAGGAAAAAGCATATATGAAATAACTGATATTTTTGCTATGATATTAAGAGATAGCTTAATGCACATTCTCAACTTCTGTTTTGTTTTGTTTAAGTATTATGCTAAAGAGCAGGATTTCATATTATCGTTTCCAAAATTGATCCTAAACTGTGGTCATGCCTCAATCTTAATGTTCAGTGTAATGGGAATTCATTTACATTAATTTCTGAGGTAAATAACTTATTCTTTGCAAAACTTACAAAGGACAAAAATTCCATTTCAAGGATTAAGGGTAAGGAGAAGTAAGGAAGATCAATTCTAAATGTAGCACCAATGCTTATGTCTCAGCTTCAGTCTTTTAAGAGTCTGAAATAAAATACAAATAATAATGCACAAAATTTACTTAAAATTGAGCAAGTCATTGAGAATTCAAAACATTATTATTCTGGAGGATATGTAGCAGAACAGTAGTTATGACTGAAAACTCCCGACAGATTTTGATTTGAATCAACCTCAGTTACTTTAGATAAGTGATCATGAGTCAGTTACTGTTTCTGAGGCGGAGTTCAGTATCTAAATTACACTAATTTAGATTTATATAATTGGAATTATAATAATAGTATCCATGTTTTTGTTTACTCTCAAGGAAAATTAAAATACCATATATAAAGCATTAACACAGTGACAGGCAAAATTAAGTTATTAGCAAACTGTTTTTCTAAATACATAATATAGTATATTGTTTAAGAGCTTGAGCTCTGCTTTCTGGTAAATTTTATTTTTGATCTACGCTGTGTTACTGGCCAAAAGACTTTGGGAAAGTTCTTCAAAATTTTATTTAACTTTCCTCATAATGGAAAAACAGATAAGTAATAGTACCTACATTATAGATATGTTTGGATGCAATAATATAAGTAATGCACTCCTATTCCTTACACACATTAAGTTCTTCACAAAATATTACTTAAATTATTCCTGCTGCTGCTGTAAGCTATTGAAATGTATGTTTCTTATTTGAGGACACGTTAAAGTATATTAGAGCACAAAGTATGTTTAACAGGTTTAGCTAAAAGTTGGACTTGCCTACATCTGGAATACTGGAAAAGCAAAAGAGGATATTTTATGTTGGCTTATTCTTGTGCCTTCAGTGGGCCTTGGTGACACTGGTGGTTTTAGCACCAGAACAACACAGAGATATCAAAACACCATGTCACCCCCGCAAAAAAATAAATAAAATAAAAAATGCTAGAAATCATGCAGCCATCAAGGAAAACCGCTCAATGGTGCATGTTAATACCCTTTAAGAAATCTGCCAACTATCTAGGGAAAAATGGTTGGAAGTCATGCAATATTCACAAGAGGCAAAATCAAAGAAACACTGTTTTGTGTTTATTTTAACCCTAGAATAGCCTAGTACATATGAATTAAATTGTTTTTCACAATTACTATTTCTTCCACTCTCCTTTCCTTCCATAAATCTTATAGTCATTTCATCTTTGTTTCTAAAACTAGTCCTCATTTCCTCCTCACGATCATTCACATGAGATGTTCTATGTGGGAAGAGTTGAATGCATTCCAGACCAAAATACTTCATCACCTTTAAGAATGCCAGCAGTGGTACCAACATTTCTGGTTTGCTGCCATGAGGCACAGATGTCTATATGAGCACTAGCAACTCACGGTGATGAAATGCCACAGTCAGCTTTCCTCCTAAATAAACAATTCAAAGTGGGTGAACAAATAGCATGCTCTTTTAAAAAAATAGATTGTCTCCTTTATTCCATCATTGTTTGCCTGAGAAAAGCATGAAAATTATGACATGAAAAACCGCTCACAATCTGACTCAAAATGATTCTATTCCAGAATCAATACATAAAAAATAATGGATTAAATGCACAAACCAGCTTAAATCAAAGAAAGAGAATTACCAAGTGCTAGAAATAAAAGGAAATGCAAAATTAAAAGAATAAACAAAGGATGACTTTAAGGGATCCCATTGATGCCTGAATTGCACTTCAACTTTAATGGTTAGTCTGAAGATTTAACATTTGCTTCTGGAATGGGCTCAGACTATAGACTCTAGACATAAGCCTTGGGCAGCAGTGAGAAGAGTTTTCATCTACCTGGATTGGTGAGAAAAAATACAAAAAAATTAAGCCCACTTTTACTCGTGTGTAGGATATACATTACTCTGGAAGGACAATGCAGAAACCCAAAGGCAAATTAAAATGTAGTTTGGAAACAGTGAAAGACATAGGACTCCAGGAAGGGCTCCCACAAAACATACCTCATATGAACAATTTCACAACAAAGGGTTTGATGGAAAACAATGCCACTGCAAATGAACTTATATGACATTTCACAAACCACAGTAGAAACGACTTTCAGAAAAGTATGCTTAAAATTACCTAGGGGTAAAAGAAAGAAATGAAAAGCATAAGATTAGCTGCACATAGAAAAAATACGACAATTGAATGAAGAATAAGAAAAGAAACTCTAGAAATGAAAAACACAATTAAATTTAGAACAATGGAATTACATTTAAAAAATAAAAAAGAACACAGTTGAAGGGTTTATTTAATATGATAAAGCAGTTGAGAAGAATATTGAGTAATTTAAATGTAGACGTGAGAAAATCATCTGGAATGCAATGAAGAGAAATAAAGAGATCCAAAATATAAAAGATAAAATGAACATGGTATATATATTGGGAAGGGCTTCCGTGTCAATAGGCATTTCAGAAGGTAAAAGTGAAGAAAATGGTAAAGAAGTAGAGTTTAAAGAGATAATAATAGAGGACTATTTCCTTTTCAAGAGTTAAAAAGTGCATGAGTTCTCACTCATGGACATAGAGAGTAGAAGAATGGTTTCCAAAACTGGAAAGCGAAGTTGTTGGGGAGTGATGAGAGGAAGGTGGGGACGGTTAATGGATATTAAAAAAAAAAAAAAAGAAAGAAAGAATGGATATGACCTACTATCTAATAGCACAATTGGGTGACTATAATCAATAACAACTGTGTTTTTTAAAATAAAGAAGGTAATTCGATTGTTTTAAACTCAAAGGATAAATGCTTAAGGAGATAAATATCCTATTTTCCATGATGTGCTTATTTCACATTGCATGCATTATCAAAACATCTCATGTACCCTATAAATATATACACCTAGTATGTACCCACAAAAATTTTCTAAATAATTTTTAAAAAAATTTAAAAAAGAAATCTGGGAGTTATCAGATTGAAAAATTCTACCAAATTCTGGCCATAACTGAAAATGTCAAAAATATTCTCCTTCTTAAAATATAAAGGTGAAATTGCAAGACCTCAAAAACTTTAAAAATCCACCAAAAGATAAAAAGGATTTCTTATAGAAAAACAATAATTAGAATTATAGCATAGATCTCATTTGGAAAATAAAAATCAGAATGGTAGATAACTTTAGTATAGTGAGGTAAACGAAATGTCAATTTTAAATGAATGATCACAGATCATCCCTTAGAAAATTACTAAAGAATTTACTTTGATAGATAGTTGAATTCAAAAGAAAGTAGTTATGCAAGAAGTAGTAGTAACTACTACTAGTAGTTATTAAAATACAGGTATGTTTAAATGAAAAGTAACTGAAACTTTTGTAATAATGAGCAATGGGGTGCTTAAAAACAAAATGAAACTAAATTTAGATTTCAGGAAAAATGAGATGGGGAGGGAGGGAGATTTAAAGTGAATTAATATCCTAATATTATTTGAAAAGCAGTTAAAACAAAAGAAAGATATTTTGTTAAATTAAGCATATATATTAAAATTTAAGAGTAACCACTAAAAGATTAGAAATAAAATGTAAATCTTTTAAAATTCAATGTAGCAGAGTGGGTAATATTAAAACTGGTGAGTCCAAGAACAGCAGCAAAATAATCAGGAGGATCAAATATCTCAGTTATTATCACAAACTAAAATTAATGTAATCATTCTAATATGCATTGGAAATATCTAATAATGTTTAAAATGCACATAATGACTCAATACACTAATTCTCTATATGTATTACAGAAACTTTTGGTTTGAATACTAATAGACATAAAGATATTTATTACTACCTTGTTTATTATATTTATTTTTGTTTGTATGTTTATTTTTTTGAGATGAAGTCTTGTTCTGTCTCCTGGGCTAGATAGAGTGTAGTGACATGATCTCTGCTCACTGCAACCTCCACCTCCTGGGTTCAAGAATTCTCCTGCCTCAGCACCACCACTCCCTGCTAATTTTTGTATTTTTAGTAGAGACAGGGTTTCGTCATGTTGGCCAGACTAGTCTCGAACAACTGACCTCAGGTGATCTGCCCGCCCCGGCCTCCCGAACTGCTGGGATTACAGGCATGAGCCACCACACCTAGTCATTGTTTCTTATAGAAAGAAATGGAAACAACACAAATATTTGTCACGGCAGAAATGTATAAAGTGTGGTATATTTGTATGTTAAAATATAATATAGCAATTAAAATGAACAAATTTAATCTGTGAATATAAACCTATAGCTATATCTGAAAATATAAGGTTGAGTTAGCCATAAACGTATTGGTTTTCTATGCTGCCATAAAACTTACCATAAACTTAGGTGGTAAATGAGATAAATGTATTGTGTTATAGTTATTTGGGTCAGGAATTTGACATAGATCTCATCAGGCTAAGATTAACATGGTGTTAAGGTGTCTTCCTTTCTTCAGGTTCTAGAGGAGAATCTCCTTTTCGCTCACTTAGGCACTGAAAAACTTCAGCTCCATATAGTCGTAGGTCTGAGTTGTCTCATTCCTTGCTGCCTATCAGCCTGGGTGCTCTCGTGGGTGTTTAGTGGCCCCTATCTGGTCTTTGCACATAGTGTCCACATTGCAGAACTAGCAAAACGCTTTCAAATCCTTCTCGCATTACTACATCAATTTCATTCTTTTGCCTTCTATCACTGCATCTCTCGGATTGCGGCCAGTAATATCCTCTAAATTTAAGGACTCATGTGATTAGATTGTGACCACCAGAATGAGCCTGGATAACCTCCCCATTTTAAAGTCTATAACCTTCATCACCACTGCAAAATCCCTTTTGTGCTATAGAGTAACATATCCATAGGTTCCAATAAATATGACACAGACATCTTTGGGGGCCATTATTCTGTCTACCCAAGTTCAACCACTGGCCCTCAAAGATTCATGTCCATCCCAAATATAATTACCCCATTCCAAGGTTCCCCACATCTCAACCCATTATAGCATCAACACAAACTCCAACAATCTCAATGAAATTTCATCACCTAAAAGGCTGCAATTTCATCATCTAAGTTAGGTACAGGTGAGTTGCAATATAATCTATCATTAGGCACAATTTCTTTCCACATGTGGGCCTGTGAAACTGCAAAAACATATCAAACAAATTTGAAATTGCTTGAGCCGCACAATTTCCATTAAGAATAACTCTCTGCAGCTTACATGTCTGCCTTCTGGTTTTAAGGATCTGCCTTCAGAATCACCCTTTTTTCATGAAAGGTAGCTGGTCTTTGCAGCTGAGTAGTTTTATCAACCTGTTCCTTGCTGTAAGAATTTTGGGACTTTAATACCCTTGATTAATTTGATGTTTCTTTGTTTCTTTCAGTCTAAGTTGGCCGTGTTCCTGCCGATATAAAATTTTCAAGAACCTTGTAGCTCTCCCATGTATGTCACAAAGATTCATTCCATTAGATGTGAGACTTATTCATAGATCTGCCCTAGATAATCTCGTATAATAGCATCTGTGAAAAAGTTAATATACTCATTAAGCAATGTTATATTATTGCTGGATAGTAGATATGCAGTGAAATAAAAACATTGGAAAGAAGCATACACATTGAATTTATAACAGAATTATATTTGTGGTAAATGTTTGGATGGGAAATAGAAAAAGGGATGATATTTTTTAAAGGTGTTTACTTTTATCTGAGTCTTTTAAAAAACTTGGGCCGGGTGCAGTGGCTCATGCCTGTAATCCCAGCACTTTGGGAGGCCAAGGTGGGTGAATCACCTGAGGTCAAGAGTTCAAGACAAGCCTGGCCAACATGGTGAAACTCTGTCTGCACTAAAGATACAAAAAATTAGCTGGGCATGGTGGCGGGTGCCTGTAATACCAGCTACTCGGGAGGCTGAGGCAGGAGAATCGCTTGAACCTATGAGGTGGAGGTTGCAGTGAACCAAGATCATGCCATCGCATGCCAGCCTGAGCTACAAGAGGAAAACTCCATCTCAAAAAAAAAAAAAAAAAATTACTATTCATTCTGAGGCAAAAACATCATATATTAGCATTTGTTAATTCTGAATGGTAGATATTCAGGTGTTTGTTACATTGGTCTTTGTTATGTTCTGTAATTTTAAAAAATTATAACAACTAAATCAATGAAAAGACAATACTTCAGGGAGTTGTTTTGACAAATGGATTTTAGGTCAACAGCCCTACAAACATTCTCAGCTGAACATTCAGCAGCTTAACAGTGGGCTTTCTGGAGCAAGCCAAGGCCCCTAAAGATGCCATTTTGCAGAAACAGATGGGCAGATAGGTACTGCCCAAACATTTAGCATATGCTTCTCTGCAGAGATCAGAAAATGCTCTTCAGGTATCATTTTTGCATGGCCTTAGTTAAAGAAGTAGACAATGGTTATTAATCTCCCAGAGTGCCATCATTTGTCCTATATGAATTTGTATAATGTAACTGTTCCAGTACTCTCTTAAACTTTTTAAGAAGCCAGATACACTAACTCTTGAACGTGCTATTAGGTTTAATTATTCATATTCTCTTTGTTAGATAGGTGATATTAATTTTAAATTTTTAATTCATAAATCAATTAAAACAATATCTATTAATGAATGTGCAAATTATATTAACACAATATCTTTATTTCTATTTATGGAAAAAATGGATTTAAAGAAACCCCACATGTTGCTAATATTGTCATCATGATATACTCTCCCTATTACTGGTGATGCTAATGATGGCATTCACTCCATGGTCTCCATGATTTTTGTTTGAGAAAAGAGAAGTACCAAATGTGTACCAACAGCAGTTTTCAGTTAAGGAAACCTTCTTCTCATTAGCCCAAATCTGAGAGGAACTGGAAAGAGGCATTTTCAGGGAACAGGACAGTGTAATTCTCATTTAGTTAAAAAAATAACATAAACCATAATTCTTCACGGTATTTCCCTGTCTATCTTTTCTATTTTGCTGTTCGCTCATGAATGTTGACTGTGAAATGCATTGACTCTGCTAATTAAAAGGGAAAAGAATTGTAGGCTTACTTAATATAATTTAAGAATATGTCATTCATTTTAATTATACAGAGATCTATTCAATGTATATAGAGATGTGTTCTTTGAAAGGAAAGTTATATAGAATGTGTCTTATTAAACCAGCATCATCCAATTCCTCAAACAAAATGAAATTACTTCATGCTTTTTCAGTTCACAGAAATTCTGAGAAACAGGTCATGAATGGCAATCCAGCACAATCCTATACAAAAATAACATTGTACTGTTTAACAAGCTAATCCCATTAACATTCTGGCTTCTTAAACAGTTCCAACTGTGAAAAACCTAGGCAGAAGCCCACAGAATGACAAGACAAATGCAGGTGCAATTGCATAGAACCTGCAAGGCAGAATGTGGCAAGTTTACACAAATAATTTATGACTTTGCCTCCCTAGAAAATAAACATTAGAAACCTTTAAAGACAAATGAGTTTCCTGCAATTATTGTTGGCCAACTATTCTACATTTGCAACTTTGTGATATTTTTGTTAAATAAATATTTGAAAACATTTTTTAAAATTTTACTTGGTTGATTTTTGTTCATACTTTCATTGGTTTACAGTTTTATGGCAATATGCTTAGATATGTAATTTTCTGCTGTTTAAAAATTCTTATTCTGTGATTTTCATCATTTCTAATTCTAGGAGATTAGTAAATCGTATTTTCATTAAGAGTTCATTTGTATTAGCTAGAAATGCTGGAATTTAACTAGAAAGTTCTTCAGTATTTGAAAACCTCAGTTAAATAATAGAGCAAATAAACAATATTAATAATATTTATAATATAAACAAACATTTTAATTATGCTACACCCCAACTACTAAAGACATATTACATAAAAAGATGCTATAACCAGTATTAATTCACATTAATTCTCTTCATTGAAAATTCTATAAATAAAACTTATTTTAGTAACACCTGAAAATATAACTAAAATTCTATAAGAGAAAATCATATTACAAGAGTCAACGAGTTTTCCAGATATTCACTGTCACAATATTTAAGATTATATTTGGATTTGATTTTCACTTCAAATTTAAGAACAAATTATAACCAAAGGCCTAAATTCAACTAAGGTTACATATATCAAGCATCAATTATTTCCTTTGATAGATGTTTTCTGATTTCCAGTTGTCTTACTAAACAAATCAGCTTTTTCGCTTACTGAAAACACTACTTACTACTTTGCTGTGAGTGGGACACACTGATTTTGCTTTTAGATTATTCATAGCTTCAATTACTCCCAACATATAATAATCATCATAATAAATAGTAATATTACTAATACTATTGCCAATATTTGTCAGCTGTAGTAACAAGCTCCAAATATCAATGACTTAAGACAATAAAGATTTATGTTTCTCACGTTGTATTCATCATGGTTGGCTACTGGTCTTTTTCAGTTCTTTTAATTCTGACTCTCCCAGTAAGAAATTCTTATCTAGAATATTCCACCCTCAAGTTTAAGGAAAGGAAGCATTTGCTGGAAAGGGTGATGGTATGAAGATTCCAATATATGACTTTTGGGGAACATATGCATGCAATATTGTGGGACATATACTATGGGGTAGAATTGTTGAATCATAGGGTAGATATACAGGCTCAGTCTTAATAGATACTGCCCAATAGTTGTATGAGTGGCTGTAATATTTTATACCCTGCTCACTCTCAATGAGTTTCCAAATTCTCACCTGCATGTGACATTTTTCATCTTTCTAAATTGTTTTCATGGAAATATAATATCACATTCTGATTTTAATTTGCATTTCCCTAAAGATGATTAATGTGAGGTAGCTTTTCAGATATTTATTGGCCTAACCTCTTTTGTGAAGTGTACATTCAAATCTTTTGCACTTAAAAAATTGTGTTGGATGATTTTATCTTACCGATTCATAGTAGGTTTAGTACATTATTTGTCTTTTGTTATACATGTGCATTGATAGTTTTCTCATATTCAGTGAATTGCCTTTTCATTCTTGCAAGGATGTGCTTTAATAAACAGAGGTTTCCAATTTTAAAGCAGTCTCATTTACCAATTTTCAGTCATATTTAGCAATCTCATGTCATGATTAAAAAATATTTGCTTTTCCTATCACAAAGATGTTTGTCAGTGTTTCCTTCTACAACTTTATTTGTTTTACTTTGCATATTTGCATCTGAAATATATCTGGAATTGATTTTTGTGTATGGTATGAGGTAGGGGTAGAAAGATTCCATATGGATATCTAATTTATCATGTACAATTCATTGAGAAGATCATTATTTTCCCTACTTCAGTGGAGTAGTCTTTTTCTCATAAATTAGGTGACTACATGTAATCTGTTTTTAGATTCTCTAATTGTTCTAGTGATCTATTTTTCTGTTTTAAAAACTGACTCCACACTGTATTATTAATCATAAATATGTTTGATATGTCTTCTTATATAGCATTTTAAATATTTCATGTATCAATTTCCTATTGCTGCTGTAAAAAAGTACCACAAATGTAGTAGCTTAAAATAACACAAGTTTGAGAGGGACATTAGCGAGATGACAGAGCAAAAAAATTGCAGCCCTTTTCCCTTATAGAAATACTGATTTAACAACAGCATATGAACCAAAATACCTTGATGAGAATTCCATAACCTAGTTAAGAATTTGCAGTACTGTAGGCAAGAACAAATAGAAAACAACAGAACTAAAATGGGTGGAAAAGCAATTTCACAGTACTCACCTCAGCCCATTCCCCAGGGTGAAATACCTCAGTGCTGAGAGAGAATGCCCTAGCAGTAACTACTCATCAGGGCGGGGCGGGGGGGGGCGGTCATCTGTCCAACCTCTTGCCTATTAGAGCACTGCCTTAGGGACTAGTTTTTGTCTCACTTCACTTGAAGCACTAACCAAACTGGAATAGTTCAGATGCCTGGGGGTCACTGAGAACAAAAGAAAGCAACAGCAGCTTACTGTGGTTGGCAGAGCTTTGCGCAACTGAGAGAAGGAACAACATGGGAGGAGTCTACCCAGGGAAAGAGGACGAGGAGTACAGTTTGCATTCAAAATTTCACTTTTGTCAGGGAATTTTCCTTGGGATGAAAAGGTGGTTCAACATACAAAAAATAAATCAATGTGAGAATTGCAGAGAATGACAGATAGAAGGCAAGACTAACTTGCAGTTCCCATTTGGATGAATAGAGTAGCCTGTGGAGACTCAGATCATGAACTTCTGCTCCAAGAACTCCAACAGGAACACACCAAGAAAGCTGAGAGAATCCACAGACCCTTTGAAGAAAGTGGATTGCTGCTGCAGTCTCCGGGAGACAGCTGAAAAGCTGTGAGTGCTCAAAGTGTGGAAAGAGTGAAAGGAGGATTGTCCACCCGTGAACACACATTGTCACGAGGGAACCTGAAAGTCCAGATCATGAAAGAAGGATTTGATCTTACCTGGAGCTGAGATAAATTTAGAGAGCCAAGTGAAATACAGGCATAGAGAAAGCAGTGGGAGGAGCAGCGTGAGCATTCCTAGTCCCCAGGGAAGTTGTTTCTGACTTTGTTTCAAAATGAGTCCTTGGGAAGGACTGCAAGAGGAATTGGAGAAAGACCACAAGGAGAAGGAAACTTCCAGTTGAACTTTGTTACAATTTCATTGGAATGTGAAATTTCCTGAGTAGAACTCAGAAAAGGGGGCAAACCAGTTTTGCAGACATGAGCACAGAAGCTGTGGGAGATGTGCAACTGGAAAATCCTGATTGTTTTCCCAGTGGGGAGGCTGGTAGCCTAAAGTAAGGTCTCAGCCCTGCTCACTGGCTGCCTTGAAATAAACTCTGAGCTGCTGGGGAGTGGTGAGGGGGAGGGAGACATGATGAGCGTGAGACCAGTCTTTACAGCTGCATGGGAACTGGATGAGGCCTGGATTTTTCCCATTTCCCTGGTGACATGCATGATGCAGCAGAGGCAGCCATAATCTCCCTGGGAACATAACTCAGTTGACCTGAGAACCACACCCCGCCATCCCCCACAGCAACCATGGCAAGACTCACCCAAGAAGAGTCTGAGCTCAGACACACTTAAACATGCCCCGATCTGATGGTCCTTCTCTACCAGCTCTGGCAGTTGAAGACAAAGGACACAATCTTTTGGAAGCTCTATGGCCCTGTCTGCCACCTGAGAAACCCAAAATCTTCCCAGATCTTCCTTCTGACATAGTCTACCCAAATAAGAAGGAACCAGAAAAGCAATTCTGGTAACACAACCAAACAACATTCTTTCATTCTTTAATACCCTAAAACATACTAGCTCATCAGCAATGGATTTAACCAAGAGGAAATCTCTGAATTCCCAGAAAAAGAATTCAGAAGGTCAATTATTAAGCTACTTAAGGAAGCACCAGAGAAAGGTAAATATGAACTTAAAGAAATATTTTAAATGTTACAGGGTATGGATGGAAAATTCTTCAGAGAAATAGATAGCATAAATAAAAAACAAACACAACTTCTGAAAATAAAAGACACACTTAGAGAAACATAAAATACACTAGAAAGTTTCAGCAATAGAATTATAGGAGTAGAAGAAAGTAATTTAGAGCCTGAAAACAGACCTTTTGAATTAACCCAATCCAACAAAGAGAAAGAAAAAAGAACAACAAAAAACTGAACAAAGCCTCCAAGAAGTCTGGAATTCTGTTAAGTGACCAAACTCTAAGAATCACTGGTGTTCTCAAGGAAGAAGAGAAATCCAACGCTTTGGAAAATATATTTGAGGGAATAATTGAGG
Source organism: Colobus angolensis palliatus (assembly GCF_000951035.1). NCBI lineage: Eukaryota > Metazoa > Chordata > Mammalia > Primates > Cercopithecidae > Colobus > Colobus angolensis. The sequence goes on along the minus strand of NW_012117488.1, from coordinate 11,020,488 downwards.
AAAATTTCCCTGGCCTTGCTAAAGATCTGGACATCCAAATGCAAGAAGTTCAAAGAACTCCTGGGAAATTCATTACAAAATATCATTGCCTAAGCACATAGTCATCAGGTTATCTAAAGTCAAGAGGAAGGAAAGAATCTTAAAAGCTATGAGACAAAAGCATTGCATCATCTATAAAAAAAATCTCAGATTAGGTTTAGTAGATTTCTTGGCAGAAACCCTACAAACTAGAAGGGATAGAGGTTCTATCTTTAGCCTCATTAAAACAAAACAATTATCAGCCAAGAATTTTGTATTCAGCAGAATGAAGCTTCATAAATGAAGAAAAAATACAGTCTTTACAGACAAACAAATGCTGACAGAATTTGCACTACTAAGCCAGCACTAAAAGAACTGCTAAAAGGACCTCTAAATCTTGAAAAAAATCCTCAAAATACACGAAAATAAAAGCTTTTTAAAGCACAAATCTCACAGGACCTATAAAACAAATACACAATGGAAAAAAAAACAAGGTATTCAGGCAACAAATAGCACATGAACAGACTAGTACCTCACATCTCAATACTAACATTGAATGTAAATAGCCTAAATTCTCCACTTAAAAAATACAGGACAGCACAATTGATAAGAATTCACTAACCAAGTATCTGCTGTCTTCAAGAGACTCACCTGACACATAAGGACTCACATAAACTTAAGGTAAAGGGGTGGAAAAAGATAGTCCATGCAAATGAACATCAAAAGCAAACAGGAATATCTCTTCTTATGTTGTACAAAACAAACTTTAAAGCAGCAACAGTTAAAAAAGATAAAGACAGACATTATAAAATGATAAAAGGACTAATTCAACAGGAAAATATCACAATCCTAAATATGTATGCACCTAACACTGGTGCTCCCAAATGTATAAAACAATTACTACTAGACCTAAGAAATGAGATAGACAGCAACACAATAATAGTAGGGGACTTCAATACTCTACTGACAGCACTAGACAGGTCATCAAGACAGAAAGTCAACAGAGAAACAATGAACTATACCCTAGAACAAATGGACTTAACACAAATTTACAGAACATTCTACACAACTGCTGAATATACATTCTATTCATTAGCACATGGAACATTCTCCAAGGTAGACTGTATGAAATACCACAGAACAAGTTTTAATAAATTTAAGAAAATAAAAATTATATCAAGTACTCTCTCAGACCACATTGGAATAAAATTGGAAATCATCTCCGTAAGGAAGTCTCAAAACCATGCAAATACATGTAAATAAAATAACCTGCTCCTGAATAATTGTTGGGGCAACAATTAGATCAAGATTGAAATTTAAAAATGCTTTGAACTGAATGATAATACTGACACAACCTATCAAAACCTCTGGGATACAGCAAGGGTGGTGCTAATAGGAAAGTCGATAGCATTAAATGCCTATATAAAAAAGCCTGAAAGACAACAAATAGACAAACTAAGGTCATACCTCAAGGAACTAGAAAAACAAAACCCAAACCCAGTAGAAAAAAAGAAATAATAAAGATTAGAGCAGAACTAAATGAAATTGAAACAAACCAACCAACACACAAAACAAAATATAAATGAAACAAAAAGTTAGTTCTTTGAAAAGATAAGTAAAATTGACACACCATTAGTGAGATTAACCAAGAAGAAGAAAGATCCAAATAAGCTCAATTATAAATGAAATGGGAGATATCACAACTGATACCACAGAAATACAAAAGATTACTCAAGTTATTTAAGGCCAATATGAACACCTTTACATGCACAAACTAGAAAACCTAGAGGAGATAAATAAATTCCTAGAAACATACAACCTTCCTAAATTAAACCAGAAAGAAACAGAACCTCTGAACAAGGCCTCGTGACATGGCTCACACCTGTAATCCCAGCACTTTGAGAGGCAGAGGCATGAGGATCACTTGAGTTCAGGAGTTTGAGACCAGCCTGTGCAACATGGTGAAACCTCATCTCTATTAAAAATACAAAAATTAGCTGTGCCTAGTGGTGCATGCCTGTAGTCCCAGCTACTCAGGAGGCTGAGGCAGGAGGATCACTTGAACCTGGGGAGAAGAGGTTGCAGTGAGCAGAGATCACACTATTGAACTCCAGCCTGGGCTTCACAGTGAGACTCCAGAAAAAAAAAAAAAAAAAAACGAAAGGAAAGAAAAGAAAAGAAACTCTGAACAGTGCAATAACAAGCAGTGAGATTGAAATGGTGACTAAAACATTGTCAGCCACAAAAAAGCCTAGGACCAGATGGATTCACAGCTGAATTCTTTCAGACATTCAAAGAATTGGTACCTATCCTATTGACACTATTCTAAAAGATAGAGGAAGAGGGAATACTCCCTAAATTATTCTATGAAGTCAGTATCATCCTAATACCAAAACCAGGAAAGTACATAACAAAAAAAAGGAATACTGCAGACCAAGGTCCCTGATGAACATAGATGCAAAAATCCTCAACAAAATACTAGCTAACTAAATCCAACAGTGTATCAAAAAGATAATCCACCATGATCAAGTGGGTTTCATACCAGGATGCAGGGATGGCTTAATATATGCAAGTCAATAAATGTGATATGCCACATAAATAGAATTAAAAACAAAAATTACATGTTCATCTCAACAGCCTTAAAGCATTTGATAAAATTCAGTATCCCTTTATGATTAAAACTCTCCACAAAATCAGCATAGAAGGGGCATATCTTTGTAAAAGCCATCCGTGAAAGACCTACATCCAACGTTATACTGAATGGGAAAAATATTAAAGTATTCTCTATGAGAACTGGACCAAGACAAGGATGCCCACTTTCACCACTTCTATTCAATATACTACTATAAATCCTAGCCAGAGCAATCAGACAAGGGAAATAATAAATTGCATCTGAATTGGTAAAGAGGAAGTCAAACTGTCACTGTTCGCTGATGATATGACTACATATCTAGAAAACCCTAAAGACTCATCAAAAAAACCTTCTAGAACTGATGAATACATTTAGCAAAGTTTCAGGATACAAAATTCAGGTATGCAAATGAGTAGCACTGCTATGCACCAACAGTGATCAAGTGGACAATCAAATCAATAACTCAGACCCTTTAACAATAGCTCCAAAAAAAATAAAATACAATACTTAGGGATATATCTAATCAAGGAGGTGAAAGAACTCTACAAGGAAAACTACAAAACACTGCTGAAAACAATCATAAAAGACACAAACAAACGGAAACACATCCCATGCTCATGGATGGGTAGAATCAATATTGTGAAAATGAACATACTTCCAAAAGCAATCTACAAATTGAATGCAATTCTCATCAAAATACCACCATCATTTTTCACAGAATTAGAGAAAAAAAAAAATCCTACAATTCATATGGAACCAAAAGAGAGCCCACATAGCCAAAGCAAGACTAAGCAAAAAGAGCAAATCTGGAAGCATCACATTACCTGACTTCAAACTATACTATAAGGCCATAATCACCCAAATAGTATAGTACTGATATAAAAATAGGCACATAGGTCAATGGAACAGGATACAGAGCCCTTAAATAAAGTCTAATATTTACTACCAACTGATCTGCAACAAAGCAAACAAAAGCATAAAGTAGGGAAAGGAGACCCTATTCAACAAATGGTGCTGGGATAATTGGCAAGCCACAAGTTGAAAAATAAAACTGGATCTTCATCTCTCAACTTATATAACAATCAACTCAAGATTGATAAAAGACTTAAGTCTAAGACCTAAAACCATAAAAGTTCTATAATTTCATATCATAAAAACCTTTTGTAGACATTGGCTTAGGTAAACTTTCCATGACCAAGAACCCAAAAGCAAATGCAACAAAAACAAAGATAAATAGATGGGACCTAGTTAAACCAAAAAGCTTCTGCACAGCAAAAGAAACAATCAGCAGAGTAAACAGACAACCCACAGAATGGGAGAAAATCTTCATGATCTGTACATCCAACAAAGGACAAATATCCAGAATCTACAACAAACTCAAACAAATCAGCAAGAAAAAATACAAACAATCCCACAAAAAATGTGGGCTAAGGACATGAATAGACAATTCTCAAAGAAGATACACTAACAGCCAACAAACACATGGAAAAATGCTCAACATCACTAATAATCAGGGAAATGTAAATTAAAACCACAATGTGATACCACCTTACTGCTCCAAGTATGGCCATAATCAAAAAATCAAGAAATAATAGATGTTGTTGTGGATATGGTGAAAAGAGACTACTTTTACACTGCTGGTGGGAATATAAACTAGTTCAACCACTATGGAAAACAGTGTGGAGATTCCTTAAAGAACTAAAAGTAGATCTACCATTTGATTAGTAATAGCAATTCTACTGCTGGGTATCTACCCAGAGGAAAAGAAGTCATTATACAAAAAAGATGTTAGGCTGGTGCAAAAGTACTGTGGTTTTGGCCACTACTTTTAATGGCAAAAGCATAATTACTTTTGCACCACCCTAATATTTGCACACGCATGTTTATAGCAGCACAATTTGCAGTTGCAAAAATATGGAACCAGCCCAAATATCTATCAATCAATGAGTGGATAAAGAATATGTGATACACACACACACACACACACACACACACACACACACACCATGGAATACTATTCAGTCATAAAAAGGAACGAAATAATGGCATTCACATCTGCATAGTTGGAGACGATTATTCTAAGTGAAGTAACTCGGTAATGGAACCAAACACCATATGTTCTCACTCATAAGTGGGAGCTAAGCTATGAGGATGCAAAGACATAAGAATACAATAGACTTTGGGGACTTGAAAGAAAGGAGGATAAAAGACTACACTGCTTGGGTGATGGGTAAACCAAAATCTCAGCAATAACTGGTGTAAAGATTATTCATGTAACCAAACACTACCTGTTCTCCCAAAACCTACTGAAATTAAAGAAAACAAAAAAAAACAAAAAAAAAACTTAAGACAAAAGCTAAATAAAAATCAACTTCCAATAAAAAACTTAAAACAAAAACTAAAACTAAAAAACTTAAAAAAAAAATTAAGACAAAAACTAAATAAAAATCAACTTCCAGCCAGGCACAGTGGCTCAAGCCTGTAATCCCAGCACTTTGAGAGGCTGAGACGGGTGGATCACGAGGTCAGGAGATCGAGACCATCCTGGCTAACACGGTGAAACCCCGTCTGTACTAAAAAAATACAAAAAACTAGCTGGGCGAGGTGGCGGGTGCCTGTAGTCCCAGCTACACGGGAGGCTGAGGCAGGAGAATGGCGTAAACCCGGGAGGTGGAGCTTGCAGCTGAGATCCGGCCACTGCACTCCAGCCCGGGAGACAGAGCGAGACTCTGTCTCAAAAAAAAAAAAAAAAAATCAACTTCCAATAAATAAATAAACGTGATACATCATATTAAGAGAATGAAGGAAAAATATCATATGATCACTCCAATAGATGCAGAAAAGTTGTTTGACAAGATTCAATACCCATTGTGATAAAAACACTCAACAAAGTAGAAATAGAAGGAAAGTACTTCAACCTAATAAAGTCTATGAAAAATTCATAGCTAGTGTCAAAATTGAAAAACCAAAAGTTTTTCTTCTAAGACCAGAAACAAAGCAAAAATGTCTACTCTAGCAAATTCTGTTCAACATAGTACTGAAAGTTCTGGTCAGAGCAATGGTCAATAAAAAAATAAATAAAAGATATACAAATCAGAAAGTAACAAATAAAATAATATATTTACCCATGATATGATATTATGCATAGAACCCCTAATGATTTCATTAAAATTAACCTGTTAGAACCAATAAGTAAATTCAGTAAAATTGTCATATACAAAATCAACTCACAAAAATGTTTTATTTGTATACACTTGCAACTATCTGTAAAGAAAATTAAGAAAACTATCCCATTCACAATAATATAAAATACTTAGGAATAAAAATAGGGAGAAGAAAGAGTTGAAAACAACAAAACATTATATTAAAAAAAAAGAAGACACAGATAAATACAAAGGTATCCCATGTTCATATCACTGTTTTATAGAAATATTAAAAGGTTCTAAACTTTACATAGAACACAAAGAACTCTGAATAGACAAAACGATCTTGAGAAAGAAAAAAAGCTGAATCATTCACACTTCCTGATTTCCAAATATGTCAGAAAGCTACAATAATCAAAACAGTATGGTACTGGCATAAAGGCAAGCATATAGATGAATGGAGCTGAAGAGAGTCCAAAAATAAACCCATGCATAAATGGTCAATTGATCTTCAACAGATTTGCCAAAAATACACACTAGGAAAAGGATTATCTCTTCAAAAAATTGTGTTGAAAAACTGGATGTGCAAATGCAAAGAAATTAAACAGAATTGTTATCTTAAACTATATTAAAAATTAACTCAAAATGAATTAAACACTCAAACCTAATACCTGAAACTGTAGAAGTAAAAGAAAATATATGTGAAAAGTTTCACTTAATTGTTCTTGGCAATGATTTTCTGAACATGACACAAAAAGTAAAGGTAACACAATTAAATATAAACAAGTGCAACTATATCTAACTAAAAATCTTCTTTATGTACAGCAAGGAAAACAATCATGAGAGTTAAAAGGCAACCTACAGAATGGGAAAAATTTGCAAACTACATATCTGATAAAGGATTAATATCCAAAATATATAAGAAACTCTTACAACTCAATAGCAAACACAAATAATCAAATTAACAAATGAACATAGAACTTCAAAAGACTTTTCTTCAAAGACAATATACAAATGGTCAGGCCGGTTGCAGTGGCTCACACAAAGTTTGTAATCCCAGCACTTTGGGAGGCCAAGGCAGGTGGATTACCTGAGGTCAGGAGTTCAAGACCAGCCTGGCCAACATGGTGAAACCGTGTCTCTACTAAAAATACAAAAATTAGCCAGGTGTGGTGGTGGACACCTGTAATCCCAGCTACTTAGGAGACTGAGGAAGGAGACTCACTAGAATCTGGGAGGTGGAGATTACAGTGAACCGAGATCATGCCATTGCACTCCAGCCTGGGCAACTAGAGTGAAACTCTGTCTCAAAAATAAATAAATAATAAACAAACAAACAAATGCCTAATAGTTATATAAAAATGATCAACATCACAGTGTTAGTCCATTTTTGCATTGCTATAAAGATATACTTGAAACTAGGTAGTTTATAAAGAAAAGAGGTTTAATTGGTCCATGGTTTTGCAGGGTGTACAGGAAGCATGATGGTTCTGGCATCTTCTGATGAGGCCTCCAGGAGTGCTTACTCATGTGGAAGCTGAAGTGAGAGCTGGAATGTCACATGGCAAGAGAGGTATCACAATATAGATAAGTGTGAGGTCTGAAACTCTTTTAAACAATCAGATTGTGCATGAACTAACTGAGCAAGAACTCACTTTTCACCAAGGGGATAAACCATTCATAAAATATTGCCCCCATGATCCAAGCACCTTCCACTAGGCTCCATATCCAACATCAAAAATCACATTTCATCATGAGATTTGGAAGGGACGAACATTCAAACTCTATCAATCACTAATAGACAAGGAAATGGAAATTAAAACCGCAATGAGATATCATCTCACACCTGTTATGGTGGTCATTACCAAATACAGAAAAAGAAATATGCAATGTTGGCAAGGCTGTGAAGAAAAGTGAAACCTGTGTCCTCTTGGTAGAAATTAAAATGAGGTAGACATTATGGAAAACAGTATGGAGATTCCTCCAACACTTAAAGTAGAACCACCATATTGTTCCAGCAACCCCACTTCTAGGTATTTATCATAAAAAAAAAAAAATGAAATCAATTATCTCAAAGAGATATTTGCAGTCTCATGCTCATTTCACTATTATTCCCAACTGCTGAGATATGGAAGCAACATAAATGTCCATTGAGAGATGAATGAATAAACAAAATTTGATATACACATAAAATGTAATATTCTCAGCCTTAGAAGATAAATAAATATTATCATGTGACAACGTGGATGAACCTTGGGGACATGATTCTAAATGAAACAGGCCAGTCACAGAAGGACAAATTCTGTATGATCTCACTTATATTGGAGGTGTCTAAAGTAGTCAAACTCATAGAAGTAGAAAATAAATTGCAGTTTCCAGGGCCTAGGGAGAGAAGGCAATGGAGTATTGGTGTTTTTTAGGTATTAAGTTTTAGTTATGCAAAGTAAAAGAAAGTCATAGATATGTGCTGTGCAACATTGTGCTTATAGTTAGTATTGTACTCCACACTTAAAAGCTTGTTAAGAGAGGAGATTTCACATTATGCGTTGTGATAGTTAATTTTAGGTGTCAACTTGATTGGATTAAGAAACATCTAGATAGCTGGTAAAGCATTACTTTCAGGTATGTCTGTGAGACTATTTCTGGAGGAGAATAGCATGTGAGTCAGCAGACTCAGTAGAGAAGATTCACTATCAATGTAGATGGACACCACTCAACTGACCGGGGGCCTGGATGAAACAACAACACAAAGTCATGGCAAATTCTCTCTCTTTTTTTCTCTTACAGTTAGGATGTTCTTATCCTTGGACATCAGAACTCCAGATTCTCTGGCTTTTGAACTTTGGGACTTGGAGGAGCATCCTCATTTCTTTCCCTGGGTTCCTAGGGCTTTGGCCGCAGACTGAGAACTACACCATCAGCTTCTCTGGTTCTGACGCTTTTAGACTTAGACTGAGCTCTCCAGTTTGCAGACACCCTATCAAGGGCCTTCTCAGCCTTCATAATTGTGTCAGCCAATTCCTCTAATAAATCTACTCTCTCTCTCTCTCATCTATCTCTGTCTGTCTATCTATCTATCTATCTATCTTATTGGTTCTGTCTCTCTAGAAAGCCCTGACAAATATATTTGTTTTTCACCACAATAAAAAAATTAAAAAAACATAAAGTTATTATTGTGTAGTTTTGAGTCAGAAGTCTGAAATAGGGTTCACTGAATTAAAATCAGCACATTAGCAGAACTGTGTTCCATCTGGAAACTCTTGGGAAGGACCTGTTTTCTTATCTTTTTCAGCTTCTAGAAGGCACCTACATTACCTGGCTTGTGGCTCATTTCTCTATCTTCAACTCAAGCATCCTTAGATAGCTCTCTTTTTCTGATACTCTTGCTTTTCTGTTAGATCCCTTGTGATTACATTGGATCTACCCAGACATGATTTTCTCACCTCAAAATCCTTAGTAATATCTTCATAGTCTCTATTGCATGCAAGATAACATATTAAAAGGCTTCAAGGATTAACTGATAAAGAGCTTTGGGGAGAGGGCATTATTTGGTTTACCTTAGTCTACTCTCTAACCATCAAAGAATCTGTTCATCAGAATATAAGTATTAATACTTTAATCCCACTCCAACATACCCAATGCCTCAAAATATTACATCAACTAGAAGTCCATGATTTCATATAAATCAGCTATAAAAACTTAACAATTGGAAATAATCAAAAGGATCAGAATCCAGTTTTAAAGAGTTTATTCAAACAAAAGGTTGGGAATGGCCAATCCAGGAGACACAGACTCCAGAAAAATGGTTCAGCGTCGTGATGTTAAAAGTTAAGTTGTTGCTTATATAGGCAGAAAAAATAATAATGATAAGATTGCAATATTTTCTATACAAGGCTAGTTTTTGTGTTACAGTAAGTTATTTAGATACAGCTTCTTTTCTCTTTCATACAGCTTGTTTTCTTTTCTTTACAGCTAGTTTTCATTTCCTTTCTGATTTAAAAGATTGTACTTAATATTCCATCGTAAGGCAATATAACAGCCATGATGTCATTGTGTGAAAAACGTAAAAGGGAATTTAATCTATAATAAAGATCAATAATGAAGTGTGAAGGGGTCTTCCCTCGTGCCCTTTAGTTATTTACATTTTATAAAACAAAGTAAGGAAGGAAGAAGACTAATCTATAACAGAAACAAAGTTTATTTACAGCTACCTATATTAGAGCTGCCTAGGTTACAGGTGGCTGTCATGTGACCCAAGAACTATAATCACATTCCTTTAAGGCTCAAAATAATTTAGAGTTCCAACAGCTTGAGTTATGAATTACTGATTTTTACAACCCACGTTTCATCATATATATTAGGTGTTGGTGAGTATTCAAATGAATACATCCTGGGGGAAGTTTTTATTTACTTGTGGATGTATTAACCTCAAGAAACAAGTTATCTTTTCCCCAAAATACAATGATGAGATCAGCATAAAATCACAGCTGTAAACATTTTCATTCAAAAGGGGAGAAAATTGAAGGAAAAGTAATCCACTGTTTCCAAGCAATTTTAAAATCTAGTCAGGCATCAGGTTTCAAGGCCAGGGGAAAAATCTTTTCTGGCTTGTGGCTCTATCCCCTTAGATTTCATTAAATCTACAGATTAACATAGTAAAATTCAACATGACATCTTTACTATATTTACTTCTTTATTCTCGTTCAATAATTTTCAGTTTTCCAGGTAGACGCCTTGCACATATTTTGTTAGATTTATTTCTTGGTGTGTGGTGGACTTTAAATCAATTGTAAGTAATATATTTTAACATTTTTATTTTCTATGTATTGCAGTTACAGAAATACACAATTTTGCTTTCATAGTGACCAGTGTGCTTAATAAACTTACTTAACAAATCTAGTAGTTTTTCTGTAGATATTTTTACATTTTCTACATTACTATGGTTTGAATGTCTCTTCCCAAACTCATGTTGGAATGTCATTGAAAGAGTATTAAGAAGTAAGACTTTTATATGATATTCAGGTCATATGGGTACTTCCTTCATGAATAGATTAATGTTATTCATCATTGAAGGAGTGGGTTCCTTCTGAAAGGATGAGTTTGAGCCCCCTCTTGCTCTTCTTCTCTATTGCCCACTCTTTGTCCTTCCACTCTTTCATCGTAAGGCGGTGCATCAAGAAGGTCCTTACTAGATTATGGCACCTTGATATTGTACTTTCTGTCTTTCAGAACTGTCAGTCAATATATTTCTATTCATTATAAATTAATAAATTCATATTTTAAAAATATAGTCTATGATATTTTGCTATAGCAGCACAAAATGGGCTAAGACAGTAAAATGGCATCAGAGGAATGAGTGTTGCTATAAAAAATACCTGAAAATTTGGAAGCATCTTTGGAACTGAGTAGTGGGCAGAGGCTGGAAGAGTTTGGAGGAGCAGTCTAGAAAACATCTGATGCCATGAACAAAGAAGTGTTATGGGTGATTTTGGTGAAGGCTCAGAAGAAGAGAGGAACTGAAAAGAAAGGTGGAACTTCCTACAGATTACTTCAGTGATTACAATCAGAATGCTGATAGAAATATAGATGTTAACGGCCATTGTGATGAAGTCTTAGATGACAATGAGGAATATTTTATCGGACACTGAAGTAAAGGCCATCCTTGTTATGAAGTGGCAAAAAACTTGACTGAACTGTGCCCATGACCTAGGGCTTTCAGAAAGGTAGAACTTAAGGGCAATGAACAAACATATCTGGTGAAAAATTCTTAAGCAAAATATTGAGGAAAGCACATACCTCTTTTGTCTGCATACAGTACAATAAGAGAATATCGAAATGATTTAAATACAGAATTTATAATTAAAAGGGAAGCAGAATGCAAACATACAGAACATTCCCAGTCTGGCCATATAAGGAAATAAAAAAGCATCTTGGGAGAAAGTATCAGTGGTGTGGCCTAGTGACTATTTAAGGAGATTAGCATGGTTAGAAGAAAACAGGTACTATTCATCAAAATAATGACAGAACAGCCCTGAAGGCATTTTAGAGATCTTCAAGGCTGTCCCTCCCATCACAGGCACAGAATGTTAGAACCTTGAGAGTAGAAAGGGCTTACTGCCTGGTGCTGCTTGGAGTCTCTGCTCCCTGCGTTTCAATGCAGCACCTCCAGCTACCCCAGCCATGGCTCAAGCTGGCCCAGGTACTGCTCATGCTGCTGCACTGGAAGGCACCAGCAATAAGTCTTGGCAGCATCCACATGGTTCTAATTCTACAAACGGACAGAATGCTTGGGCTGTGGGGTCATGGCAACCTTCACCTGAATTTCAAATAATGTATTGAACAGCCTGGGGATCCAGGCAGAAATCTTTCATAGGGATTGAGCCACCATAGAGGGTTCTCAGGAGAGCAAACCTAGTGGAGCCATAAGAGTAGGGGTATCCCCACAACCCCATAACTGTAGATATACCAGTGTGTAGCCCCAGCCTAGAAGAGCTGCAGGCAGGAGACTCCTACCTATGAGAGCTGCTGCATGAGCTAAGTCCAGTAAAGTCATGGGGGTAGAACTGTTTAAGGTCTTGTGGGCCCACCCTCCTTCACCCCAGCGTGTCCAGAAGGTGGCACATGGAGCCAAAGATTATTCTGAAGTCTTAAGATTTATTGTTGCTTGTTCTGTTAGCTTTTGTATTTACTTGGAATCTGTTAATCCTTTATTTCTAGTTGTTCCCTTTTTACATGGGAATGTTCATTCTATGCCTGTCCCAATGTTATATTTGTGAAGTAGATAACTTGTTTTGATTTCATAGACTCACAACTGAAGAAGAATTTATTTCAGGTGACTTCTGCCGTGTGACTCATCCCTATAAGATTTACATAAGACTTTGAGCTTTGGACTTTTGAGTTGGTGCTAGCACAAATTAAGACTTCTGAGGCTATAGGAATGAAATTAATTTATTTTTTATGTGAGAAGAAAAAGATTTTAGGGGGCCAGAGCCATAATGCTATGATTTGTTGAATGCCTATGCCCAAACTTATGTTACAATGCAGTTGCCATTGTGAAAGTATTAAGAGATAAGACCTTTAAGACGTGTTTGGGTTATGGGGTCAATGCTCTCATAAATTGATTAATGCTGTAATTGTGGAAGTGGGATTATTATAATGGGAGTAGCTTTCTTATGAAAAGATGAGTTTGGCTTCCTCTTACCCTCTCTTTACCCTTTTACTCTTTCTTTTACCATGGGATGATGTAGCAAGAAGGTCCTTGCCAAATGTTGGCATCTTGATATTGGACTTCCTCATCCCCAGAACTGTCAACCAAAAACTGTGTGTTCCTTATAAATTATACAGACTTTGGTGTTTGTTATAGCATCACAAACTAAGATATATACACACAACCAGATTGTCTGTGGAAAATGACAATGTTTTCCTTAAAAATCTTTTTTATTTTCTTTCTTTTTTTTTTTTATTATACTTTGAGTTCTAGGGTACATGTGCATAACGTGCAGGTTTGTTACATATGTATACTTGTGCAATGTTGGTGTGCTGCACCCATCAACTCGTCAGCACCCATCAATTCATCATTTATATCAGGTATAACTCCCCAATGCAATCCCTCCCCCTCCCCCCTCCCCATGATAAGCCCAGTGTGTGATGTTCCCCTTCCCGAGTCCAAGTGATCTCATTGTTCAGTTCCCGCTTATGAGTGTGAACATGCGGTGTTTGGTTTTCTGTTCTTGTGTTAGTTTGCTGAGAATTATGGTTTCCAGCTTCATCCATGTCCCTTCAAAGGACGTAAACTCATTCTTTTTTATGGCTGCATAGTATTCCATGGTGTATATGTGCCACATTTTCTTAATCCAGTCTGTCACAGATGGACATTTGGGTTGATTCCAAGTCTTTGCTATTGTGAATAGTGCCACAATAAACATACCTGTGCATGTGTCTTTGTAGTAGAGTAATTTATAATCCTTTGGGTATATACCCAGTAGTGGGATGGCTGGGTCATATGGTACATCTAGTTCTAGATCCTTGAGGAATCGCCATACTGTTTTCCATAATGGTTGAACTAGTTTACAATCCCACCAACAGTGTAAAAGTGTTCCTATTTCTCCACATCCTCTCCAACACTTGTTGTTTCCTGATTTTTTAATGATGGCCATTCTAACTGGTGTGAGATGGAAAATTGGCTAGCCATAAGTAGAAAGCTGAAACTGGATCCTTTCCTTACTCCTTATACGAAGATTAATTCAAGATGGATTAGAGACTTAAATGTTAGACCTAATACCATAAAAACCCTAGAGGAAAATCTAGGTAGTACCATTCAGGACATAGGCATGGGCAAGGACTTCATGTCTAAAACACCAAAAGCAACGGCAGCAAAAGCCAAAATTGACAAATGGGATCTCATTAAACTAAAGAGCTTCTGCACAGCAAAAGAAACTACCATCAGAGTGAACAGGAAACCTACAGAATGGGAGAAAATTTTTGCAATCTACTCGTCTGACAAAGGGCTAATATCCAGAATCTACAAAGAACTCAAACAAATATACAAGAAAAAAACAAACAACCCCATCAAAAAGTGGGCAAAGGATATGAACAGACATTTCTCAAAGGAAGACATTCATACAGCCAACAGACACATGAAAAAATGCTCATCATCACTCGCCATCAGAGAAATGCAAATCAAAACCACAATGAGATATCATTTTTTATTTTCTTTCATAATTTCACGAGCTAAAACTATGAGTATAGTATTGAGTAGGAGTGGTGATAGCAAGTATCTAGTTTCTAAGGGAAACACTTATTTTTTTTTTTTTTTTTTGAGGCGGAGTCTCGCTCCGTCCCCCAGACCGGAGTGCAGTGGCCGATCTCAGCTCACTGCAAGCTCCGCCTTCCTGGTTTGCGCCATTCTCCTGCCTCAGCCTCCCGAGTAGCTGGGACTACAGGCGCCCGCTACCTCGCCCGGCTAGTTTTTTGTATTTTTTAGTAGAGACGGGGTTTCACCATGTTAGCCAGGATGGTCTCGATCTCCTGACCTCGTGATCCGCCCGTCTCGGCCTCCCAAAGTGCTGGGATTACAGGCTTGAGCCACCGCGCCCGGCCGGGAAACACTTATTAAGAAAGTTATTTGCTGTAGATATATGTAGATTTTTTTACTGATTAACGGCTTATATTCTGCCATTAGTTTGCTAAGAATTACTTTCATAAATGTTTTTTAACTTTATCAGATGCTTTATATCTATCAAAATAATCAACTATTTCTCTTTCATTCCACCAGTGTGATTAATTACACTAATTATATATGAGTATTAAACTACTCTTGTATTCTTAGACAATTTCCACCTGGTTTTACATATCTTCATTTTTTATGTGCTACCAGATCCGTTTTGCTAGTATTTTGTTTACAATTTTTCATTAGAGTAACTGGTGTGTAATTTTTTTATTTTTATTTTTATTTTTTTGACAGAGTCTTGCTCTGTCGTCCACACTGGAGTGCAGTGGTGCAATCTGGGCTCACTGCAAGCTCTGCCTTCTGGGTTCATGCCATTCTCCTGCCTCAGCCTCCCAAAGTGCTGGAATTACAGGTGTGAGCCACCATGCCCGGTCAATTTTTTTATTCTTAGAATGCTCTTATGATGGCTTTGTGTCTGTCTCATAATACACATTGAAAATTTTTTTTTGTTTTTCTGTTACACAGAAAAGTATAGGTAAAGCTGGTCACTTATTTCTGAAATATTTTTAAATAATTTATTAATAAATTTCTCTAGTCCCAGGGTCTTTGTGAAAAACTTTTTCAATAAAAACTTCAAAATTTTAATAGACATTAAACTATTCAGATGTGTAATTATTTTTAATTTTGCTAAAATGTATTTTTAAAAAACTTATCCATTATATATAATGTATCAAACTTATAGTTGTAAATTAGTTTATAATATCTTCTGAATACCCAAATATATAAAGTTTTCCATAATATATTTTTAATGTCTATAGAATCTATAGTGATATGCTTCTTTTAACTTCTGGCATTGGAAATTTATGTTTTCTCCCTTTTTTATTATTTAGTCTTGCTTCGAGCTAACCAATTTTATTAATCTTAAAAAAAACTTTTAGATCTGTTGATTTTCTACATTGCATATTTGGTTTCTATTTTATTCATTTCTCTTATAATAGTTATAAAATCAACTTGACTGTCTACTAATTCCTGATTTAATCTCAGACATTGTATATTATAAGGGTGTAGATCTTTAAGATGAAACTGTTCACTAGAGCAAGTTGCTTTCCTCTTTATTAGGGTATTTAGGGTAGAAGACTTATTTCCACAATCCAGTTAGTGATTGAAGTTTGCTGGACTTGGGCTACAGATTGTATAAAACTTAGTCTACCTCTACATTATATTTTTTTCCTAGATATTGATCCTTTAGGTCCTTTAATTGTGGGCCTTTTAAGTCTCTGGTTTCTTATTTTATTATTATTATTTTTGTACTTTAAGTTCTAGGATACACGAGCAGAATGTGCAGGTTTGTTACATAGGTACGCATGTTCCATAGCGGTTTGCTGAACCCATCAACTCATCATCTAGGTTTTAAGCCCCGCATGTATTAGGTATTTATCCTAATGCTATCCCTCCCCTTGCCCTCCACCGCCCGGTGTGTGATGTTCCCCTCCCTGTGTCCATGTGTTCTCATTGTTCAACTCCCGCTTATGAGTGTGAACATGCAGTGTTTGGTTTTCTGTTCCTGTGTTAGTTTGCTGAGAATTATGGTTTCCAGCTTCATCCATGTCCCTTCAAAGGACATAAATTCATTCTTTTTTATGGCTGCCTAGTATTCCATGGTGTATATGTGCCACTTTTTCTGTATCCAATCTATCATCGATGAGCATTTGGGTTGGTTCCAAGTATTTGCTATTGTAAGTACTGCTGCAGTAAACATACGTGTGCATGTGTCTTTATAGTAGAATGATTTATAATCCTTTGGGTATATATCCAGTAATGGGATTGCTAGATCAAATAGTATTTCTAGTTCTAGATTGTTGAGGAATTTTCACACTATCTTCCACAATGGTTGAAATGAACTAACTTACACTCCAACCAACAGTGTAAAAACATTCCTATTTCTCCACATCCTCTCCAACATCTATTATTTCCTGACTTTTTAATGATTACCATTCTAACTGGCATGAGATGGTGGTATCTCATTGTGGTTTTGATTTATATTTCTCAAATGACCAGTGATGATGAGCTTTTTTCATATGTTTGTTGGCTGCATAAATGTCTTCTTTTGAGCAGTGTCTATTCATATCCTTCACCCACTTTTTGATTTTTTTTATTATAAATTTGTTTAAGTTCCTTGTAGATTCTGAATATTAGCCCTTTGTCAGATGGATAGATTGCAAAAATTTTCTCCCATTCTGTAGGTTTCCTGTTTACTCTGATGATAGTTTATTTTGCTCTGCAGAAGCTCTTTAGTTTAATTAGGTCCCATTTGTCAATTTTGGCTTTTGTTGTAATTGCTTTTGATGTTTTAGTCATGAAGTCTTTGCCCATGCCTATGTCCTGAATGGTATTGCCTCGGTTTTCTTCTAGACTTTTTATGGTTTTAGGTCTTACATTTCAGTCTTTAATCCATCTTGAGTTAATTTTTGTGTAAGGTGGAAGGAAGAGCTGAGTCTTTGGCTTCTTAGTCCGAAATAACTATAGAATATTAAGTTCTCTTTTTTCAGAGGCACTATGTCTAGCTCAGCTGTTTAAAATTCTTTCTTATGTATCTTCAAACTTTGGAGATGTATTGATAAGGAGATAAGTCATATGATTTAAGCCATTTCACGGTCACTTCAGCCTTCTGTGAATGTCAAAGTCATTATTTGTTTATCTGTCTCCATAAAGGCCTTTGATTAGAGCCAAGCCTGAATATTTACCCGTAGTTGCACCAGATGCTGTAAGTGTCTCAGTAAAAAGTGGTTACAGACCTTAGTTGAAATTTGTCACGTTCACCAGGGCTTTAATTATTTGCCTGTTTTATTTAGAAGGCTATTGCTTCAGGGTGAGTATATGTTTCTTAATAGCATAAAACTTTGGGACATATTTTTCTTACTTTTGAACATTTCAACCTGACTCTTTAGCCTCTTCAATCTCAGATTTCAGCAAATGTGCTAAAGGGAAAAATTAGCCAGGTGCCCAAAGCCCTCTCAGCTTTCCAAACTTGTTTTACCAGCCTTGTAGGACTGTATATTAGTTCATTCTCACACTGCTATAAATAAATACCTGAAACTGGGTATTTTATAAAGAAAAGAGGTTTAATTGGCTCACAGTTCCACAGGCTATGCAGGAAGCGTGGCAGCATTAGCTCAGCTTTTGATGAGTGCTCAGGAAACTTACAATCATGGAAGAAGTCAAATGAGGAGCAGCACTTCACAAGGCTGGAGCAGGAGGAAGGTGGGGAGGTGGTATACACTTTTAAATAACCAGATCTCATGATAACTCATTCACTCACTGTCAAGAGAATAGCACCAAGGGGATGGTGTTAACCTACTCATAAGAACTTCTTCATATGATCCAATCGCCTCCCACCAGGCGCCACCTTCAATACTGGGGATTATAATTCAAATTGAGGTTTGGGTAGGGACACAGATTCAAACCATATCAGACTGGTAAAACTCATCTGATTTTTCAATATTCCCCCCTACTAACTCCCAGCATCTTGCCACACACACCATAGCAGCCTTCTGCATTAGCCAAGCCCTGATCATTGAAATAGGTCATTCTTGTTAAGAAATTTAGCTATCCTTTTCTCACTATCTCAAGAGATATCTAACAGTTTTAAATACGTGATTTTTCAAATTGATCTGAATGTTTTAGTTATTGTCGGCTTCAGTATTGGTCTCTTATCATTTACTACTCCATTCAGTATCAGATAATGAATTGAAAATGTGCCATGAGCCAAGCAGAGTGGCTCACGCCTATAATCCCAGCACTTTGGGAGGCCGAGGCAGACGGATCACTTGAGGTTAGGTTAGGAGTTTGAACTCAGTCTGGCCAACATGACAAAACCCCTTATCTACTAAAAATACAAAAATTAGCTGGGTGCGGTGGCACACACCTGTAATTCCAGCTACTTGGGAGGCTGAGGCAGGAGAACTGCTTGAACCCATCAGGAGGTTGCAGTATGCCAAGATCTTGTCATTGACTGGTAGCTTGGTAGCCTGGGCAACAGAGTGAGAATCCATCTAAAAAAAAAAGAAAAAAGAAAGAAAGAAAAGAAAAAAGAAAAAGAGAGAGAAAGAAAGAGAGAGGAAAGAAAGAAAAGAAAGAAAAGAAAAAGAAAGAGAGAGAAAGAGAAAGAGAAAGAAAGAAAGAAAGAGAGAGAGAGAGAGAAAGAGAAAGAAAGAAAGAAAGAAAACGTGGCATGAGAATAAGGGTATAGCTGTATGAATGGAGTTATCACTTTATGAGAGAGAAAATCCTAGAGTAGAACTTGTTTTGTTGGGGTAAGGGGAATTACGAGGTTGGTTTGAGTCATATTAATTTGAGATCACTGTTAAGTCTTCCACTGGAGAAGTAAAGAAAATAGCTGGATATAAAGCAATTTTTAAAAATGTTTGACATTTGAGAAATATGTTTGGTGACCACCAACATGGAAATGTAGTCATTTCTCTGGGAGTACATAGCTATTTTAACCAAGATAAAAAAGAGAGAATATGTAATAAGCACAGTTAGAAATGTTAAAAAGTGACATTACAACTGATACAAAAATGCGAAAAGAAAAGAGAAGAGGTTCTTGGAGGCAGACCTGAGGCATTTAACATTTAGAAATAAGAAAGATGAGAAGGATTCAATTAAAAACCTGAAGAGATCAATAACTGAAATAAATCAGAAAGTTGATGAAGAATTACCTCCCCAAATGCTTTGAATTATAATGGTTTTATGGATAGGTCTTTCCATATTTTTGAGAAGCAAAGGAAGTACTCAACTTCTAAATATGCAGAAACAAATATTATAAAATGGTATCAGCAATTCTGATACTCACTCTAGCATTGTTTTCACTATACCATCCAAGCTACATTTCTAAATTTAAAGTGTTTCAATAAAAATATTTCCTTTGTCCTAAAAATATCAGATAATATTTAATCTACCCATTAGGAAATTTGTTAGAAAGTTTAAAAACTGTCTTCAGTTGATTTAGACATTTGTTTTGATATTTTTGTAACACAAAAGGAACTACCACTTGGTATGAGTTCCTTTAATCATATTCACTGATAACTCATAAAAACTTGAAAGTAAGCCTGATCCAGATGACTTCACAGAGAATACCCAGAATTATTTTCAGGCTAAAACTCTATTCCCTATGGTTAAATTAGGAATCTGGATGTCATTCTTAGAATAGTTTTAGTAAGATAGGTACCAGCTCTCCTTTGTACTTCTGGTAAAATTTGACTGTGAATGAAACTAGCCTTGAGCATTTTTTTGGTGTTGAAAAATCTTAAATTACTAATCCAATTTTATTGCTCATTATTGGTCTATTCAGGATTTCTATTTCTTCCTTATCCAATATTGGGAAGTTTTATTTTTCCAGGAATTTATTTATTTTCTCTAGGTTTTCTAGTTTGTACTGTGTACATAGAGATGTTCATAATAATCTCTAATGGTCATTTGCATTTCTGTGGTATCAGTTGTAATGTCACTTTTTAACATTTCTAACTGTGCTGATTGCATATTCTCTCTTTTTTATCTTGGTTAAACTAGCTAGCAGTCTATTTGTTTATCTTGTCAAATAAGCAATGTTTGTTTTATGGATCCTTTGTTTCATTTATTGGTCTCAATTTTATTTAGCTCTGCTCTGATCTTTGTTATAGCTTTTCTTCTCTTGGCTTTGGGTATGGTTTGTTCTTGATTTTTCTAGTTTCTTGAGATGTGACATTTGGTTGTTAATATGAGACCTTTCTGCCTTTTTTTATGTAGGCACTTCATGCTATAAATTTTCCTCTTAACACTACTTTTGTTGTGTACCAGGGGTTTAGGTATGCTGTATCTCTATTTTTATTTATTTTGAAGACATGTTGATTTCTGCCTTAATTTTCTTGCTTACCAGAAAGTAAAAATGGTTACTTTTTTACCATAAAAAGTCATTAAATAGAAATTTGTTTAGTTTCCATGAGCTTATGTTGTTCTAAGAGTTTCTCTTGGTACTGATTTCTAATTTTATTCCACTGTGGTCTGACAAGACATTCAGTATGATTTCAATTTTTAAAAAAATCTATTGAGACTTGCTTTCTGGCCAAGCATATGATCAATTTTGGAAAATGTTCCGTGTAGAGATGAGAAAAATGTATATTCTGCACTTTCTGGGTAGAATGTTCTATAAATGTCTATTAGGTCCATTTGGTCTAAAGTTCAGTTTAAGTCTAGAATTTCTTTTTCAACTGCCTGCCTTAATGACCTGTCTAGTGTTACTGCTGGAGTTTTGAAGTCTCCCACTCTAATTGCATTGCCATCAATTTCATTTTATAGGTCTAGTAGTATTTGTTTTATGAATCTGGGTGCTCCAGTGTTGGGTTGCACATACATTCAGAATAGTTAAAACTTCTTGCTGTATTGAACCTTTTATCATTATATAATGCCCTTCGTTGTCTTTTTTTTTTTTTTTTTTACTGTTGTTGGTTTAAAATTTCTTTTATCTGATAGAATAATGGCTACTCATGTTCATTTTTTCTTTCCGTTGGTATGATGTTTTTGCAGCACCTTAGTTTGAGTCTGCAGGTATCTTTAAACATAGGTGAGTCTCTTGTAGGCAGCAGATGGTTTAGTTTTGTTTTTTAATCCAGTTTGACAGTCTATGTCTTTTAAGTGGAATATTTAGGCCTTCACAGTCAAAATCAGTTTTGCTATTTGAGGTTTTGCTCCTGTCATAGTTTTGTTAGCTAGTTGTCCTGGAGTCTCAATCATTGAATTGCTTTATAGGATTTGTGAGCTATCTACTTATGTGTGCATTTATGATAGCATGTATTGTTCCCTTTCATTTCCATGTTTAGAATTCTTTTGAACGTTTTCTATAGGACCAGTCTAGTGGTGACAAATTCCTTTGGTGTTTGCTAATCTGGAAAATATTTTATTTCTCCTTCATTTATGAATCTGTGTTTGGTAGGATATAAAATTCCTGACTGCCATGTTTTTCCTTTAAGAAGGGTAAAAATAGGCCCTGATTCTTCTTTGGTTTGTAAAGTTTCTACTGATAGTCTGATGGAGTTTTTCTTACAGTTGAGTTGATGTTTCTTTCTAGCTGCCTTTAAGATTTACTCTTTTGACCTTGGGTAGTCTCATGACTATATGCCTTGGTGATCTTCATCTTGTATAGCATCTTCCAGGTGTTCTCTAAATTTTTTATATCTGTATGTCTATATCAACAGTAATACTGGGGAAATTTTTCTCAATTATTCCTTCAAATATGTTTTCCAAACTCCTTACTTTTCCTTCTTTTCCCTTAGGAATGCCTATACGTTAAAGTTTTGGTGGCTTTATATAATCCCATGGTTTCTGAAAGCTTCATTTATTTTTTAGATTTTTGTTGTTGTTGTTGCATGACCATGTTAATTCAAAAGACCAGTCTTTAAGTTCCAAAATTCTTTCTTTTCCTTAGTCTAGTCTATTGTTGAAGCTTTCAACTGTGTTTTAAAATTCCTTCAGTTAATTTTTTATTTATAGAAGATATCTTTGTTTTCATTAAATATATCTATCTCATCTTTCATCTTCTGAATTGATTTTCTGGTTTCTTTGTGTTGGTTTTCAACTTTCTTTTGGATCTCACTGTTCTTCCTTACAATCCACATAGGAGGGATTCCTCCCTAACTCATTATATGAAACTAGTATTACCTTGATACCAAAATGAAGCAAGGACACAATAACAACAACAACAACAAATAAAACTATGGGACAACATTCCTGATGAACATAGATGCAAAAATTCTTAACAAAATCCTGCAAACAAATATAACAGAACATCAAAAATATAGTTAATCATGATCAAGTGCATTTTATTTCAGGGGTGGAAAGATGTTTCTACATTTGGAAATTAGTAAATGTGATTCACTACATCAACAGAATTAAACATAAAAACCATAAATAATAAATGCAGAAAAAGCATTTGATAAAATTCCACATCTCTTCATGGTAAAACCCTCAACAAATGAAGCATTGAAGGAACTGACCACAAAATAGTAGAACCTATATATGACAAACCCATAGCCAACATCATACTGAATAGGGAAAAGTTGAAAGCATTCTCTCTAAGAACAAGACAAGGATGTCAATTCTCACCACTCCTATTCAACATAGTACTGGAAGTCCCAGCCAGAGCAACAGGCAAGATAGAGAGAAATAGAATACATCCAATTTGAAAAAGAGAGAATCAAATTATCTCTGCTGGCTGATGACATAATCTTATACCTAGAAAATTATAAAGACTCCTCTCAAAGGCTCCTAGACGTGATAAACAGCTTCAGTAAAGTTGCAAGATACAAAATTAACATATGAAAAGCAGTAGCATTTCTACACAACAATGATGTTCAAGTTGAGAACCAAATGAAGAACTCAATACCATTTACAATAGCCACACAAAAAATCTCTAGGAATACATTTAAGCAAGGAGGTGAAGGATCTCTACAAGGAGAACTACAAAACATTGATGAAAGAAATCACAGATGACACAAACAAATGGAAAAACAACCCATGTTCATGGATTGGAAGAATCAATATCATTATAATGACCACACTAACCAAAGCAATCTACAAATTCAACAGAATTTTTATCAGTGCCAGCATCATTCTTAAAAAAATTAGTTTAAATCAGTCTAAAGGTCATAAGGAATAATAATAAAAAAAAGAGCATGAATAGAGAAAACCTAAGCCAAAAGAACAAAGCTGGAGACATCATCTTACCTGACTTCAAATTACACTACAAGTTATAGGAAGGTTCTGGTACAAATATGTATATACATAGATCAATGGAACAGAATGAAGAACCAATAAATAAAGCCATATACTTAAAATCAACTGATCTTTCATAAAGTCCGTAAAAATAAACAATGGGGAAAGGACACTTTATACAATAAATGATGGTTGGAAAATTGGCTAGCCATATGTAGAAGACTAAAACTGGATTTCTATTTTTCATTATTTACAAAAATTAACTCACGTCCCAAATGTAATACCTGAAATCATAAAAATGCTAGAAGAAAACCCAGGAAAACCTCTTCTGGTTATTGCCCTAGGCAAAGAATTTATAGCTAAGACACAAAAAGCAAATGCAACAAAACCAAATATAGACAAATGGGACTTCATTAAACTAAAAAGTTTTTGAAGAACAAAACAAGTAATCAATAAAGTAAGTAACTTACAAAATGGGAGTAAATATTTTCAAATTATGTCTCTGACAAAGGACTAATATTTAGAGTCTACAATGAACTCAAATAACTAACAAGAAAAAAATAAACATCCTGTTAAAAAGTGGGAAAAGGGTATTAACAGATAATTCTCAAAAGAAGTTATACAAGTGGGCAAAAACATGAAAAATGCCCAATATCACTAATCATCAAATAAATGCAATACCATTTCACACCAGTCAGAATGGTTATCATTAAAAAGTCACAAAATAACAGATCTTGGCAAGGATGCAAAGAAAATAAAATGTTTATACACTGTTGATGGGAATGTATGTTAATATAAACTGCATGAAAAATAGCATTGAGATTTCCCAAATAAGTAAAAGATAGAACTAACATTCAATCCAACAATCTCACTACTGCATATCTATCCAAAGGAAAATAAATCACTGTACAAAGAAAACACCTGCACTCATATGTTTATTGCAGCACTATTCACAGTACCAAAATCATGGAATCAACTTAAGTGTCCATCAACAGTTGACTGGATAAAGAAAATGTGGTATATATACACTGTGGAATATTACATAGCCATGAAAAAAATTAAATTATGTCCTTTTCAACAACATACATACAAATGGAGGCCATCATCCTATGTGAAATCACTCAGAAACAGAAAATCAAACATTGCATGTTCTCACTTATAAGTGGTGCTTATAACAATGGGTGCACACGGACATAAACACAAAAATAATAGATCCTGAGGACTCTGAAAATGGAGACGGTGGGTGAGAATGCGGGTTAAAAAATTACTTATTGGATACACTGTTCACTAATTGTGTTATGGCTACAGTAGAAGTCCAAACCTCACCATTATGCAATATATCCATGTAACAAATCTGCATATGTACCCCCCAACTCTAAAATAAAATTAAAATAATAAAATGTAGCTTTTAAGTGGAAGTGAAATAATTGTCTTAGCTTTGAACAAAACTTAGAATAAAAAGAGATTTTCTGCAATGCTGAAATGCTTATAGAATGAGTTACTGAGAAGTCAGTGGGGGAAAGAATGAATTGACTCTTCTATTTAAATTAATCTAAAATAATTTCCATCTTATCAAGTCAATCTTTTTATAAAGATATGTGATATGGTAGATATCCCAGTACTATAGTTAAGACACTTAAACTTTCTTATTATTTAATGAATAATAAGTTGACCTTGGCACTGTGGATGCACATAAAAATAACTATGCTTACATACTGAAAAGCATGAGAATAATGAATTAAAATCACAATATAAGCCACTGCTATTTCTTCAGATGAGCACCATAAAACTCAAAAACACATATTTAGCATTAAAAATACCTTCAGTTATAAATATACAAGTGTTTCCAGTCCAAGAAAGTCCCTGATTAATGTACCAATTGCTATGGTCTTAGATGTGTGTATGGTGCATGGTTTTTTTTTAATTTTCCACAAAAAATTGAAGGCTTATTTGAACCTTTTATTTAATGATATTGCTTCTTTATGCTCCAGAGAGATTTAAAGTGCAATCAAGTCCCTTATTCAATTCAAGCTATCGTAGGGACCACAGAAGCTCAATTAAAACATCAGCTTTCTATTAATCAGTTGTCTAGTAATTACCACACCTTGTCTATTGTATCCTGTTCACTTCCACAGCTTTCTCTCAATAGATTCAAGTACTTGTAAGTACCCCTTCTAATAGAAAGAGCCTGGATGTACTTTATAGGAAGGGTATGCTGAAGTGGAGCTGTTTTAAAAGGAAAGAGTAACACTTTGAAGTAATGACCTGGCTAATTAATGCTGAATTCCAGTAGAAATCCTATTCCTTATTGAAGTACTTATGACATTCACATTAATACTAAATGAGCCCATCAGAATTAATGTCTTTGCAATAAATACCAAAGGAGTTGAGAATGATTAGGCTATTATTGTAAAGTGTTACACAGAAAGACAAAAAAGACAGGGCTTAAAAGAAAAGAGTAGTGATTTGTTTCTGAGATTGGAGCTAATAGAATTCATATTTATCAAATAAAGTAAAGACATGGAAATACACAGAATATTTCAAGCACAATTCAGTATAATTTTCAGTATAATGTCTAAATTTCATAAAAACTGTTAATACCCTACTTCTGCTATCAACCTTATCTATTACATCTATATATACATACATAAGGACAATCTGTAGAAACAGATTTCTCTCACATACACCTTTAAGGTTCCATTCTTAAAATACTACTGTGATCACCTTAATTTATGATCCACATAATAATCTAAATAATAAAATCTTAAAATACCTGCAGAACGTTCTAATTTAGTGATTTTCACACTCTTTCAAAATCCTAGAGTTTTCTAAAGATACAAAATGTCAGGATACAAGTCCATGGGGACAGAGGATTTCCTCTATTTCTTACTATACCCACTTGGGGCAGAGTGGCTCTATTGTTATCTGTTGTAACTTTTATGATTCTATATAAAACTTTATTGGGAAATAAGCTTGAAAACAAATTTTTAAATAAGTTTGAAAAGTATTTTCTAAATCGAAGATCCTAAGGTAAATTGCTTGTTATTTTATCTTCTTGCAGACACAGATATTCTTATAACCTTATGTTGGGTCTCAGCAAAAATTGAGTCATGGCATTCAGATGTTTAAACTGTTCTTGTCTAGATTACTCAGCACTTAACTAAGCCACCTCTTTACCTTCCAGTGAACCTTCTTCTATTCTTTTGCCAGTGAACTTTTGGAAATACAGATAGCCCGGATGATATTAGCACATCTAATGTTTCAATTCTTCAATTGCTTCCAATGCATACAGGATGAATGTCAACTTCTTATGACATATTTTATTTTTTACCCCAATTCATATTAAAAACCCACAATAGATGTTTAATGACTATATTATACTAATGTGTATTTTCATGTTTTTGGTCATGTTGGTTACATTGTTTAGAATATTTTTCATGTTGACCATCAGTACGGATATGCATATAAAAACAAACAAGGGAATAACTTCTGAGATAGCACTGAATATCATTGGTAATGCCCTCCTTTTGTTCCTCCTGATAAAGATTGTATATATTTCTACTCATACTATTCACACACCTCTACACACTTATTTCTAAAGAATCACATTCTATAGAACTTAGACTATGTGTGCTCTCCATTCTGGTTACCCAAGGCAGAGTTTGAGCCTTATTTGTTCTCATCTTCAGTCAGTGCTTTCTGTAGATAACCTCTATTGGAATCAGCTGGGGATTAAAAATATACAATTGTGGGCCAGGTGCGGTGGCTCAAGCCTGTAATCCCAGCACTTTGGGAGGCTGAGAAGGGCGGATCACGAGGTCAGGAGATCGGGACCATCCTGGCTAACGTAGAGAAACCCCGTCTCTACCAAAAAATACAAAAAACTAAAGGGCAAGGTGGCGGGCATCTGTAGTCCCAGCTACTCAGGAGGCTGAGGCAGGGAATGGGGTAAACCTGGGAGGCGGAGCTTGCAGTGAGCTGAGATCTGGCCACTGCTCTTCAGCCTGGGCAACAGAGTGAGACTCCATCTCAAAAAAAAAAAAATATAAATAATAAAAATATTTTTGAGACTCCATCTCAAAAAAATAAAATTAAAATAATAAAATGTAGCTTTTA
>NW_012117488.1:10989801-10992615 GCF_000951035.1 Colobus angolensis palliatus | reverse complement strand
ATATATATATACACACACACACACACACACACAATTGTGGGTACCACTCTGACCTATTAATCACAATTTTGGATCAGCAAAATAATGTTTATACCATAATCCTGAATTTTCAAGAAGCAAAACAGGTGTTTTTCCACCTACAAAAGTTTTAGAATTACTGCTAATTGCCTATAAGTCTTTGGAATACAACAAGTGTTTAATTAGGGAATTTGCATTGATTAAATTAGTAGAAGCAACCTCTGCGATTGGCCTTGACTATTCACTCTTAGTACCAAATGGCCTTGTTCTTGTTGAAATTTAATTTCATATGCCTAGTTCTAGATAAAAAGATACAAGATTGCTGAATAACATATTCTGTTATTACTGGTAGGTAACCCACTACTGCACAACTATCGTCTCATCTAGTAGAGCTTATAAAGTTTCCAAAAATAAAAATAGATTAATTTATAGCTTTCATTCTACCAATTTTTATGATGGTTTAAATTTGTTTCAAAATAAGCCAATCATTTGATTTCTCTTTCTCATTAAAAAATGCAGAATATCCCTCACTCTCAAGTAAATTTAAAATTTACTTTATTATTAGTAAATTTACTAATATTAAATTTAGTTTCCATGGCTAAAGACTGATAGGGTCCTCCACTGAAAACTCACTGGACTTGACCAGTAGAAGGTCTTGTCATTGGTAAATATAACTTTCCTCTCATGTTTAGTGACAAAGGACTTTATAAGACTATCTCTATCAAAGAATGGGATACCTTAGTCTGTTTTCATGCTGCTGATAAAGACATACTGGAGACTGGGCAATTTACAGATAAAGAGGTTTAATTGGATTTAGAGTTCCATGTGGCTGGGGAAGCCTCACAATCATGGCAGAAGGCAAGGAGGAGCAAGTCACATCTTACATGGATATCAGTAGGCAAGGAGGAGCAAGTCACATCTTACATGGATATCAGTAGGCAAAGAGAGAGCTTGTGCAGGTCAACTCCTCTTTTTAAAACCATCAGGTCTCATGAGACTTATTCACTATCACAATAACATCATGGGAAAGACTTATCCCTGTGATTCAATTACCTCCCACCAGGTCACTCCCACAATATGTGGGAACTGAAGATGCAATTTGGGTGGGGACATAAACAAACTATATCATGGAACAAAGAGATGTTTTGCTCCCTAAATAAAGACATTTCCCAAAGAGCTTCTTTTCTTTCCTTCTACTCTTTTCCTCAACAAATTTACCCTTGTTCCTATATTAATAATTAGTTCTTAACTAATGTTTATTTTGTTTGTAAACCTACCCCAAACATTCTATTTTCCTATTGTCCTTGTCTTTAGAGGCTATTGAAACACTTACGTTCAAATATTTTACCACCACAATAAAGGCTGTGGATACTAAAACCAGACTTAACCATTTACTTATGAACATAGTTTAGACTTCCTGATTCTTTTTTTATAGAGCCTCTGTATTCTCAGTAACTCAGTCTTAAAAACTAGAAGTCATTAGAAATTCTTCTCTCCTTCTGCCTTCATCTAAGAATTTCCAGATTCCAGAGCATCTGTCATCCCTTAATTTCCATTTTCACTACCATCACTACTCTGCCCTTCCAGCTGGACAACTCTGACTGACTGCCAGAGGGTCTTCTTGCTTCCTGTTTTATTCTAGATAAACTCATGCAATGGTAAACTGTCAAATTAAGCTTCTCAAATCCAGCTCTTTATAAAGTCCTTGATTGCTCAAAATTGTAGTTACTCTTCAGGTCCTACTTCATTTTCACTTATCTAGGATACTTCCAAAAGATAATATTCTAAGTTTATCTTCTACCACTCTTCTAAACACACCCTAAACTCTGGTCAAGATATGTAAATTATTATACCTACCCTATCCCCTCCATTCTTCCCTGTAGCCACAACCAGTATATTCTGTTTCTCTTCAGGTTTCAATTCAACTGCCTAACAAAACACACCAACAGATAAGTAGGAATATTACTTTCAATGTGGAATACGGAGGTTTCATCAGAAGTGGGTAGAAGGAGGGGCTTAGCTCTTTGTAAAACATCCTAATTTATAGAGAATAATTCTAGACCTTAATATTTAACCTTGCCTATCTCTAAAATTCCAGTAAGCTCCATAATATTCTGTAATATCACAAATAAGCAACTACCCAGCAGTATGTTTTGCAGCATAGTCCAACCTTCAGACCTCATTGCTTTTGAAAGAACTGCTGTAAGTTTACACCTAAGAAGTAAAAATCCTAAAAACTTCCCTAAGCAATATCAATAGATTATTTGATTTATACGCATATCCATTCTTGAGGCCAAGCAATGTGGCTTCAGAGTGAACAAAGCTGAACACAAATATACTTGCCTGAGAAGTTCCCCAAAGTAAGCTGGCTCCAACATATGCTGCTAGTTAAGTTCCTTCTGTCTATTGTTAGTTCATTTCTTTTTATTATTATTATTATTATTCTTTAAGTTCTAGGGTACATGTGCACAACATGCAGGTTTGTTACATATGTATACTTGTGCCATGTTGGTGTGTTGCACCCATCAACTCGTCAGCACCAATCAACTCGTCATTTATATCAGATATAACTCCCAATGCCATCCCCTCCCCTTCCCCCTCCCCATAATAGACCCCAGTGTGTGATGTTCCCCTTCCCATGTCCAAGTTATCTCATTGCTCAATTCCCACCTATGAGTGAGTACATGTGGTGTTTGGTTTTCTGTTCTTGGTGATAGTTTGCTGAGAATGATGGTTTCCAGCTGCATCCATGTCCCTACAAAGGACACAAACTCATCCTTTTTTATGGCTGCATAG
>NW_012117488.1:10976043-10989700 GCF_000951035.1 Colobus angolensis palliatus | reverse complement strand
ATTTATAATCCTTTGGGTATATACCCAGTAATGGGATGGCTGGGTAATATGGTATTTCTAGTTCTAGATCCTTGAGAAATTGCCATACTGTTTTCCACAATGGTTGAACTAGTTTACAATCCCACCAATAGTGTAAAAGTGTTCTTATTTCTACACATCTTCTCCAGCACCTGTTGTTTCCTGACTTTTTAATGATTGCCATTCTAACTGGCGTGAGATGGTATCTCATTGTGGACAGGCAACCTACAGAATGGGAGCATATTGTTAGTTCATTTCTATTAAATAGCCAGTCTTTACTATCGGTGATAGTACTACAATTCAAGTAAATGGAAATGGCTTAAGGGAATCACATTTCTCTCTGGTTCCCTAGTTCTTCTTGCAAGAGGGAATGGCTGCTAGTATAGGAGTTGACCAAACCAAAGGAGAACAGAGATCCAACCCAAGTAGTTGTTGTAGAATACTATTCCTTGTCTATTTCAAGTCAATTGAATGTGTTTTGTTTTTTCCTTTTAAGGAATGGTTCTTGTTATTAGGGACTAATAATCATTTCAAGATATAGGCTTGTGCAATCTAATAACTGATATTGCAGTACTCTCCCTGACTTCCAGCCCCCTGAAAAATTCTGCCTAGGTGCAAAGTGACATTTAAGTTAGATCCAAAGGATAATGTAGGCCAAGTACATTCTAGGCAGAGTTATTAAATGAGGGGACATATTCAGAGAAGAAAGATCTTTAATGTGTTTTCTAGCAGCGTATGAAAATGTGATCAGGTTAGGGTTTTAAAGAAATGGGATGCCTCCCTATTGTAACAGTTTATAATTTGATACTTTTGATTACATTTGACAAAAATTTTAGAACACCAAGAGACAAAGGCAAACCGAACCATTGCATGTAGTAATCCTGTAACAAAGTTGTGTAAACCAATACTGATACTATCTGCATTGCCCCAGACTTGGCATAGTCTACTTGCTCATGGTTGAAGGGAGACCTTAGGAATTTTACCTGCAGTCTGAAGCCAAGGCTTCATGAGAAGGTTTCCAGAAAAATCTTAGGATCTTTTGTAATACATTCATTGAGTCATCAATTATGATATGTCCATAGAAATATTCAGTCAAAAATGACTTTGCCTTACTTGATAGGAAAGAGACAAATTTGTGTCTAATATATTTACCAAGTCAAATAAACTAAGGATGATTTCTAAACAAATAAATGTAGGAATAAGTTGAAGCTAGGTATTTGCATACATTATTTGTTAAAATACTGAGATCATAATATTAAGATACTAAGAACAAAAATGCACTGAAGAATGACCTGTCACCAAAACTGTACCTACACAGGAGTAAACTTGAACAATTTAATTTTCTCTTTTGTTTTTAAATTTAAAAAAGAAATAGAGACAGGGTCTTGTTATGTTGCCCAATGTTTTCTTGAACTCCTGGTCTCAAGTGATCCTCCCACATTGGCCTCCCAAATACTGGGATTACAGATATGAGCCACCATGCCCAGTCTAATTTTCACTTACAGAAATTTGAATGCACATTATGGAGAAAATAGTACAATCCGCAGAAGAAG
Source organism: Colobus angolensis palliatus (assembly GCF_000951035.1). Classification (NCBI taxonomy): domain Eukaryota; kingdom Metazoa; phylum Chordata; class Mammalia; order Primates; family Cercopithecidae; genus Colobus; species Colobus angolensis. The sequence continues at coordinate 10,988,129 of NW_012117488.1, read as the reverse complement.
CTACAGTCTAAGGGATGCATGTAGAATTATATTTAAAAATCTTTATGACTTAAAGTTAAGGATAGAATGTTTCCAACATCAAAAGCAAAACCAGAAGGCAACATTATTATTATTATTTTGCTTTCAACTTTATTTTAGGTTCATGTGCAGGTTTGATACAATGGTAAATTGTGTGTCACTGGGGTTTGATGTACTAGTGGTTCTGTCACCCAGATAGTGAGCATATACCCCACAGTTTTTCAACCCTCTCCCTCCTTCCACCCTCCCCCATCTAGTAGTCCCCACTGTATATTCTCTTCTTTGTATCCCTATGTACTCAATGTCTAGCTCCCAATTATAAGTGAAAAGATGCTGTATTTAGTTTTTTGTTCTTGTGGTAATTTGCTTAAGATAATAGCCTACAGCTGCATCCATGTTGTTGCAACAGACATGACTTTGTTTTATTTTTATGGCTACTTAGTATTTCATGGTATATATTTATCACATTTTTTTTTAACCAGTCCACCATTGATGGGCATGTAGGTTGATTCCTTGTTTTCGCTATTGTGAACAGTGCCGCAGTGAACCTATGAGTGCGTTTGTCTTTTGGTGGAATGATTTATTTTCTTTTGGGGCTATACTTAGGAATGCAATCCCTGGGTCAAATGATAGTTCTTTTTTCAGTTCCTTGAGAAATTTTCAAACTGCTTTCCACAGTGGCTGAACTAATTTACATACTTATTAACACTGTATAAGCATTCCTTTTTCTCTTCAATGTTGCCAGCATATTTTTTGACTTTTTTTTTTTTTTTTTTTTTTTTTTTGAGACGGAGTCTCGCTCTGTCGCCCAGGCTGGAGTGCAGTGGCCGGATCTCAGCTCACTGCAAGCTCCGCCTCCCAGGTTTATGCCATTCTCCTGCCTCAGCCTCCCGAGTAGCTGGGACTACAGGCGCCCGCCACCTCGCCTGGCTAGTTTTTTGTATTTTTTAGTAGAGACGGGGTTTTTTGACTTTTTAATAGTAGTCATTCTGACTGGAGTGAGATAGTATTTCATTGTGGTTTTGATTTGCATTTTTGTAATTACTACTGATGTTAAGCATTATTTTATATTTTTGTTGACCCTGAGTTTGTATTCTTTGACAAGTGTCTGTTCATGTCCTTTGCACATTTTTAATGGGGTTATTTGCATTTTTCTTGTTGACTTGTTTAATTTTCTTCCAGATTCTGAATATTAGACCTTTATTAGATACATAGCTTGAAAATATCTTCACTCATTCCATAGTTTGTCTATCACTCTGTTCATAGTTTCTTTTGCTGAGCAGAAGTGCTTTAGTTTAATCAGATCCCACTTGTCAATTTTTCTTTCAGTTGCAATTGCTTTTGGGGACTTAGTCATACTTTTGTTTGTCAAGGCTGATGCCCAGAATGGTATTTCCTACATTTTCTTCTAGGATTTTTATAGTTGTAGGTCTTCATTTAAGTCTTTATTCTATCTTGAGTTAATTTCTGTATATGGTGAAAGGTAGGAGCCAGGTTTCAATCTTCTGCACTTATCTTAGCACCATTTATAGAATAATGAGTCCTTTCCCCATTGTTTGTTATTGTTGATTTTGATCAAATGGCTATAAGTGTGCAGCTTTTTTTCTGGATCTTCTATCCTGTTTAATTAGTCTCTGTGTCTATATTTGTACCAGTACCATGCTGTTTTGGTTACTGCAGTCTTACAGCATAGTTTAAAATTGGGTAGTGTGATGCCCCCAGCTTTGCTATTTTTGCTTAAGATTTCTTTATTTGGGCTCTTTTTCGCTTCTCTATAAATTTTAGAATAGTTTTTTCTAAATATGTGAAAAATGACATTGGTAGTTTGATAGAAGTAGCATTGAATCTGTAAGTTGCTTTGGACAGTATGGCCATTTTAACAATATTGATTCTTCCTATCCATGAACATGGAATATTTTGCCGTTTGTTTATGTTGTCTCTGATTTCTCAGCATTGTTTTGTAGTGTTTGTTGTAGAGATCTTTCACCTCCTTGGTTAGCTGTAGTTGTAGGCATTTTATTCTTTTTGTGACTGTTTGGATTGTGTTCTTGATCTGGTGCTCAGTGTAAATGTTAGTGGTTTATGGAAACGCTATTAATTTTTATACGTTAATTTTTGTATCCTGAAATTTTACTAAAGTCATTTATCAGTTCTAGGTGTCTTTTGGTGGAGTTGTTAAGGTTTTTTATGTATACTATTCTATCAACTGTGAGAGATAATTTGATTTTCTCTTTTCTTTTTTGGGTGCCTTTTATTTCTTTCTCTTGCCAGACTGCTCTGGCTAGGACTTTCAGCACGCTGTTGAATAGGAGTGGTGAAAGTGGGCATCCTTGTCTTGTTCCAGTTCTCAAGAGGCATGCTTCCAGCTTTCCCTCATCAATATGATGTTGGCTATGAGATTATCATAGATGTCTCATTATTTCAAAGTATGTTGCTTTGATGCCTAATTTATTGAGGGCTTTTACCATGCAGAGATGTTGAATTTTATTGAAAACCTTTTCTGCATCTATTGAGATGACTAGATGCTTTTTGTTTTTAATTCTGTTTATGTGGTGAGTCACATTTATTGATTTGCATATGTTGAATCTTAGGAATAAAACCTACTTGATTGTGGTGAATTAACTTTTTGGTGTTTGCTGGCTTCAGTTTGCTAGTATTTTGTTGACAATTTTTGCATCTATGTTCATCAAGGATATTGACCTGAAGTTCTCTTTTTTCATTGTGTCTTTGATAAATTTTCATATCAGAATCATGCTAGATTTGTAGAATGAGTAAGGAGGAATACCTCCTTCTCAATTTTTTGGAATAATTTCAGCAGGATTGGTACTAGATCTTTTTTACATGTCTGGTAGAATTTGGCTGTGAATCCATCTGGTCTGGGTTGTTTTGTTTTGGTTGGTAGGTCCAGAAAGCAAAATTATTGATTAATTTTATGTCAATCAATATCATAAATCTAAAACTAAGGATATGAACAGCAGACAGTTTACTGATTCTAAGATATTTGAAAATTTTAGAACATATAAGATATTAATACCAAAAATATAGTTTAAATTTCTAAAAGTTAAAAGCAGAGGAGAGAAAAATTTACAAGAACATGAGAAAAATATGTGTCTAGGCAATTTACAGAGTCAACTTGAAAACCTAAGAAACAGATGAAGAGATGCTCAAATGTATCAGCATAATTTTCATTAGTAATAAGAAATGCAAATTGAAGCTAAAATGATATATAGCTTTATTGTTGTTATATTGGCAAAAAATTGAAAACAAAATAATACAAAAGGTTGAAGGTGATATGTACATGAATTGCAGGTGGGTGTATGGATTGATGCAGCCCTTCTGGAGAGCAATCTGGCACCAGTACACAAATTAAGTGTGTGTATATTTATAGCAGTCCTACTCTTAGATAGGTTACACCCCCCATCAGACAAGCAATTATTCTCTCACAAATTCATAAAGAGACATATACAAAGTTGTTAATACAGTGTTATTTGTCAAGGAATTGAAAAAAGACCTGGGTGTTCATTACTGAGAAACTTAAGGAGTAAAATGTAGGGGAGGTACACCATGAGCTATTATGCAACCACTGGAAATAATGAATTGGGTATATACATGGCAACATAAGAAAACCACACTGTGAGTGCCTGCCATTTTACCCTGTTTTCAAATTAACAGGTTAGTTTGCCACAGTTTCCAGTAAACTGGCAGAAAATATGAGATTCCTCAGTAAGAGACAAATAATTTATTCACAACGATAAAGCAAGTAGCATGACTTTCACGTTCACACATATTTCCTCTGCCTCTCCAGTCCCTCAGGGGTGATACTGATGGGACTAGATAGAAGCTGAATACCCAGTGTGTCTGTATTAAAAACCAGCCACCCAAAGGTAAAGAAATCTCAATCTTTCATAATGAGTTGTAAGAAATCCTGCCCCAATTTTGCCCTGGAAGAAAATATTATCTTTATTATATTGGACAGAAATTAAACCTGCTATTTCAGAAGGAGACAATATAATTTTTTAAAGTCTATTCAAACATCTTTGACAAGATGGGTTCATACCTTGGAGACATAATCTTGAGGTGGGGAGTTACTACTTCTTTCAGGAAGAGCCTCCTGCAGCAGCTACCAAGTCAGGAGAAGGCCTTAGAGTTCTCACCAGTAGAGCCTCTGAAGGTCTGTCAAATAAGATGGGGTCCTTGTTGCTTTTGTGATCTTCCACAGATATGTGCATTTTCATTTTCTCAACCACCTTTCACTTTCTGTCCATTTGTTTCAGATCTCAGGTCATACAGGCAATAGCAGGTGTATCTTATCACCTCAATCTATTACATATATGTTTATTGCTTTGAAGGGGGAAAGAACTTCACTGTAAGCTCAATGCTACTTGATGTGAGTGACTCCATTTTGAGGCATTAGGATAAGAAATCCTTATGATATATCAAAAGATACAGATGAAGAGATATGTAGGACTAGGTATGGGGGAAGGGGCACGAAACTTCCGTGTGCTCTCCGGAGTTGCCACTCTTGAAAAATTTCCACTTGTTTAGCTTTTGGTAAACTCTCTCAACCAGTCCTCTTGAAAGTTTTATGGAGACTTTATCATTGGATAAGCATAACTGAATCATGGACAACCATGTAGAAATGTGATTGGACCAAAAGAGTATGATCTAATACTGATAGACGGAGTGAAGGAACTTAACAAGTCTTGTCTGTTCAGACACTTCTCAGTCTCTCTGTGCAGTATTCCTTCCTCCTGGGTATGAGGAAGAACCCCTTCTGAAATTGTATCTGAAATCTTATGACCTACAGTCGGACAAAGTAGGTCAGAGAATTTCTTTATGGTCAGCTCCAAGACAGAAAGGCAGGAGAAGATCAGAAAACACTTTTAGTTTCTATGATCTGCCTTGGGAAGAAAAAGTAGCAGGTGAAAGGAGAGCAGGAGATTTGCTTCTGAGGTCTAAAGCATCCTGACATTATAACAAAATACTGTCTTTCATCTTTATCATTCTGAAGCTGTTCCAGATCTGCTTCAGGTACCAATGACAAAAGGACAAATACTTTAACAAAAGATATGCTCACTGTTTTAGTCACCTAGGTAGTAACAAGGGCTACAGGAGTTATAAGCCAGGAACTGTGGATGAAGACATATATATCTGTATATCTATATTATACCATATATATATATATATAAAATATCATAAAAATAAAACTCAAAAAGCAGGAAGAGATGAAAAAAGAAAGAGTAGAAAATAGAAAGATTTAACTCACCTAAAATTAATTATTACAATAATGTCAATGATCTAAATATTTCAATTGAAGGGCAGAGAACTAAGACCGGATGGCATCACGCTGGATAGTCTCAGACTATATTCCGTGTACAAGAAATCCATTACAGTTCATGCATGAGCTTCAAGTCAGCAGGACCTTCATTTCAGTATCTCGGCCTCTCACTACCTTAGTGAGATCATATGGCATAGTGAAGAGCAAGAGTTGAATTAAAGTCATATGTTAATAAACAGAAGAGGCTATTACGTCAATGTACTATGAATAGGGTCATTTTATCTCACAGTATTAATTTACTTTTATACTCATTTGTGCCCTTATCTATTTGTGCTAGGCTGAATAAAGATCCTCCAAAGACGTTCAAATCTTAATCCCCAGAACCCATGACTATGTTACTTTACTTGGTGGAAGAGCCTTTTCAGATGTTATCAAATTCAGGATTTTGAGATGGGAAGATTATCCTGGATTATTTTCCTGGGCTCCATGTAATCACCAGTGTTCTTACGAAAGGAAAGCAGGAGAATCGGAGTTAGTAGTAGGAGACATGATGATGAAAGCAAGAGATTGGAGTGATCAAGACAGTGATCATGAACCAAGGAATGCAAACAGTCTCAAGAAACTGCAAAAGGCAAATAAATGGATTCTCCCATCAGAGACTACAGAAGAAAATATCTCTGCTGCCACTTTGGTTTCCACTCAGTAAGTCTTCTTTTGGACTTTTGACTTCTAGGAATGTAAAATAATAAATTTGTGTTGTTTCAAGTAACTAGGTATAATCCAGTGACTGCTTTCAAGGAGGTCACAGTCTAATATTTCTCCTTGTGTAGCTTTAAGGGTTTGTAGAATTTTATACCCAACACTGTTTCTTTGCAAACAAAACAATCAATGAAGTATTCGGTCAGTATTTCTAATTGCATATAGAAAAAATGGTAGAGTTAAAATGGCATGAAAAGAATGTGATTTGTCTCTTTTTTTTTTGATATATATGCAAAATTAACTAACTCCTTAAAGTATTAATGTACTTATCTGTTATTTCAGAATAAAAATATCTACTTCACCATGTAAATAATTTTTAAAAAGCCATTATAACATATTCCAGATTATAGTTTCATATTTCATCTAATCTTTGATCTGAGACTTTGACAGTTATTCTACAAGCTATAATGTATAAGTTAATAGTGTTTTCAACTGCATGTTACACAAACTCCCAAAAGGGTAGATGAAATAAATTGGAGTTCATGTTTCTCACATAGTAAAAATTGTAGAAGTAGGTAGGTCTTAGCATTACTTTGACTGATCACAGATATAATCAAGGAACCAAGCCCTTTCTATTTTTCTGCTTGACTGTCATTAATTCATTGGCTTTCTCATGCTTGTCACCTTGTGGTTGTGAAATGAGTGCTCCATTGTCAGACAGCACATTGTCATATCTAGATTTAATATAGAATTATATTAGGAAGCTCAGTGCCAGCAGCAACCATCTCCTTTTATTAGTAAAGTAAAAGCTTCATGGAAAAATATGCTATTTACCCCTCTTTAGAGATACTTGGGAAAATAGACAGCAAAGTTGACAAATTGGTAATGTGATTGTCATTTTGGTTTAGACCACTTTACTTAGGCATGGACATAAGATGTATAGAACAATAATGGAATCTTGTTAGCAGGGAAGACGTTATTAATACTCAAAGGATAGGTAGTTTACAAGTCCTGCCACATATATCAATGAAGTTAATTCAAGAACTGTGGGGAAAGATACAGACCAGATGTGGAGTTGAGTAATATTGATATGGAAGGGGAGAAGGGAAGTGCTGGGAAGGCAATGGTGTGATGCTCCACCCTTGGCCTGTGCCCACGGACCTAGGTGAGGAGAGGCACTCCTGTCTTCACGCCCAAATGTTGCATTTCTCAAGGCCACCCTGGCCTGCCAGGCTCCCATCCTGTGTCTACAAAAACTCCGAGACCCTAGCAAGCAGCCACACAAGCGGCTGGACATTGAGAGGATGTTGAGAGGCGCACACCTGTGGAAGACCATACGACAGACGCCAGCATCCTGGCAGACAGGCCACTGACTAGCGGAATGAGTCTGAGTTTGGCAGGTCAGTTGGAGGAGAGCCAGGGCTGCCTAGCAGCCTGACTCAAGGGGAAACCATCTCCCCTCTGGCTCCCCATCTCCTGAGAGCTACTTCCACTCAATAAATCCTCACACTCATTCTCCAAGCCCATGTGTGATCTGATTCTTTTGTTATACCAAGTCAAGAACCTCATGATACAGAAAGCCCTCTGTCCTTGCGATAAGGCAGGGGTCTAACTGAGCTAATACAAACCACCTATGGACGGCTAAACTAAAACAGCACGTATAACACATGCCCACTGGGCTTGAGCTATAAACATTCAACCCTAGACATTGCCGTGGGTTTGGAGCCCCACAGCCTGCTCGTCTGTATCTTCCCCTAGAGGTCTGAGCAATGGGGCACCGAAGAAGCGAGTCACACCCTCCATCACATGCCCTGCGAGGGGGACAAGGGAACCTTTCCCCTTTCAATACAGATTAAATAATTAGACAATTTAAAGAATTCTGCTGTGTGTGTGTGTGTGTCTCTGTGTGTGTGTACGTGTACATGAAAGAAGAATAAAATATTGGTGAATGTCACAGGTCTACTAGTGACCTTTCATTTTCTCTTCCCAGAACGTCTTTCTTTCTTAATGTTGTGACTGCATTATTACCACCTTCTGGTTGAAATTAGTTAGTCGTCCTACAATAACAGGTAAGTACTCAATGTATCCGCTCTCTGAAGAAATGTGGTAAAAAGCATCCAACTTTGAACTCCGTACATCTCAGCCAGCCAGGTGGCAGGGGGTCCCTGGAGAAACTCCAACCAGCCTGCCCACCGGGAAGTTCATGACTTTTGCAGCAGGGAGGAGCCTGGTCCCTCCTCTTCCTGTGTGGGGCCTGGGATTCAAGCTGTGAGCGTCACAGAAAAATATGCCATTACCCCTCTTTAGAGATACTTGGTAAAATAGACAGCAAAGTTGACAAATTGGTAATGTGATTGTCATTTTTGTTTAGACCATTTCACCCAGGCATGGACATATGCTATGTAGAACAATAATGGAATATTGTTAGCAAGGAAGAAGCTATTAATAATCAAAGTATAGGTAGTTTACTAGGGCTGCCTCATGTATCAATGAAGTTAATTCAAGAACTGTGAGAAAAGATACAGTTATTTTGATTTACAGAGACTCCCTGTTTCCCCCTTTTCTTCTTCGTCATCCAAAAAAATCCCTGCTTTATTCACCCTCTTTAATAGTCTGCAAGCCTAAATTTTCATGGCCATGGGACTGATAAGAACTCCGCATTTAGCTGAACTAAGGAAAATTCCTGCAACACTTTTGGTGCATAACGTCAGGGTTCGAGAAGTGGTGAGTGAAATGGGGACTCAAAACCTCTCGCTGTTGCTTCTGAGCCTTTTCACCCTCGGACTTCTGAGGGTGGGGGAAACCATGCCCCCAACTCCCGTAGCTGCTTGGCCTTTTCATGGCCTTTTCCTTCCTTTTTCGGGACCCACCTGTGAGCAGTAGTTCCTCCCTCCCTGCCTAGGGCTGGGATGCATGGCCCAAGAATCCTGCACAGCCAGGTGGCTGGTTCCCAGCCAGGCACTGCCGCAACCTTCCCTTTCTCCCACCAAGGGGTTCCCTTTCTCCCACTAAGGGGTTCAGCTCCACTGAACAATAATTAAACTTTTCTCCTGGTGGAGGAACCACTTGCCTAAGAATTAGAGGTTCTTCTCCAAGCATTTTTAAACTGTTTTTTTTTTTTTTTTTTTTTATTTTCTTTCCCCTTCTCCACCTTGTCACGAGCTAACTTTTACAGTTTTTTTCTTCGCCCTTTGTAAGATGTTTTACTAGGCCAGCTCTCCCCAGCAACTATCACTGTTTGTACGCTCTGCAATGTTTTGGTTATGAAATCAAGCCTCCATCTTGTTTTACATCCTGAGGTCATGGGTGGTAACCCTTGGCAAGGCTTTGTTGGGCAACCGTACCTTAGGAGATGAGCCCTCTCAGACTCCGTATCTGCACATTTTCCTAGCCCTGTGTCTTCAAGGGTCCTACCCAGTGACTGGGTTTTCCTCTGCCTGTCTGTGTGTATACTGTATGTAATGTCTGTCAAAAGAGCTCTAATTAATTTGGCCTAAAGAAAGACAAGCGCTTGGATCTAACATTTTTTAAAGGGAAGTTAAAAGCTGTGGAAGCTTTCAGTTCATGTGACTTTAATTTTTAAGAAATAAAAAGAGCCTTAAAGATTATTAGTAAAATGCAGGTCAGATACAAGGTTTGCTAAGTGTCTTGAGGGCGCAAACTGCTTTTAGGGTTTTGAGAACTATTTCACTTGCCAGCTTCACAATTGCTAGGGCCTGGGGCCTGGAACTAACCACGCCCTTAATTAAGAAGGCAAACCTTGGCTGCACTTATCACACAACTTAAACAACTCACCAAATTTTCCTTAAAGTTAAAAATTGCTTGGAGTTAAATGAAACTACTAGAAATAGATTTCCACGAAAAGTGTGTAAGAACAGTAAAGTGTGTTTTTTAGTAAAAGGTTATAAGAAGGCATGGAACTGTAAACTTTTGCTGGGGTTAAAGGATTGTTTCGAGTTAAATTAGGAAAAAGCTGAAAGTTCAAAGAAGAAGTGGAAGAATTGTGGAAATTCGTCTTGTAGAAGAGGTTATCTATGTGAACATACTAACTAAATTCAAAAAAGTATTATATGTTTTTTCTGTAAATTGAGCATTGAAATAAAAGCATAACGAAGTTTTCTTAAGGTGCTAATCTGCTCTTTCACACAATTTGTAAAGGGTTATAAAAGTTTTCTGCTTCTTTAAAATTTCCGAGTCATCATTTTGGCAAAATAAATAACTTATGATAATCTGGAATTCTATTTCATAGTATCAAGTGTTTATTGAACGTATTTGACAGCCTTCCCCAAATCAAACTTCAGTTTCAAAATTGTCTTCCCTGGCACCTGGCTTTTCGAATATTTCATAGGGTCCCTGAAATGTCCAGAAAGGAGAGGTAAACAGGATTATTTCACATATTTAGGTACATGGGATTGCCAACATGATGCTCATTCTTCTTTAGGTTATATCTTGGTGCATAATGCTAATATATGTTCCAAAATTTATGGGATGTCTCAAATTCTAATGTCTGAGTATATGCTATCAATCGTAATTAAGGTTGTTATGTTTAAGTTATTGTAAACCACAGAGATAACCAAACTTCTTTCTCAACTGTGTTTCTAACTGTAACTAACCTGGATATTTTGCTATTCACAGAAAATTGTTATATTATGTTAATCCTTTTCAAGAATATGGTTTATAATAAGCTGTAGGGCTCAAACAGGTTCTCTCAAATACAGGCTTCTGGAGACTGTGATGTTAAAGGAAAATGTACAGGACTCATGAAGAGCTAAAATGTCCATGAATATCAAGCAAAACAAGTGTTAACCAAATGGACTGAACTCAGAAAACTGAAGCAACCTTTTTAACCTTTGCTTGGAATATTGCTGATCTTTTTTTTTGTTTTTCAGAGTCAAGGAAATTTAAACTATTTAGTTAAGCTATTTATTTAAACTATTTATGGCCTTTAATAATTAAGTGAGTTTTACTCTTGGGATCAAAATTTGGAGCATGTTTTTTTTTTTCTGCCTGGTTCCTCTAAAATTTGGAAAGTGTGAGTATTCTTAACTTATGGCAATATAGTTGTTTGCATCAGTGCAGGAAGAATTCATTTTTCTTTTGCTACAGGACACAATTGGAGAATCTGGTAATTTTATCAAGGCTTTGACTGCAAGGGTATGCTTCCCTTTAAGGAGTCAATCTCTACTTGCAAACTCAATAAAACGCCAGTGGGCAAACTGGCCTCATACCTTTGCCTACACAGTCCCTGTAGAGGGTTCCTGACCTGTATTTAGTAAAGAATGTCACTTTCTAACAGATCTAGGACCTCCATGTTTATCTTGGGACCTTAAGAGGAGAGGATTACCCAACTCACAGGTGTTTGAGGATACTAACCCATGGCTGGGCTCAGCTTTAAAAGGTCTTATCTGAGACTCCTTGTGGAACAGAATTCCGTCAAAGCCAATCCAAAAGGCCTATGTAGAAACCATTATTTTTGCTGCACTTTATGCAAATAATCACGTCAAGTATAAAACTAAAGTCTATTTTGCAAACAACTCAGTCCTACAATGATTTATTTTTTTAACAGACGTGAGGACTAGAGAGAGAAATTATGTTCAAAACTTCTATCTTTGTCATTAAATTCTAAACTCACTGGTTGTTTTTAAGTTTTCATCTACATTTTAGAGTAACCCTGCTTGATTCTGTGAACCAACCAGCAATCCCTGGCTGCAGCTCAGAAAGAACAAAAGAGATGGGTAATGTAGAAATCTACTCCGTTGGGAGCAAGCCCCCCAAAGTCTGGCCATAAACTGTCCCCAAGATTGGCCAGAAATAAAATGTCTGAATGTCTGCAGCAACGTAACATGTCCATAATGGCAGTAACGCCCATGCTGGAAGGCTGTGGGTTTAAGGGAATGAGGGCAAGGAACACCTGGCCAGCCCAGGGCAGAAAACCGCTTAAAGGCATTCTTTTTTTTTGTTTTGTTTTTTGTTTTTTTTTTTTTTGAGACGGAGTCTCGCTCTGTCGCCCGGGCTGGAGTGCAGTGGCTGGATCTCAGCTCACTGCAAGTTCCGCCTCTCGGGTTCACGCCATTCTCCTGCCTCAGCCTCC
>NW_012117488.1:10961367-10975993 GCF_000951035.1 Colobus angolensis palliatus | reverse complement strand
GGAGTCTCGCTCTGTCGCCCGGGCTGGAGTGCAGTGGCCGGATCTCAGCTCACTGCAAGTTCCGCCTCTCGGGTTCACGCCGTTCTCCTGCCTCAGCCTCCAGAGTAGCTCGGACTACAGGCGCCAGCCACCTCGCCCGGCTAGCTTTTTTTAGTAGAGACGGGGTTTCAACATGTTAGCCAGGATGATCTCGAACTTCTGACCTCGTGATCCGCCCGTCTCGGCCTCCCAAAGTGCTGGGATTACAGGCTTGAGCCACTGCGCCTGGCCTCAAGCATTCTTAAGCCACAAACAAAAGCCTGAGCGATCTGTGTCTTAAGGGCATGTTCCTGCTGCAATTAATTCGGCCCATCCCTTGGTTTACCTTAAGGGATACTTTTAGTTAATTTAATATCTATAGAAACAATGCTACTGACTGGTTTGCTGTTAATAAATATGTGGGTAAATCTCTGTTTGGGGGTCTGAGCTCTGAAGGCTGTGAGACCCCTGATTCCCCACTTCATACCTCTATATTTCTGGGTGTGTGTCTTTAATTCCGCTAGTGTCCCTGGGTTAGGATCTCCCTGACTGAGCTGGTCTCGGCAATACTCTAGTTCTCAGCAATTATCCTGCAAATCCTGCTAAGTGATAGAATAAATAGGGAATAAATACAGTGCCCATCACCCGGAGGTTTCCTTTTTGGGAATGTAAAACCAAGGGAACCAACCAAAGCCAAGCACCATGCACCAGAATTCCAGCAAGCGTAACTCTAGCTAGCAGTTTTCTGGATCTGTCACAAGACATTCCTTCCTCTTCCTTGGTGGAGGAGGACTCAGTTCCATAGTGTCACTTTAGCATTCAGCTTATAATGAGTCCATGTAACCCCTCAGGACACATTTTTGTCCCAAACTCAATTCCACACTTCAGGTCAAAGCCCTAGGAAGGAAAACTGGATCTGAGGGATCCAGAGGCAAATGACGACAGGATTAAAAGGCACAGCACAGGTGACAACAGAGGTTAAAAGGCACAGCTCAGCACTGCCGATGAAGCCAACCCCAAGCCTACTGTTTCACGAATGAAGACCACATTAATATCGATGGCATAAACGAGGTCTAGGGAACTCTAAGGCTACTGACAGTAGGTAGGAAAGAGACAATGGTGAGAATAGATGATTCCTATTCTCTAGGCCCCCCTGCTTCACGGGTGCAAGTCGCTTTGACACCTATGGTGGCACCTGCCAAGGTCGACGGAACTCAGGGATGCAAGAACAGAAGAGGGAAAGAGGACGGACGCTCTTCTCTCTTCCCCTCACCCTCTGGTATCTGCTAGGAAGAGAAGGAAATCAGGGATGCCTGCTCCCCTCTTTCTCATCTTCAGTCTGTACCCCTTTTGAATGCATCCTGAACCCATGGAACTCCTTTAAAAAATTACTTTTTTTGTATTCCTTTCTCCTCCTCTATTCTCTCTTCACTAATAGGTAACTGTCTCAGTACTATGGGACACCCCCCCCAGATGCATCTTCCAAACTGGTAAGAGTTAATTTCCCAAACCTTAAACTGGTTGGCTTAGGATCGGGCTCAGGGGAAGGGAACCCAGAAGCCTGACATGCCTTCAAAAAGGTAGTTTTTTTTAACCAGTTGGGCTTTTGGCCTCCCTCTCCCAGTGCAAACTTATAAAAGGCTTCAGAATTTTTGAGTTGTCCTTGCCCCTGTGCTTGTTTCGTTCTGATACATGTTTCCTAATAACCCCGTCTGTTCTTGCCTTCAGGTCATCAAACTCCAGTCACGCAACCGGAGCTTCTGACGACGGCCCCTTCTGCTGGGAACTCTTAGATCGGCCTCTGAAAGAGTTCTGACTGTTGTTTCCCCAAAACACTCCCTGGCAGCAGGAAGCAGTTAAGATTGGTCTTTGGCTGTATCCTTATGCTAACGGCAGTTAGATGTACTCCTTCAGAGGGGCGAATGAGACAGCTAGATGGGTGGGAGTCCCTGGAGAAACTCCCTCCAGCCTGTCCACTGAGGTGGAGCCTCAGGAAGGTTCCAGGACATTTGCAGCAGGGCAGAGCCTGGCCCCTCCTCTTCCTGTGTGGAACTTGGGATTCAAGCTGAGGGTTGGAAGCACTCGAACATGGCACTCTAGCCTTGCAGAGATTGCCTGCTTACGCAATAAAATCCTGCTTTTTTTCTTTTTCTTTTTCTTTTTCACGGAATAAAATCCTGCTTTACTCACCCTCTGCAACTGTTTGTGAGCCTAAATTTTCGTGGCCGTGGGATGAACAAGAACCCTGCTTTAGCTGAACTAAGGAAAAGTCGTGCAACACATCCAGTAGGATCTACCTTCTATGAAGGTGAGGGTCTATTGAGGATGAGTTAAAAACTAATGTTGATCTTATTCAAATTTCTGAAATTTCTTCTGAAAATGCTGTCATATTCCAAGAAACATTATGGCTGTTTTGTTTTTATTTCGTTTTGTTTTGTTTTGCTTTTTGAGATGCGGTCTTACTCTGTCGCCAGGCTGGAGTGCAGTGGCAGCATCTCAACTCACTGCAACCTCGGCCTACCGGGTTCAAGCTATTCTCCTGCCTCAGCCTCCTTAGTAGCTGTGATTACAGGCGTGTGCCATCACGCCTTTCTAATTTTTGTGTTTTTTAGTAGAAACGGGGTTTCACCATGTTGGTCAGGCTGGTCTCGAACTCCTGACTTCATGATCTGCCTGTCTTGGCCTCCCAAAGTGCTGAGATTACAGGCACGAGATTATGGCTGTTTTAAAAATCAACTTGCACTCTGGTTACTAGCAGTTTAGTGGTCATTGTGAAAGTAAGTTTTTGCTTCATTTAAACATATATGGTATACAGTAATTATCTTATTTGTTAAATCCCAAATAATTGTTCCCCAAATTTAGACACCTATTCAAATCCATTAGACAATAGTCTATCAACCAAAACTAAATGAAAGCAATTTGAATTTTTATTTTCGTCTCTCTTGAAAAAATTCAAATATGAGTTGATGACAAAATACTTTTAACTCCCGTCTTAAGACTCTCTCTAAACATCTCAAAAACTCGACTGTTTACTAAGTCCACTTTACCTTTTGGCACTCCTGACCAATTTCTCTCCTGTTTCTAGACGTGTTTCCTAATTGTTCTTTTCAGTTGCAAATCATAGACTTTCATCTCTTCTGGTTTTTGTTCTCACACATTAACCTTGAACTTCATAATAATATTCAGGGGAAACACGGCTTGACAAATCCTTCATAGAATAACGGTAGCAATAGCAGGGATTGGGTTTGGAAGGTAAAAGAAGTACCTACTACATGAGAAGATGCTGTGACCACTTGTGCATTAATATCTAAAGATCTTACAATACATGATAACACTGTGCTCTCTTCATTATGTGAAACAAATCAGCAGCAGTGGTGTATAAGCACTGGAAGACTGAAGACACAAAAAGTACTGAAAGACCTAACGGGAAATGACAGTGGAAGAAGAAAAGTAAAGAAGAGAACATAAAAGGGAAACCAATAGTGGGGAAGTCAAACTGAAGAGATGCAGTTTAATGGGCATAAAGTTTCAGTCATGCAAAATAAAAACAGTTCTAGAGATCTACAGTACAATATGATGCTTATAGTTGACGATTATTACACGCTTAAATATTTGCCAAGAGGGTAGTTCTCATGCTGTGTGTTTTTTTAACCACAATAAAAAAAATCACTGTGGCATGAAAAGGAGTCAAGGGAATACAGATTTGGATCAGCTATTTACACACCATTTCAAAACAATGGACGTAAAAACTTAAGAAAAAAGATGGAAATCACTAGTCAAAGAAGCTAAGTTAGTTCCTTTGGTGAAAGCTTGTTTGCCTGCAGCAAACAAGGAAATAAACCCTGGATATCAGTCAAGCTAGGTATTTTGTTTGGGGCAATGATGTTTAATGTATTAAGGGTGACTGATCAAAGAAACCAGTGTAAACATCCACAGCCTGAGGTTTCCCAGAATTGTTCAGTGCCTATGGTATTCTCTCTGTTTAACAATGATTATGCATGTCATATATTATTATTATTATTTTGGTTAAATCTCAACATAACTTTTTGGGAATAACACTTGATAAAATTTCGGGTATTCCAAGGAGTTCTAGTTTGAGTAATATTAGTTTCATAAAACTATCTATGAGGATCTATAAAAGGTGTCTATATTATTATTCTATATATAGTATCATGATATCAGAGAATATCAGGGTTGAAAGTGACTCTGAAAGTAATTGAGGATAACCCCCTGTCTGATGCTTGAACAATCTCTACAATATCACAGACAAGGTTATGGAAACAAGTTTTTGCTATTAAGTAAGAAAGAAAACTTCATGTAAGTACAAATTAAATTCTAAGTTATATGTTGAATTTTCTCATAACCTGAATTATTTAAGTGCAAATTAGTTATAATTGTTAAACAAGTAAACAAAATACTTGTTAGTTATTAGTTCTAATTGTTAAACAAGTAAACAAAAATAATTAAAAGTGAATGTAAAATCTCACCAAGAATTCATATTTGGTGATATCATTACTCACAACATGCAGCTAACATTTGTATGAAGAATATTAAAAGTTCACCTAAAAATAATGTATACTATCATATTTCAGTTTTCATAGATAATAATAAAATATTTGATAAATATTAAAATAGTAAGCTCATAAGTAATATAATTATTTGATATGCCAAAAATAGAGTCTCATAACGAAATAACAAGAGTGAGGGAGTACAAATGCTTCAGTGATGCTGATTAAAGTGTAACTGCTTTTCAGGGAGGAGGAAATGAAACCAAGATGTTTTGAAGAAACAATTTTGAGTTTTGCATAAATAAAGAAGTAGAATGAAATTGAAAAGAATTGTGTACGTTTATTGACGGAGAGTTTCTGCAGTATGCTACTGCAGTCCATATGCTTATCAATTATGAGAATTTTGACTTTCAGCTCTGGAAAATATGAGAAATATAGGCAATTACTCTCTGAAGAAAGGAACTCTTTTATCATCCATATGTTATTAATGCCCAGCAGGGCAAGGCAACTTCTATTAAGTGAGCAGCCAGTAATGCTTTATTAACATATCTTTACTAAAGATCAATCTTTGGAAATATTGTCACATATAGCATTAACCCCAAACTGTACACTTCAAACATTTTTCACTTAAATAGAAATTATATTAAGCTTATTCATTACTATAGGTTAATCAGTTTGCAAAGACATCTTCCTGCTTGTCCATAAGCAATAAGCAAAATTAATGATTTAATTTTTATTTTAAAACTCTTCATTGTTGACAACTACCATATGTTTTAAGCAAAGTAATTAGGGGTGTGTGTGTGTGTGTGTGTGTGTGCACATATTTGAGAGGGATTGGGGAAAATAATGCAATTATTATATAAAGTGATAATTTCTAGATTGAAGCATAAAGACTAAGTAGCTCAAGATAATGAATTCATTCTATATGTGCCTTTCTCTCATCATCTATCGCTCTGTAGTTGTTTTACATCTAAGCTCTTGAACTTTCAACAAAGTTGTGAAATAATAAATGTATTATTTGCAAAGAATAAACCTCAGAGACATTTTTCAGAAACATTAATTAGGCCTAATAACATCCAGCAATTGTGATATTCTACTACTGTAGGATTTTTTTCTTGTCTCCCCTCTACTCCCACTTTTTTTGTTTTTTAAGAAAAAAGAAATTTCTTTAGTGTTTTAGAGTATGCTTTTGGCAGGCAAATTAAAGATACTTGTTTTGTTCCCAGGCCTGACACCGGCATGCTGTGTGATGCCCTTATATTCTCTTTGCCTCAGTTTCTCCCATTACTGAAATAAAATTATAATGGTTGCCACTTTAAAGTCTCATAGGGTTGCTCTGAGAAATAATGAGAATAGTGTGGAGTAGTTTGACAGAATGAGGCAAGAATTCTCGAACATTAAAGAGAATTCAATATAGATGTTTTAACAAGAAAAATGTTTCTCTTAAGCAATTGTGTAGCAGTGTACTGTCTGATTTCATTAGCTATTTCTCACTAAAGCTTATTAGAGAAATTTGGTTATTCAGGCCATTTTAGAAAATAAAGGAAATTTAAATATTCATGGAAAACGAGAGTGTGTACATGACCCTTGAAAATAAAGCATTATGAACCAAATGGAAATTTTCAAATGGTTTAATCTGTTACCTTTTTAATTCAAGCTTGCTTTATTATCAGACATTTTAGCAACTTGAAATTTTACTATAATATCTAAAATTCTTCAGAGAAATTCCAGGAAGCTCGGAAATTTCTCAGTACCATATGTAAATATAAATGTAAAGAGCAAGAAATAATCTATTTTATAACAAAGTATTTTATGTCTCCAATTCTGAGTACCAAAGTTGACTATTGTTAATGAAATGTTTAAATGGAATGATTATAGGAATGAATATTGGAAATTTTTGTCCTGTTTTCTTCATCTTTTTTTTTTTTTTTTGTATTTCTTCCCAGAACCATGAGTGAGTGATTGGGTATATATTCATTTCATGTCATATAGTGTAACAGAGAGTTTTTATTTATTTTATTTTTCTGGAGAACTACTTAGTACATAGCAAAACTATTCTCTCCCTAGACAAATATAAAACCTAGGTTACAGTAGAACTTTGAAAAGACATCAACTGAAATAATACATATGTTTGTCTTAGATTTTTAAAATTGAAGGAAAAATGGCTGCTTTACCAATCATATAATTTTGTTTTATGAGTAAAGCTACTTTAAAAACTAGACTATTACTTATTTTCGCAAACTGTAACCTGAGATAGTTTTATGTTCTTGAGTCAGGTGTATCTTGGTCATACGTCCTCTACTACTTACCTCAGTTTTTTCCTTAAAATTTTCCAAAGAGGTTCAAGAATGATAGAGGCTACAAGGTGCTTCCAAGAAATGTATAAAGATTGAGTAAGGTATACAAAATAACTTGTGCAACTTTTTTTTGTTGTATTCAGTTTTTTAAAGTTATCTCTGCGTGACACTTTGTAATATTGTGATCGCTTTCCAAAAGAGATGTGACCTATAGAAAGAAGTTGTAAAATGTTTTTCATATATTACTTCTCTCTGAAATTTCAAATGCAACTTCATGATGACCTTCATAGAATAAAAGTGTTCCTATTTGTACTCTACTGTTTTTATTGTTGTAGTAGTGATGGTGGTATATTGCTTTCTAAAAGACTCATAGTAAAACGGGTTAAAAAAGTCTCACCAACATAAAACTTTCTTTTCCTGCATGTGTACTTCCAGGCAACTAAAGATAATGATTCCAAACTAATTTGAAATACCTATGGAGAGATAGAGAGTACAAATGAATTTGTCATAATTTGAGAAGGAAATGGAGTATGGTTTGCTATCACATCTGGTGACACACAAGTGAACAGGGCTAATATTCCTCCCATAATGAAATGGAAATGTTTGTCAATACGTTTGACATACACCTACCATCTACAGGAGCATTACCTTGATATTTTGCTTAAAAAAAAAAAAATGCTGTTTTTAACAACACACCCAATGACGGATGGTTTTATATCTTTCTACAGCGTTCTAGGTTGGTATTCTGGAGCCAATGCACATTTAATAATGAATGTTTTTTCTTTTCTTTCTTCTTCTTTTTTGAGACAAGGGTCTGACTCTTGCCCAGGCTGAAGTGCAGTGGCACCATCTCAGCTCACTGCAACCTCCGCCTCCTCAGCTCTAGTCATTTTCCCACCTCAGCCTCCACAGTAGCTGGAACTACAGGCATGCACCACCGTGTTAGGCTAATTTTTGTCTTTTTTGTACAGATGGGGTTTCGCCATGTAGCCCAGGCTGGTCTTGAACTTGTGAGCTCAAGCGATTCACCTGCCTCAGCCTCCCAAAGTGCTGAGATTACAAGTGTGAGCGACCATTCCTGGCCTCTATATCTCTAAAGGTATTAGTTTTCCCTCAGTTGCAAAAAAATCATAAATTTAAAATCACGTTGGCTAGTTTCTCTAACTCTTCTATAAAATCAATTACTAAGTATTGTAGACTCTTCTCAGATAAGTCATCTTCCAAATATCTCATCTTTTCCATTCTCCCTGCCATTGTTCTAGTTCAGAGCCTTATTACTTTGTATCTAGAATACTTTCATAGACTTTCCTACTACCATAGTCTTGTTTTCATATGTGTCCTCCAGAAGATTAATCTTGTGAGCCATAATATTTGACCAGGCCCAAAATAATTAAATGCTCTCCTTTGTTTATAAGAATAAAGTCAAATACTTTAAACTGATGTTCAGTTCCTGCCATAATCAGGCTTCAGTGAACTACTCATTTATTACTAGAGTAAAAAACGTATCTCAAATAATTTATGTGCTCCTTACCACCTCCCCCTACATCCTTAGACTTAATCATTCTCAAAGGGGGCAATTATATCCACCATCCAAAAAACAGCTCAAATCCCATTTGCCTGGTGAACTGGCACTCCAACAACTGATTTATAAGTTAGTTCTTCTTTTAAGTCTTCACTGTTCTTACTACTCATACTTACAGTTTCCATTTGGTGGGTTGCTATTACTTAAAATTTAGTAAACCTTCTTAACCTCCCCAAGGAGACTTTAAAGTCCTGGAGAAGAATCCTCCTTTTTTTTTTTTTTTTTTGAGACAGAGTCTCGCTCTGCTGCCCAGGCTGGAGTTCAGTGGCTGGATCTCAGCTCACTGCAAGCTCCGCCTCCCGGGTTTACGCCATTCCCCTGCCTCAGCCTCCCCAGTAGCTGGGACTACAGGCGCCCGCCACCTCGCCCGGCTAGTTTTTGTATTTTTTAGTAGAGACGAGGTTTCACGGTGTTAGCCAGGATGGTCTCGATCTCCTAACCTCGTGATCCACCCGTCTCAGCCTCCCAAAGTGCTGGGATTACAGGCTTGAGCCACCGCCCTGGCCTCCTTTCTTTTTTATATTAAATTCTACAAAGTATCGTTGGTAGATCTCAATAAACATTTTTATAAAACATTTAAAAGAGCAGGAATAAAAGCAATAACAAGAAAAGTGGCAATGGATGACAAACCTTGGCCACTTTCTAAATCTGCTCTGATGAACGCTAATAACAATCAATTAACTCACTAGTGAGGTTTATCTTCATGCTGATGTAATAATGTAACTCCTGATAGTGAGCTGAAAATACACACTTGAAATAGAAATTTACTTCTCCAGATATAATTCCATTGTTGTAGTTCGTTTCATCTTAGATCTTCTACTTGGCTCATTGTCCTTTCTTACCCTAGAAAGATTGACCCATTAAATCCCACAAAGTTCTCAAGATAATTTGGTAGCATATATGTAATAACTTCCATCTGAAAAGCTCAAAACATAACATCTAATTCTTGTTAGAACAACTAACAATTAAAAATCCAAAGTTAAAACCAGACGAGAGAATATTTAACAGAATTTCCCTAGATTGCCTAATAATATGCTGCAGAGGAAAAAAAAAAAAAGTCACTTATCTATGTAGAGCTTTGCATTATAATGATAGATTTAACTTCTTTTAACAATGGAAACTTTCTGAGTTTACATTTGGAACGAAAATAGTAAACTACTCTTAAGTATAGTATGAACAAAATACAAGGGAAATCAGTAACAGAGCCATAACAGAGCTTTCCACTTTAAATAGTTTGGTAAAGTTACATACTCCAGCTTCCACTAACTGACATGTGTGAAGTCTAGCTCTCATTATCATAAACGTTTTGAAAGTATAATGCTACCTTTGTAGAGGCAACTCTGCTTATGAGATATTGGAACAAGATGATTCATAAGGCACTGAAAATGATAATCCAACCCTCTAGAATAAAACATACAAAACAACCCCCAATATTATGCAAAACTATTACTGATGAGAATGCCTCTTCATTCCTGTCTTATATTGCTCTCCTGCTCTATTCCATTTAGAGATAAGAAAATAGACCTTCTATAAAAATGTCTCCTCAGGGCTTATGAAACTTTTGTGAGAGTGAGAGAGAGAAGAAGATATTGTTCATAAACATAATGGGGATCACTTGGCAATTACTCAATCTACTTGTCCAATATCCAGTTGTTCTAATTTTAGAATTGCCAAAGTTGATACCTAGTTCAGATAAGAACTGGAAACGAGCGAAAACCACACAGTTATGATCCTGCTTTCTTTGCCCTTTCTCCCTGCTCCCCTACATGTAACCTTTCACATATTTATTTTGCTATCCACATTCTTTTTGATGTATGTTGTTAAACCTAAGACCTCATAAAGTAAATCCTTAGCGTTGTGAAAAAAGAAACTGAGGTCATTTTGAAGTTGTGTGGCTAATTTACAATCTGAACGTTTTTGCATTTTTCTCATGTTAAAGAAATTTTAAAAACTTATCAATAGATTTCTTTGTGGCTTTTACTAATGAAGTTGTATTTTTTTCTACCCGTGGTAGGTGTTGAATAATTTGAATGGGAATTTGAAGGTTCATGGCTTTCCAAACCAGCAGGAGTTAAGGCTTAATTGCTTGGAAATACATTTTCATGGCTGATACCAGTAACAGAAAAATGTCTGTATGTCAAGAGACTCTGTACTAATCAGTTAACCATAACATGTGCCACCCCATACCTAGGGCCAATGTAACTGTTAACAGCTTGAAGCTATTAAAAATGTACCAGTGGAAAACTTTCTTATACTTTTTTTTACTAATATGCTTCTTCACTCTAAATAAAGGAATAGAGAAATTTTATACTTAACTACCGTCAGAGAAAAGGAAAGTACGTTCACCTAGTTTGAGCTTCAAAACATTCCATCCGATGGTGTTCATTAAGGTAACACTTTGAAAGTCACTCAATTGCTAATAAGCTCTCTCTGTGTCAACTCAGAGGCTGCCTATTAGATCTAGTTACACTCCAGAGACAAGGATTTGATTTCTAGCTCTAGAGATCAGGTCAAGAATTGCAATAACAATTGGTAATTAGTAGTTAGATCTCGATTTACCACATTAGAAGGTCACTCCTCTGAAGCATTTGGTCTCATGCGAGGAAAGGAATATGGGAGACAATCAACAGTTGACACTTTGAAATCAAGAAAAGAATCTAAGATTCTCCTTGAAATTCTTTGGCACTTTAAGTGTAAATTTCTTAAGATCTCATTTTTATAGAATTAATTAATGAATTTAGGTCTAAATCCTAGGTTTTGCAGCAACTCATACTATGTAACAAAACAATACTCTTATTTTTAATAAGACATAAAGTTCATCTTTAAAGTGGTGATCTCCCTGTGAACCTGGATAAAAAGATAAAATGTGAATAGTATTTTAAATGCTACTATCCTCCTAAAATATTATTAAATAATTGAAAATTTAAAATAGTGTAATAGCAAATAGAGTCATGTTTTATGGTATGAATGTGACTAGTGCATGCAAGTTTGCAAAGTAAAACACTCAGTTCACAAACTAAGATATGTGGAAAATGCATTTTCTTGATTTTTTAAAGAAAGTTGTCTTCTGCTGTTTATTCTATGTCCCTAAGAATATAATTAACCTTAATTATTATTTGAACTTCTATCCAGTCCTCCACTTGACAACATGTTCAAGGTTCTTGGATCTTACACAGCATCAAAACAATTGGGTCGTGTGTCGCAGTCTGTGTTCATCAATCAACAGTTTACCAACTTGGCTGTGAAAATCTTCCATTCACTTATTTGTGCCTGTTCATCAGGTCTGGGAGACTTGCTGACTTCATACAGTGGCCCTTAAGATATGATGACAATATATGAGACAGAATCATTGGTGCTTCCGTTACTACAGCCTGAGGTGTCTTTTGAAGTGTATCTTTCTGGGATCTTGCTGTCTTCACCAGAACATTGTCAGAAAATAGGACCTCAGCTTCTATCACTCCAGAGCATATATAACTCTCTTCTCTTGACAGCTAAGAGAATGTCTTTTGAGCCTGAGGGAACCCTTTCTCCTTCCTGTTTCACCTAAGATGCCTATCTTTGTCATATACTAAAATTATTAGAAGACAAATTACAGGACATTTTATAAATTACTACTGTGTTCAGATTCACCACATACCTCTTTTGAGGCACTAAAGCACAGAGCTAACTAACTATCTTAGTGGAGTGAAGGGAAAAAAAATTAAAAGCAGAAGAATTAAACATAAGTTAATATCCCAAAGTATTATCCAGGTATAATTATAGAATCAATATTTTGAGAAGTCAAGACATAGCTTATATGAAATGTTTTGATGATTATTTTGAAAATGTTAAAAACAACACGAATTATTTCTAGTATCAGCTAAATACTAGAAATTTTAAAGGCAAACATTAATCTTATACATATAAAATGCAGGTATTGCTAATGATGTAAGGAAGAATTTTACTGTTAGAATCTTTCCCAGCAAGTCTATAAGTTTCATAAAAATAATAGTAAAGCTCTAGCAAGAAAGGATCTTTCTAGAATTAAAAATTGCATAGGTTAAGAACTTTGGGGTGCAAGAAACAAAAGCTTTCCTTAGGTTACCTTAAGTAATGGAGTTTTAATACTCCATTTTAAAGATCACCAGAATTTTCATATTGCAGGAGTTTGTGATGGGATATGTTGTTGGAAAGAAGAGCTAAGTAAGTGGTCTCATATTTTCCTTCTATAACATAGTCATTGCTTTTACTTACATTGTTTGAACTCTTTCATCCCACTGATAGAGCAGAAAATTAATAATAACATATATTAGCATGTTGACATCTAATATGGTTTGGTTGTGTCCCCACCCAAATCTCTACTTGAATTGTGTCTCCCAGAATTCTCATGTGTTGTGGGAGAAACCCAGGGGTAGGTAATTGAATCATGGGGGCCTGTCTTTCTCAAGCTATTCTCGTGATAGTGAATACGTCTCACAAGATCTGATGGGTTTATCAGAGATTTCTGTTTTTGCTTCTTTCTCACTTTTCTCTTGCTGCCACCATGTAAGAAGTGCCTTTTACCTTCCACCATGATTCCAAGGGCTCCCCAGCCATCTGGAACTGTAAATCCAATTAAACCTCTTTTTCTTCCCAGTCTCAGGTATTTCTTTATCAGCAGCATGACTATGGATTAATACAACATCCAAATAGAATAAGAGAAATAGGTAGTTGACTTTTTGAAGAAAAACAGGTGTAAAACTGAAACAGAATCAATAGCACAAAGACAGCAAGAGAAAAAATAATAGTTCATTTTAATTTCAGTGCTCTCCATAACATATAATTGAAAGTGAAAGGTTGCTTCTTTACAAAAAGAATGTTATTATTTGCATATATTTGAAAATAAAGTCAATTAGCTTTAGAGTTAGCATTAAGGAAGTACCATATGAGCCATGTCAAACAAGGTGACCCAGGACACTCCTTCACCTCCTACATTGTGATGCCATGTATATTATATATGTATAGGCCTAATTTTGATATGGAAATAATGAGCAATGTGGGCCACACAGAGATGGTACTGAGAAGGCACACAGAGAGGCACTAAAAAAAAAAGCTATATGTAGTTAAAAGGTAGAAATAAAGGCATGATTTTGAGTTTTACATAAAGATCTAAATTCAAATATATACATTTGACAACTCTGGAGAGATCTACAAATGACTTGCTTCGATGGCTGGATTTGACAAGTCAATATGTTTATAATTGATGTCATTATAATTTCATTTTGCTTTACCTATCTGCTTAGTTGCATAAAAGAAACTACAGACTGGGAAAATAAGCATAGCCTTTTCTTTCTTATTTTCTGGAATTATAGTGATCCAAATAGTCACAGCACTTCCCTGGCCATAAGCCCTGGAGTTTAGGCCTGTTCAGATAGAAGAAGTTTAACAGTGAATAGCATCATCAGGACACAGCAATGGTTCTGGAAATCCAATAGCAGCTTAATATATTGACAATTTTCTGTTAGTATATCAGCCAGAAAATTACGTTCTTAAGCAATTAAACCTTATCTCTTGCTGGTTTTGAAGTCATGAACCATCAAATTTCCTACTTTTGTTAATCAGCCTCTATTCTTGGTCCAAACAGCTATGAGTACAGACAGGGTGATTTGGTAGAGAAAGTAGGTAAAGAGCTGACTAGAGAAATTGTTCCAATCCTCATGACTTTAGGCAAGACCGTTTTCCTCAGAAGCAGTTCAGGACATTTCTAGGTCCTGGAGCATAGTGGATTCCTTTGCTGTATGTGAATCTATAGAAAAGAAAGCTTAAAGGCATATCAGTTGAGAAAGAAATCTCAATCATTGCAAAGTGATCTTAGCATTTATAAACCACCTTTAAAACAAAAAATAAAGTGTAAAATGCATAAAACAAAAAATTAAATTTTAATATCAAATTACTTTTGGAGGTATATAATCTCTATTTTATTTTATATATTATTGATCAATGTGTAAATTATGTAGAAATTGTATATTAAACTTTTTTTTTTTTTGAGTGAAGAAAAGGGCGGACTTTAATGTTTATTTACAGGATGCTGCAAGATATGAAATTCCACACAGAAATCAGAAACCTAGTCAGAGGACAAGCTTCATACAGTATGTACAGTTGGAACTGTTCAAGTATAGTTTCAGTGTAAAAAGTGCTACAATAACAAACCACATTTAAAAAGAGTTCTTAGTAGAGAAACAACAAGACAAAATACCATGGTA
>NW_012117488.1:10926286-10960097 GCF_000951035.1 Colobus angolensis palliatus | reverse complement strand
AACCAGCCCGGATTATGTTGTCTATGGGGGGCTGTTTTTCTCTAGAAAGTAGTTTCCTGGCAGCTTGAGTAGCTTGGAGCTGATTTTCCACATTGCTGCTATTTATGCCTTTGACAATGTCATCAACAGACCAATTTACAGTACCCTGGTTGTTGCAGTTTTCCTGCAGCGGAGAAGTAGCATCATCAGGAAATGAGCTTACGTTTCTCCTCTTCAGCATCTGGTCATCCTTCTTAGCTTTCCTCAGCTCCACATTGACCTCTATTCTGCGACGCCTCATTTCTGTACTGTCTTTTCCCTTGTTCTTGAATCTGTGAAGACGGGCAGCTGGTGTATTAGCATTCTCGTTGGTGGACATGGTTATGAGACAAAGGGAGAAAGCTGCGAAGCGGGCCCGGGCTTCCACGGGAGGTGAAGCGGGAAATCAGCGGCTGTGGGACGGCTGCGTTCAAAGGGTCCACCTCGACTCAGCTCAAAGACCGTGTATATTAAACTTTTAATATGTATAATTTGTGCACTGAATAAATACTGGGCCTTAGACACTACCAAGGGTTATCTTTAACACTGAGACTGCAGCACTGCCAAAAGTATATTCTTTTTCTTCAGTGAAAAGCATACCTGATCCCCAAAACATCCATAATAGCTACCCTATTGTGGTTATGGTAGAAAATTAGAACTTTCTTTAAGAAATATATTATTATATTCTCTTCCATTATGTTTCAATTTGTGATTCTCCATGGTGTTTTCTGTTGGCTCCAACTTCTGGGAGCTTCTGGGCACATCTTGGCGATGACTGACAGGCTGCTTTCGATAGTCTTATTAGCAACAACATCTCTTAGTTGAAGTCCCATAGGTAGTTTAGCTATTAGTCCACTCTTGGCAGCCTCAGATGCCATTGAGACAACAATTCTCATTCATTGCCCTGTCAGTTGACTCAGGTAGGTTTATTCATGTCTTAATGTATATTTTTAAAATTATCCTTGAGATTTCCTCTTTCACCCATGGATTGTTTAGAAGTGTGTTAGCTCCCAAGTATGTAGAAGATGGAGTAGACACACTTTTTTCCTATTCCTTCATCTAGGTATAACTTAAAATCAAGACATTATATATATATATGTATGTGTGTGTGTGTGTGTGTATGTGTATATATATATATATCAAACAGAAGAAAGTTCTACAAAGTGAAGATAAGAAGGCAGATTGACTGTGGACTTTGGGACCAAGGAAGCAGCAGAGTGGTGATTTTGCTCTGTTTTCCTCTTCCTTCCTATATCCCAGGCTTAGAGCAGAAGAAGTTGGCAAGCCTGAAACACCAATGCATGCAGACCAAAAAGAAAAAACAAAAACAAAAAACAAACAACAAAAAAATGCACACTTAAAAAACAAACAAAAAACCCACCATCGCCGTCAAAAGTACGTTCTCTTTCTCTCTAACCAAATAATTAGGAATTGGGAAACTCAGAATGACATAAATTTTAGACCACTCTACTTCAGTCAAACACCACAGAAAAAATATGGCTCCCCCATCACCCATGACAGCAAAGGCTGAGTGGTGAGCTGAGATTTTGACACTCTTCAGGCTATAATGAGGTACCCCAGTACCCTCTCCAATGTGGTGTTATATAAAGGTTTCAAGTATTACTGGAGGCTGACTGAAGAACCTAGACTTTCATACATACAGGGAAGAAATGATGGAATACACCCACTTCTTCTATTGGGGTGGTGTCAATGAAAGCCAGCTAAAATGCTGAAGATACAGCAATAAGTAAGATAGGTTATGACTTTTTCTCTCTCCTGAAGCGAATATTCTAGTGGAGATCTGGGTCCAAAGTTTGTAATATTAAACATTGTAATATTAGGTTAATGTATGTTAAAGAATGACTGTATCTCTTGCTACAGATGTATAAACCAAAGGTAGTGCCTATAGCTAAAAACAGACAACTGAACAAAAAATGTCTTATGTGCCAAGATGAAGAAGCAAGGCAAGAGACAAGTAGTATAAACTAAAGCAATTTAGATGACCATGAGGTGTCCACATGTCTTGATAAAGACTGATGACTATCTGTCCATATAGAAAATATTTCATTTAATTATGCCTAGGAACATATATGCTTATGGAGTACTTACATAGCATAAGGCAAAAGAAAACCCACCTTTTAAAGATACAGAGCAGCTGAATAATGAATGGGTGATATTAACGACTGACATATTCTGATTTATAGTTAATTTAGATGAGCCTTCTCTTCCCATAATTCTAACAGCTTTATGCCACACATTTTCTTGTGGATGAGGTTTATGTTAACCATGACTGGTCAACGGTGGAAATTAAGGATAAACAGGACCAAATATCTTAAAATTTTGAACTGTAGAAAAATCATAATACATTTTTTCATTAAATTTTGATACAAGATGTATCTCGTCAAGATCCCAACCATGAGGATTTATTATAAAATTAGTTCAAATGTAAAGCAGAACTAGCACATGGATTATGAGGATGATATTAAAAGAAGATATCAAGAGCATGTAAATAGTTTTTGAGTAATAAAAAACAGGAGTAAAAGTTATTTTACATTCTGATATAATTTTTTTAAAAACTGATCTATATCAAAGGTAGACATTTGGAGCTACACATAAGACCCATCTTTAGAATATCTCACTTCCCTGGTTTTTGCTTTAGTCTTTTTTACTTGTAATAAGAAAAGCTTCAAACCCTTTGGCTAGTATTACTTGTACATAGCAAGTTGGAAAACACCTCTTATAGTAACCTTAAAAGTAAGAAAGGCTGTTTATTTTTGATGGAACATTTATTAGTTATGTTGATCCTGCAAATGTTAATGTCAAAGAGATAAACTATATGAATAATAATATTTTCTGTGATCTTGATAAAAGAAATAGTTTTAACATAATAAAGAGAGATGCATATTAATATATTATCACAACATTTAAAAAGTTTTGTAAACAGTATGAATTAAAAGTCAGATATTCATAATTAAAAATAGAAGACAAATGATCAGATTTGGAAAGGCTGTTGAACAGCCGTGGCCATTTTTGTGGTGCACAGAAAGGCTAATGTTTAATGTGGTACTGTACCTTGGCAGACTTACGTTCATTAACAAACATTGAGGAGAATGGATTCTCATTACAAATTTTTCAAATTATGTAACATAATGGGAAAACGACATTCAATTATTATGCCAGGTCCTGACACTACAACATTTTTACTTTTTTATATTTCTCACAGCTAGTGAAGAATGCCTATCTTGTCAATGCTGGTAGATACATATTTGTTTCTACATCAGTGGACATTTGTACTGGAAAAGGTTCATCCTGTTCATTGTTACCTTATGCCTATGAAATTTTACTGTACCACTCTGTAATAAAACTCTTGTCTCTTGGCTATTTTGTTCAGAAACCTGCAGTGATTTCCTACTTGCCTTCAAAATGAAGTTCTTTAACTTTGGCCACAGTCAAGCACACGGTATTTCTAGTGGCCATCTTCTTAACACAGTTATCTTCTACTCTCTTCAACCTACCTCCTCATCAACATCTGATTCTCCTGACTTTCATGTATATCTTGCATGTGTGCCTTTCTCCCCATAACACAGCTGTATTATTCTGTTCTCATGCTGCTAATAAAGACATATCTGAGGCTGGGTAGTTTATAAAGAAAAAGAGGTTTAACGGACTCACAGTTCCACATGGCTGGGGAGGCCTCACAATCATGGTGGAAGGCGAAGACAGACAAACGCACGTCTTACAGGGCAGCAGGCAAGAGAGCATGTGCAGGGGAACTGCCCCTTATAAACTATCTTATATAAGTTCTTTATAAGAACTGCCCCTTATAAACTTACTCACTATCACGAGAACAGCAAGGAAAAAACACGCCTCCATGATTCAATTACCTCCCATTGGGTCCCTCCCACGAAACATAGGGATCATGGGAGCTATAATTCAAGATGAGATTTGGGTGAGGGCACAGACAAACCACATGACCTCCTATTACCATTCCCCTTGTGTATTGTCTTCTCCAAATTAACACCACTTTTCAAGGCCTGGCTCAAATGTCATTTTCTCCAGGTGCCTGCCCAGGTTTTTCTCTTGAGGTTTTTCCTCTGTTCTTCCAGTGTTTTTATTCCCGTTACTATTATATCTCAGTATATTTAGCCTTATATTCAAATTTTAGTTTAAACTGCCCT
This sequence comes from Colobus angolensis palliatus, assembly GCF_000951035.1. Lineage (NCBI taxonomy): Eukaryota > Metazoa > Chordata > Mammalia > Primates > Cercopithecidae > Colobus > Colobus angolensis. The sequence goes on along the minus strand of NW_012117488.1, from coordinate 10,955,901 downwards.
TCTCCCCATTATTATTAGGGTTTTTGTTGTGTTTATATTTCTATAAATTGTATTACCTTTCACATTGTGTTTTTCCTATTGTACTTCTGAACAAAATAATGTTTTATTGTTGGTCAAAATTAATAATTCATTGAAATATACCAAATGAATGCATACAAAATATGCTTGTAGGTTTTATTAGATCTCTGGCTATAGCAGACCCAGACCCAGTTGCCATGTGATTTTTGCAATATGAATTGCAGTTCATATTGCATAGATCATTCGCTATCAGACCAAGTCTGTTGATTTGTGTTGAATTTTAGAAACCATGAATATGCATATATTAGATATTGAGGTTAAAACAAAAATCCTTAATAGGGAATTAAGGCAGGATATTTGTGAATATTTCATACCTAAATAGGACCGTGCTAAGCTATACCAATATATATTTTCAAAGTAAGCAGAAAAACAGGAAAAGAAACCTAATATACAGGCATTTTAGACACATAATTTAGCCTTAGGACAAGGTTCTGAAGCAAACAACACAAAGTTAAATGCCTCTAAGAGGTACATAGGTGACAGAGGTGTAGTATGCAATTTGAGTTATGATGGGTAACCTGCTAATAAAGGGAATCAATTGAGTTTTGCCATGAGCTAATGTGGGCCAATAGTACCAAACTTAATCTTATTTTTTTTTGCATTATTTGTCAATTTTTATATGAGTTTTCACACAAAACTCTGGGTTTTTACCTTCTCTTGAAAAAATCTAAAGATTCAAAGAATCTCATAATTAATTAGCAGTCTGTGACTTCTGTTCAAAGGCTCTTATAAAAGGTGATTGAAAAGAGAGAGACAACCAAAATTAAATGCAGCAGTTGGAGAGAAGTGGAAAATCTAGTATACCTGTTTTGAAGTACAGGTTGAAGATCATGAGTGATTTGTGAAAAGTTAAATACAGAATAGTAGCAGATATAGTCTAATGACATGAGATAACTACATTGACATAAAAGGTTGATTTCTGACTTTTGAGAGTTGATCTAATTATAACTTTTGAGAATTGATCTTTGTTAGCATTGCGAACATTGTACAAACATTTTATAAGTCTTCTGTATAAAGCCTAATGGTATCATTATTTCAGATGAAGAAACTGAGACACAAAATTAAGCAACTTCTCTGAGATCCTTGCATAGCAGGAAATTAAACCCAGCTCTTTCGTACTAGAATGTTAGTGTTCCTAGCAAACACGCTAATCTGTCTCCAATTATTTGGATCTAAAATCAGGTATGTGTATGTTTAGCTGGCATCTGCCCTTCACAGAGTTCATTATCTCTTGGGGTTTATGATTAACTTTTCTCTGGGATCAAGAAACTAGTGACTAGTAGCTAGATGGTGGCAACTCAGCTGAAGTGGTTTGAAGAAGCTTACCAGGAACTAGCCAGTGCCCTAGTGGCCATCTCTGAAATATCCCTAAAATACCTGCCAGGCAACAGACTGGAGGATTTATTAGTGTGCTGTTTGTACAGTTGAGAACAAAGATACTGCCAAAAGCCCAGTCTGAAACAGCCTAAGGATTAAAAAAGAAGGAACAAACTTGAAAGATGTACATTGAGTAAATATGTCGGACTGATTTGGCACTCAGTCCAATGTGTACAATAAAAGAAAAAAGATGAACCAGTAATTTGCATGAGGTTTCTCTCTTAGGATTTTACTCAGTAGAATAGAAAGGATGATTAGAAGGGAATATGATAAGAGGTAGCATTTTTGTGTCAACAGAAATAGGTCAATAAAAGCTATAACATGTAGTTTGGTTATATGGGGGTGATGTTTCTGGCCATATTGATGCTAGTTGAATAAAAATCATTATTATCAAATTCCAGTATAATTGAAGAGCTTTCCAAAAATAATTATTCATCTATCATATTTTATTTTAATCATTAAATTATTTTTTTTTTATCTGAAGGCTAAAGTTTGTCTTTTATTCTCTTGACAAAACATTGACAAGCTGAGAAAAACACACACTGAGTGCTTTTGATGGGCAAATATGCATCATGCTGCGTTGGATGAGTAACCTATGAGTGAATTTTGGCCATTTTGTTTTGAGCTGTCAGATAAATTTCTCTTGGGCATCTTTCCTATTGCTGTGCATCTGAGCAAAATAATATTTTATTGTTGGTCATAATTAATAATTCATTGAAATATACCAAATGAATGCACTCAAAATATGGATGTAAATCTTATTAGATCTCTGAATATAGCAGTCCCAGTCACAGTATGATTTTTGCAATTTGAATTGCAGTTGTATGTTAGACAATTTTCTCTCAGAACAAGTTAGAATTATAATATTAAAAAATTGACAAATTACTTTCTGCTTATAAATGAGAAAACAGATTTGTAAAATGTGAAATGAGCCATTCTGGCAAAGTAGACTTTGAGCTTTAAGTGTAAACACTTCAGTTAATGGCTGGGGTTTCTCAATCTCAGAAGCTCTGGTGCATGGGGAGGGTGAAGCAGAGGTTATGGGAGCTCTTCAGCATTTTACTGAGAACATCCTTATAGGATTTAATTAGGCAGATTACCTGTTATGCATGGTGTAGTGTGCTGAACACTTTTAAACTGGTATACCCTCAAGGCAAATGGAAGGCAAAGTCAGAAGGAATTACATTCTACACAAATTTTATTAGTGGGCCTCATAGAAATAAAATCTTCCTTGCCAATGCACCATTTAATGTTTAACTCAATTGAGTACCAAAGAATTGGTTAAATGTTGAATGGCCATCTAGATTTATGGATCCAACCTGACCACCCTTTCAGTATTTTTTTTTTTTTCTAGTAACAGCATTGGAGCTTTGAAATAAAACAAAATACTTTTAGTTTATAACAGTATGTGCTTTGTTCTAAATTACTAGATAATAGCACCAGTATAACTGTTTACAAGAAAGATAAATCTGGTTTTTGAGAAACAATAATATTTTATAATTAGAACTTCAAAAAATAAAATTGCTTAAAATACACCAGTGAACAGTACTGTTTAGTAATCACTTCAGGATGCAAATGTTAACTTGCTACATATATGCTAAATTCCTGAATCAACTTAATGACTTTCTTCGCCTAACCACCTACAGGGAAGGGTCACTATGTCAAGCAATCCTGAATGGTATTTTGTGTGAATTGGGAACAAAGCTTTTAAAGGCCAGAGGTTTAGGAACATAAACCAGATGTGCTCATTTTAAAAAGTCTACTTAGTTTGTGGGGGAGAAAGGTCAGCCTCTTAGATCTTTTAAAAATCTTACTGTCAAACACATTCCATGGAAACTAAGCATTTTACTATTCTTAGAGTGCTGCTTCACGGACTTTTTTTTTTTATAAAATATTTGCTCTGATCTGTGTTGTACATGAGTCTATTATACATTTAGAGTACAATAAGATCTCCTTAATCTTCTAAAAACCCCTGAAATGAGTCGGAATATTTATTTAGAGTTTTATTCCACAGAAATGATGTTGAATTATTTTTAAAAATTGTAATTCTAAACACAAATGTCTGATTTAAATGCCAATTCTCAATTGTTTGCCAAGTACAAATCTAGTTCACAAATTGGCTATTAAAAAGAATAATTTATAAAGATATATTTATAGAAAAGTGAATTCCTTTCCTCTTTAGGGTCATGATCCACATGATGTCTAGTGCTCGCTTTCACTATAATTTGATTTTAAAAGAATTTATTGAAATTCATGCTTCAATACTTCTGCAGGATATAAATTACATTGAATTTGTGTTTAGACTATTTTTATACTATCCATCCAATTATTCGTGAGAAATAGGTATTTCTTTATGATAATAGTCCAGATTTACATTCTCCTAACTCTTAAATTATTCCAGTATTTCAGCTGTTACTGGTGCCATCTAATCTTACCTCCAAAAGCGGAGTTGTGTGTATTTAGCCATACATACTCTGATATCCTATGGCCTTGGCATGAATCCTGCATATTAGCTATATGATCTTGGGTAAATTTAAATTTTTAAATTATTTAATTTCCTCAACTATAAAATGGAGATGATGACAGCAATATCTGTTTCATTTGGTCAATATGACTAAATAAGAAAATATATGATGTGCTAACACAGTGCCTGGCACCACAGTACTGAGTACACTGCAAACATTTACAAAATTTTAGCTACTCCATCCAATCACATAACAAGTCAAACAGTATCTCAGCCTAAGAAATGGCTGTAGAGTTTGAAAATTGTTGGGCTTATCTTCTCGTTCTGACTCTCTGATCCCAGACAACATCCTTAAAATATCTTAGTCTTTTAAAGGCCTATATTAAAGCAAGTATTTTAAATGCTTATATTAAAATAGGTTCTTTGAATTATGAAAATGTGAGATGACCTAGCACAATTTCTCAATAAAGTTATTTAAAATTGAATTTGTAATGCTTTATCAACGTTGTGTCTAGCCTCGGTTTAAATTCGGGTTATTTTAAAACTATAGTAACAATTTTAAAATAACCCGAATTTAAACTGAGACGAGACTCACATCTGCATCATTGGATTTGGTGTTTTGGCAGAGCCTATGAGTTTCTTCCTGACATCTGTTTCTCCCTTTCTTAGTAATAGAATTCTTGAATTTTAGCTAGCCACATGGACATCTGGAATAAATGTTATATTTCATGGCCTAAGTACCCTGTTTGCTAGCAGAGAAAGTAATGTTGAACCTCTAATATAACACCATGACTTGGAAAAAACATCTACCTCCAGTTAAAATGTTGCTTACGTGTTTTTTTTTTTTTTTTTTGATAATGGAATAAGTAACAATTGGCCCATAGTGAAATACACACTTATTCTGAATACAGATTTGTCTTCCTTGCCCACAGTGATTCTACAAACAACATTCCTAAGTTTACTGCATTCATTCTTCACTCTAATGTATCCGCATATGATTCCTTCTGACGGAGAATTTTGCTTTACAGAAAAAGAAGCGGAGCAAGGGGATAATTGTCACAACACTGAAGAGTCATACCATGTACTCCATCATCCAGAGTCAGGGAGGCCTTTAAGAGAGTGGAAGACTATACGTACTGCTCAGTAATGTTACTAACTAGAAAATAATCTCATATGATTTGTTGATGTGTACGTATGGATTATCTTCTTAACTAACAAGCATAATGGTGTTTTTTACTTGTTTGTTTTTGTCACAGCTGAAATACACGAGTCTGGGAGGTAAGAATGGGAGTAGGAGGGGCACCTCTCACTATTCCACTTTATGACCCATTTACAAAATGCTGCTTTCAATACCTGTGATCTTGACCTCTCCTGGCTTGGAGATCTTAGTACTCAAGGAAGAAATTATTCCATCAGGGAACACAACGATAGCTCAATTGGAGTCAGACTTGAGCTTGCCACCTGGCCATTGCAGGTTTCTCATGATATTTATTTAATATTTACAAAGAATGTTACCGGGTGGGTGAGTGTGATTGATCCTCATTAATCAGGGGAAATAAGGTGACCATTGTGCATTAGGGACATAGGAAAGATTTGGAACCCAGTGCATTCTTTTGTGTGCCTGATAGAACTGCCATATCCATTGCAAATAATAATAATAATGGCAAAACTATAGCATTTCAATATAAGGAGGTCTTCTAAGAACCCAGATATATTCAGATATGAATGTTTGAATCACCCACCCAAATAAAAAATCCTATTAGGCACTGGATGAGAAGCAAGTAGAAAATGGACTTGAAGGAGCAGGACCAAAATTATAAATACCAACTATGATATCACTACCAGCTGTACAAATGAGGTCTTCAGTAGCTAACATATTGTTCCTTGTTCTGTTATGTGTGTATTTTTATTAGCTAACTTTACTTTTTTCCTTCATCTCTTCCTTCCTCCTATAATTTTATATTCAGTGTGGGTGGTGGTTAACTTTATAATTTTATCCTTGGTTCAGGGTTGTGACAGAATTAGAGGAGAAATGGTCACACATAGATGAAATCAGTGCTTGATAGAACTCATTTTAATTTATAGAGAGATGTTGCATCATGTTAGCTGGCATCATATTGTGTTTCCAAATGCTCCTGTTTGGAAGCTTAAATTTGGGATGAAGGGTATGTATGGATGACAAATATTTCCAACAGAAGATTTGTAGATACTGTGCCTTGGCTCCCACACAACCTCCATTCCAATCACGTTTCGTGTGCTGTCCTGTACTGAAGAGGCTAGAAAATCCAAACTGTATTTCCCAATATTCTCATCTCGGGAGTTCTGTTGTAATTTAGTGTGTGCCAAACACATTTTGTAAGTTTTAGATTTGAAACTGAGTTATGGTAAGAGATAAATAACCTGATACAATCATTTTTGATGATAAAGTTTGTAGCAGAAGCATCAAGGATCCCAACTAGATGACTCCGTGCCATGGTGTGGGAAGAATTCCCCACTGGGGCAAAGACAGTGGGGCTCTGTGTTCTGCCCCTTCCAGATTCAGTGGCTTCTTATAGTTGTGGGAACAGCTTTCCTGCTGATGTCAGAGACACTGTGATCAAAGGATCTGGGGGCAATATTTGTCCTCTCTGAGCTTGATCCACTCATTCAGTCTTACAATAATTCTATCTGGTCAATGTATAATTTAATTAACTTCATCATAACAACTATTCATTCTGCATCTGCCCCCATGAAATTGAAATGTTAGTACAAAGATGAAGATGATGTGATTCCTTTGTTCAAGGAACTCACACTCTCATAGGAAGAGATATAGTCACTATGTTACAAATCAGACTGTAATATAATAGAATTAAAAATTACCTGCTATAGGAACATTGCAAGTAATTCTATTTGTTATTGGTTAAGTTTCCATACTCTTTGGGCCCTAATTAGAGTAAACTGAGCAGAATTTTAACAAAGAATTTAGGTTGTACAGCATTTCAGGCTCAGGTACTGGAATTCCATGGTTGGGCTAAGTTACTGTCAGACGAATACAGATGAAGAGTGAGTCTTTCTATTACTGGAAAACCCAAAGTGTGAGCGTGAATGGGAAATCTAGGGGAATAAATCTAGAAAAATAGGCTGGAGATCAGGTTGCATCGAGTCTTAAATGCAATGGGAGTTTACATTTTGTTTTGTGGGGGTGGGGGTAGTTTTTTGGTTTATTTTGTAGGCAACAAAAATTACAAAGCTCAGTTGCAGAAAGGAAATTATGGAGCTACCATATAGATTAAATTAAATGTGAAAAGGAGAGGAGTATTGAGGAGACTGATTAGGACATTATCACAATAGGAAAGGATATAACTAAGGCAGGCCGGGCGCGGTGGCTCACGCCTGTAATCCCAACACTTTGGGAGGCCAAGGCCGGCTGATCACGAGGTCAAGAGATTGAGGCTATCCTGGCTAACATGGTGAAACCCCGTCTCTACTAAATATACAAAAAATTAGCCGGACGAGGTGGCGGGCGCCTGTGGTCCCAGCTACTCAGGAGGCTGAGGCAGGAAAATGGCGTGAACTTGAGAGGTGGAGCTTGCAGTGAACTGAGATTGCGCCACTGCACTCCAGCCTGGGCAACAGAGAGAGACTCCATCTCAAAAGAAAAAAAAAAAAAAAGGATATAACTAAGGCAATAATGTGAGAATGAAGACTAGCAGATAGACTTTATAAATACCATGGAACAAAAATGAACAGGGCTGGTTTCCTATTAAATGTGAAGGTTGATGAAATATTTGGACTTGAAAATGGCTTTTTGAATCCCTGGAGGCATGAAGATGCTGGTGGCTGCAATGGGAAGCGCAGGAGCAAGGCCATGAGGGGCAGGGCCGTGTGGATGTGACTGGAAATTTATAGAGGTCTCTTCTGGTTTGTTACACTAGAAATTCGTATAGTTTATACAATCTAGCCGGAGATGCCCTGCAGATTGTTAAAGTCTTAAGTTAAAATTGAAGCCAAGATAATACACGCAGATTTCAGAGCCATATTTAGGAATTCGAGGTGGCGTTAAATAATGCCAATCCCCACTATTGCTGTTTGTCACAGTGGGCCTCATACTGCACCAGCAATTTTTGCAACAGTTAGGAATGACATCTACGTAGCTTCTAAAATGGTAAAAAATAATGAAGAGAAGTTGATAAGTATGAACAAAGTATTTTTTTTTAGCTCATCGAGATGCTCCTGGGGACTCCTACTCTATATTGGTTGAGATTTGGGGGAAGGTCAGAAAAAATTTTAGTTATTCCTGTTAATATCAACCTCTTTTTACTTAATATTTGAGGAGGTATGGAAAACTCAAAGTATTAAATATCAAAAAGTCTTACTTAAAATTTACTTATGGGCATTTTTTTTTCTCCTAAACATGTTCTCATTCTGAATGAGCCAATGGATTTCAGCAAGCTTACAAAATTGATAGGATTTTTGAAATGGTAGTAAACTCACATTGCCATATACATTTAAATCGCTTCTTCCAATTTGGTTATGCTAGAAAGCAAATCTTGTTACAACCCATCCTCTTTAGAGATACCCGTCTTTTTTTCTCTTCCCTAAGATATATCTGCTCTTTTATCTCTTCCTCTTCATTTCTTGATAAAATAGACTGAGATTCTGTTTCTCAGTTGCTCCTTCATAAACATTCCAAAGAAAACACAGTCAAACAACAAAATTTTGAAGACAAAATTGTCTGATGATATACTCACATGTGAGTTAACAGTAAGCATTGAAATTTTTATTCAAAAAGAAATTTGATCTACATAACTTACTGTGAAAAGAAAAATCATAGTTCCAAACTGTTGACTTTTCTATCATTGAAGATTTTGATAGTTTTTGTGTGTGTGTGTATAGGAGTTCAATAAACACACCACTCACATACAGCTGCTACCTGTGATAATATTCCAATCAAAAGAAATTGCAAAGAAAGGAAAACAATTCACGAACAATTAACGAGTGTTATCAAAAAATAAAATATGATAATATGAATCAGTGTTGTGGGTGTGCTTTTAATTAAATGCCAATATATAGTAAATACAGTAGGTACAGAATACTAGCAAAGTACTTTCTGTTAGAGGAACAAAGTTAAAGAAATCTACTAAGTGTCCTGAAAAAAAGGCTTTTAGAGCTAGAACTTTTCTCAGAGGCAACATAGCTCAATCCTCTCATTTCATTCATGAGGAAACTTAATGCTAGACAGGCGAAGTGATTGTCCATGGTTTTATGGCTATTAGTGTCAGATGGAAGAAATAAGAGTGGATCTACTACTTAATTGAGAACTTATAATAACCTATACAGGTCAGTATTTATTGCCTGCTTTTCTCTCTTAATTTCAAAGAAAACAACTGAGAGTTAGAAATTTGTGAAAGAGTCAAGACTTAATGACTTTTTTTCTCTCAGCCATAATTGGAAATATCTATATATAAAAATATCAATTGCTGAACATTCTCTGCCAATACAAAAAAAGGTTTCCATGTAAATAACGTGCTTTGGAGGCCAGCACAAAATATATAGCCCCATGGTTTCCAAACTTTCTCTTAGGTGCCTTGGGTGCTACAAGAAAGTCACAGAACCACTGTAAGAAATGTTTAAATTTTGAAATATTCTATTCAATTTCTGTCAAATACCATCCAAATTGCTATTTAGAGGTAGTTCAAAATTTCAACATTAGATTGTTACATTATTTGTAGTGGTGTTGTGTATTGGCAAAGCTAGGATTTTGGCAATTGCTGTGATAAAAAACCAAGTCTCATGCAAAAAACAATGTGTCACAGGAAATTAAGATGGTGGTATTTGATCAAATTATACTGTTTGAGTGTGCAGTACTCAGCAGACATAGGCATCCCATTTGTATGGAATTGTATTTATCTAAAATAAAATAATATGTTTTCTTCCAATTTCTGTGTATTTTTTCAAATGCTTATTAAATTGTTTGAACTTAATTACTTAATAAATGAAACAAATATGTATTTTGGCCTCAGGGTGCATGAAATAGTTATTGAAATATCAAGAGTACTATCAACCTAGAAAGTCTAGAGACCACATAGGTGCCATTCTTTTCTAATTTGGACAGATCAAGTGACCGCCTGCAAGTGAAGATGTAGAAAATTTTTTACCTAAAAACAGTGTTCTGTGAAGAAATACAGAGAAAGAAGAATGCTTCTTAACACTGAAAGTGGACTTTTATCCTAAACACATATTTTTACAAGATAATTTAAAATAACTTTTGCTAGTTTTTATTGCATATTTTTGCAACCCAATTCTGCTATGTGCAAGTTAAACACAATTTTCTCATCTATATCATAACAGCCTACTTCATGGGATCGTTGAGAGAGAGATGATTAAAAAATAATCTACATAAAATGCTGACTATTGTGCATGACACCTAGAAAACACTAAAATATTGTTAGTTACTACATTATGATTCACAGTGACATGTTTCTTAACTGAGACAATGATGTACCTTATAAACAATAAGTAGAAGAAACTATAAAGATTCTTTCACTCAGTTAAATTTGTTTCCTTTTACTGTGATTTAATTAAAATTTACTAAGAAGTCAGAAAACCTGATACTGTTCTTGACATAAAGGGAGGTGGACCAATAAAGGTAATATTCTTTGACATGAATAAGCTGAAAGATACACACAGCCAACTCCCATTCTTCCATTACCTGAATCCTGCAACATTTTGTTGCCTCATCCTGGCTCGACTCATTATACAGCAACAGTTATCCAGAAGCATCCCCTACAGCAACTGTCTTCATTTTTTTTTTTCTAAGCTAACTTAGTTGTCATTTAAAACAACGAACTCTCCTTTGGAATTTTTGTTTGTAATCTTAAAAAAAATTCTGCTGAACATTAAACATTTCTAAAGTAAAAAATGTTTCTAGAAAGCAACAAAAACTTTGGGGAATATGGAGCTCCATTATCTGCAACTTAGGTCTAGAAATATACTTTATAAGCTAAAGCTAAATAAATGAACATCAAGTTAATTTTTAGAATTCTCAAGTCTGCTTGTCTATACTCCTTACAATTTTTTTTTTTTTTTGGCTTTTTCTATTGCTTTGTTTTAATGGTCAGAGAAGTAATGGTCTCTAAAATCATGGAAGATAAAATCAGTAGTAAATTAAGAAAAAGATCTTTTTAGTCATTCTTTCCTGTGGTCAGGACATTACTTTAGAGACCTGAATCTTTCTTTGGTTTCAAATGCCTGCCAATTCATAAGATAATCCTTGAAACAATCAATTCACCCATCAGCATGTTTCAGTGCCTGCTGAGAATTTAGAAAGTATTGACAATTTTAGTCCATACTTACTTGTAAACATCTGTGTATTTTTAATTTTAATCATGTTCTAATGTAAAATAAATGTGATCTCATATCTGCCTTTGAGTATTTGAGTAGCTTACTTTCCAGAAGCTGGAGGTTAGATCACAGGGAACTGATCTTACCACAAAACATGTTCTCACACACACACACACACACACACACACACACAGAGAGAGAGAGCGAGCACTCAATAAGAAAATCTTGAGCAAAGTGTTTAGTAAACTCAACTAATGGTTTACGAGGAAGATGAATCTTCAATGAGAAGCAGAAGTTTGGCAAGTATGAAGAACTGTTAAGGTTAACCATGTAATTGTAAAATGGGTATATGGGATAGAACTATTGGCCTGCATACCTCCAAGTACTTCTGATGCAGAAATATGCTTTATTTATTCATGTGAGTAACCATGCATAGTAATAAGAGCTTTTTATTTGTAATATGGAAAGCAACGCAAGCTTACCAGAGGATTTCCAGATGCAGGACCAGCACACTGTATGCTGTATATTATACAGTAACACATAGTTATTTCCTGAAAACCCTTTCTAAATCTGAGAAGCACAATTTATGTCAATACAGAAACAGGAAAGAGCATCACTTCAAAATGACAGCAAGTGACATGAGTGCAGTGAGTGAGGCCCCTTCATATATGGCTTGAGAATAATGTGGTGACTTCTCTAGAAATTAATTTGCCAAACTGTTGCAGGAGAATTTAAATAGCTGCTTCTATTGACTCAATAATTCCACATCTATGAATCTTTTCTTAGGGAAACAACAAGAAATTTAGAAAAATAAAAAAAGATGCCTTCAGATGTTCATTGCAGCATGATTTGTAATATAAATGTATATATAGCCTTTTAAATATTATGAAAAGCATTATAAGGAAGACTAGCTTACTCTTATATAGCATTAATTACATGACAAGAACTGAACACTTTACCTTTATTATTTCATTTAATTTTTAGAACTCAAAGTAATAGGCACTTGTATTATTTAGGGTTCTCCAGAGAAACAGAATCATTAAGATACACATGTACACACACACACACACACATACAGGGAGATTGACTATAAAAAAATAACTTGCACAATTATGAAGGCTGACAGCTCTAACATCTGCAGTGAGAGCCAGTAGACTGAAGACCCAGGAGAGCCAATATTGCAGGCCCGGTCCAAAGATATTCTATGGGGGGATTCCCTCTCCCTTGGGGTGGCCTGATTTTTTGTTTCTTTTCAGTTCTCCAGCTGATTAGATAAGGCCCATTCACATCTTGGAGGGCAAGTTGATTTCTCAAAGTTCACTGATATGAATGTTAATCTCATCCAAAATGCCCTTCAAGTAGACATATAAAATTAGCCATCATAGTCTGATAATTACCTCCATGGCATATATATAAGAACAGAGGTTCACAGAACTTGAGTTTGTGCAAGGTTATGCAGCTAAAAGGAGCAAAGCCAGTAATGAAGTTTAAGTTGGTAGCCTCTGGAGTCTAAATTCTAAATATTACAGAAAATATCTATATCGAATGTAAAGAAGTGCCTGTGATATAAAACTTCATGAATAAAAATAAATTTTTAAAGGCAAGAATCTAGCTTGGATATTCAGCATTAATTACCTTATGATACTAAAAACACATAAAAGAAAGACTGAAAAGAAGTGTGTGAATAGGTACTAATATACTACAAATGATCCTTTCTCTGTTTCCTTATAGCTTTTCTACTTCAAGTTTTTAATCACTCTCATGAATAATTTATAGTATTTTAGAAAGCCCATCTAAACTTTAAAATTATAGTAAAGTATGAATCTGATATTTAAAAAACCTCAGCTGGACACCCATTGCTGTGTACTATAGAGTTGACATGCCTCAGACATTCATGGTGTCTCTAATTTTAAAGATTGTTATAATCCTACATTGGCTATAGATGTGATAGACTAGTCAAATCTGTTTAAAGTAAAGCAAAATTAATTTAGACTTTTTGAAATAAATGGAACTAAAATGTCAGAAACTTTATATGCAATATTAAAATGTTAAGCATAGCAATAAGAGTCCTAATAGAAAACTTGGAAATTTTCATGTTTATTATTAAATTTGATGGTTTGAAGGGCCAGAAACAATGAAGACTAGGGTAGGTTCCCTGCATGTGTATCTTGTCTTCTGGATGACTTATTATGCAGAATATAATTTTGGATATTTTGGAGGAATAGAGATGAGATGGAAATACCAGAGATGGAAACAGTCAGGCAAAGCAGCATGTTTAGGGTACGCCTAGGAATTGGAACTGAGACAGAAAGATACTGGAAAAAGAAAAGTTGGAAAGGAAGTCAGTGGAAATCAGTAGGAAACCGCATGTGCTTTGGAGGCACATTGGAACCTAATATGATAAATAAATTCCAGGTTAGCCCTATCTAGTGGTTATTGAAGTGAAAGGGGCCAAAACAGTGAGAAAGCAAAGTCCATTTTTATGACCATAGTACATGTACTTTCCTAAAGTATATACAGTCCCACATGCATTCATTATAATGATCATCTATCAGCAGCAAATCTTTAAACATATATGATAATGTAAGATTTTAAAATATTAGGTGCAAATTAATATAATAGCATAGTATTTTTCATAGGTAAAGTTTTTTCCTGAAAAATTTTAATTAGCAATACTCAATCATTCTCCTATAAACATTTTCTTAAAGAGCAGAGGCAGCAGTTAAACATGCCATTTTAAAAAATTGACAGTAACTTGAAAAAAGAAAACTAGAAGTTTTTTTGTGTGTGTGAAACCTAAATGCTTACTTTAATCAGTATGGCATGTTTAGCTGATTCAGCAATAGCTTTATAATCTCTGTCAATTCAGTCTCAGAATACATCTTTTCTTAGACATTTTAGTTGGATGCTGCAAAAATGTTACTGTGTATTTATCTATGAATAATTAATGGCATAATAGAGAAGGCTGGATTTAATTATATAGTCATTGAATAAATAAGAACAAAGAAAATTAGCTGTAATACAATTTGATTTTAAAAACAAAATAAGAGCTAGTTTTCTTAATTTGATCAATGGCTTTATGGAAAATGCTTCTTTTAATTTTTTTGTGCTATCTAATTTAATTGTTATGAAGTACCTGAAAGACAAAAACCTCATAGAATATCCTTTATGAAATCATATTATTTAATTTAAACTCAGGTTTTATATACTATGGATTACATGGTTGAGATTAAGCTCACAGGTAATTATTAAAAATCTTTACTTAGCACTGATTTTTTCTTTATGTAATTGTAACTGAATAGAACTTAGACAACTTATATTCTGAGAGGAGCAAGGGTAAGATATGCAAAGAAAATCCAAATGAAATCATAAAATACTCTGAAACAAGAAGCATAGGAAGCAAAGCCTTGGTGATTGGTCATTTTGTTTGGCTGGATTGGTATTTCACAAGTATGACAACCAGTGAGTAACCTGAAAATGTTTAAATGGATTCACTTTTATAATCATGTAACCTGCCTTCCTAACTGCATTATATTTACTTTCATTTTCTTTCTAAGGAATAAAGTATGGATATTTGAATGCAAGCATCTTAAATTTTGTATATTATGTGCAATAAGTGTCCAATAGCACTACCTTATATTCTGAGAGGAGCAAGGGTAAGATATGCAAAGAAAATCCAAATGAAATCATAAAGTACTCTGAAACAAGAAGCATAGGAAGCAAAGCCTTGGTGATTGGTCATTTTGTTTGGCTGGATTGGTATTTCACAAGTATGACAACCAGTGAGTAGCCTGAAAATGTTTAAATGGATTCACTTTTATAATCATGTAACCTGCCTTCCTAACTGCATTATATTTACTTTCATTTTCTTTCTAAGGAATAAAGTATGGATATTTGAATGCAAGCATCTTAAATTTTGTATATTATGTGCAATAAGTGTCCAATAGCACTACCTTATTTAACTTTTGTGTGTGTGTTTTTTCTTTTCTTTTCTTTTTTTCTTTTTTTTGCATGGTCACTCCTCTCTCACTCTGGCATTCTTTTTACTGATTTTTATCATTCTAAAAGCATTGTCTGTGGCTGTAACACATCTTACGTATCCTGATAACGGTGTTGGTTGTCCTATTATGAAGTATCAGTAATTGAGAGAAAAAAAAAATCAGAGCAACATTAACAACAATCAAGAAAAGAAAACCAAAATCTAACTATGTGTTGCAGCAGAAGGAAAAGGATCTAACAAATTAAATGCATAAGTTCATGGAAAATGCATAGTTCAACAGGAAGGAATTTGATTTCCCTCTGAAATGAAATATACAAAATTTGAAATCAAGCAGCCAATCATTTCCAATACACTATTTAAAGTTATATGGTGAAAAGAACAAAAAAGCTAAATTCAATTTTATTTTGGATGAGACATATTATTTAAATCAATGTAGTGTGAAACACTACCTTGAAAAGTGAAGACACAGCTACTATGTAAGCATCCAAAGCAATCCCTGCAGACACTTTAGGTATACTGTTGAATATGGGCTAATCCTGTGATTTAAAACTATCAACAATTCCTGTTGAAAATTAGACTTTCCTTAGTGATTTGGACTGATGTTAATGCTTTATCTAAAGCCAAGGAACGTTGAAGTCCTGCACATAGACACAAAAAAATTACCAATAAGATTGTTTTAAATTTCCCTTCAAGCATCAGAGAATATTGTGCATCTCTCTTTTTATCTATCTAAATTGTGGATTATTTGCTCACTGTAAAATAATAGTGTCCTCAAAGACAAGTGTTTATTTGCAAGATGATAATAGCCTATGTCATCCACTTCTAAGTTCACATCAATTTTAAAGCTTTATTTTTAAGAGATACTCTACTGTCCATTTGGAATTGGCTCTAACCACCCCCTCCTCAGAGTCTTGAAGCCTCTTAATGAGCTAGACTGTTTCCATTCACTATTACTTTGTTGCTGAAAAGTTTTCCCTGTCACATAAAAATGCACAAACCCTATATCTTCAAACACAGAACTTTCAAATGCTACAAGTATAAGGCTGCTGTTTTGTAAACTTTATTCTAGAACTTATCAATAATATTGTTGTACCATAAAATTTGATTAAAAACAGCATTCTTAGAATTTGAGCAATATATGTGCATTTTAGTGGACATGGTTTACAGAGATATTCCTTTCCATTTACTCAATATGTTCCTCTGCTTTCCAGGCCTAAATTCTAGGTGTGATGTTATTAACAACTTCATAAAAATCTCTAAAGGATGGAAATGACATTTGCGATTGAAACATAAATGAAAAGGTTTATGATTACATGGTGACAAATATAGCTTATAATTGAGCTCTGACTACTTCTATTTTCTTTCTTTTTTGCAGACATATAGAAAGATTCTAAACATATCATTCTGGAAAATCCATTTGTAAAATTTAAATGGCTAAATGTCTTCTAATTAGGTACAATTATCATAAGTTAAATTGTTTTCTGTCATCTGAGTAAAAAATACTCTTGGGTAAAACTCAGATCCCAAACCTTAAAAGTCATTTTAAAGTACCTTTATGAAGAGCAATTATAATGTAAGTTTCAACCATACTAGTGTGTCAAGTTCTTCTTATATCTTTTCATATCCATCCCAAATTCATTTCTCACCACAAGTTATTATCAGGGATAAAAAAACTTTGTGAATTTTAATGTATCATTTTAACCTGGTCTATATTTTAAAACTTCTTGGAGGGAACAAGATTAGAAAACAATATCAGGAGACTAGAAAAAGAGAAAAATATATAAAATTTCTTACTGTTGTCATTTTCTTAAACATAATTTGAATGTTCTATCACTTCAGAATGAATAAGTCATAAATATGCACTTATTTGATAAATCCACACAATACCTCTCTTTTGGGAATTAGAGAGGCAAAGCTAGTGAAAGCACTACTAAATTCTTAACTAGAATTAATAAATGTTTTGAATTAATAATGACATGAAAGTGTTAACCCTCTGGAAATATGCTATAAACCAGAACATAATAATATGTTAGGAAATAAATTTCCAAATGACATTCAGTAATAAACAACCAGTAGAGTTTGGGTTTAGCTTAGAACGACTGAACAGTTTCAGACTGGCCACCCTAATGAATGAAGGTGCAGACAATTCTTATTGTTTTTATGTAATATATAAGACTGTGCATAGATATGAAATGTCTACTCATAAGTTCCTGTTACATTTCCAGATTTTTTGAAAATATATTAATTTAATTCATTTAACTAGTATCTTCAGAGAGTGTTGCTTTCTGATATTAATTCATATAAATTAATAGCCAAATCATAGATTTATTTGTACATTTCTACTCCAGTCCTAAGACAGACATGAATTTATGCAATTTTCCCACACTCTTCCCCTTTTACACAGTTGTTATCCAATTCCACCCACTAGCCTTCTAATTAATACAATGCAGTACACTTACCAAAGCATACCTAAGGGATAGATGGATTAATATGTCAACTAAAATTGACGATTGGATGTCTTGCACCAGTTTGATATAATTCCATGGGGTTTTAGGACCACTAGGTGAATTACTTTAGTCAGTAAAAAAAAATGCTTCACTAAAGATGTATAATTGCTTTCTATTTTGAAGATTTATGCACACTGATAAAATGCTTATCGTAAAGGCTAAAAAGTTTGGTATTATCCAAATGTGTTATTTACATATTTTTCAACCTATTACTGTGTAGTGAATCTACTGTATTCCTACATGTGTTCATTTTCCAGTATGGAAAGAGACAGGGGAAGGGAAATACTATAAATACATCACTATAAAATGCCAGTTATAGAGTATTACAAATTTCAGTGGGCCATATGTCTTTAAGCAGACATAGAGGATTCTGACTGCCTTTTACTAAAAATCAGTATGGTGGGGAAATGATTCAAAACAAAAAATAAAACGTTAGTAGCCCTCTGGACAAAGAAATCATAAAAGAAACTTACCTATAACATTTTCTACCTAATTGATTTGGAGGTTATTGTTTCCATTTCTACGGTTTACTTACCCAAAAAATTAGATCGAGAAAGCGTACCACAAAAAAATTATTATGAAAGTAAATTAATTTGTGACTGTATAAAACCATACAAATAGCTACTTATACATTTAATAGAAAATGTTAAAATATACAAGCTAATCAGAGAGTGTTTTCCAAAGGTCAGTAGATACGTATAGAATTTGTATGTGGTACAAACTACTACTGGTGACCAGAAATAAATTCTGGAAAGTTAAATATGTATTATTCTCAAACTTATACAGGAGACTGAATTCAAGGGAAACATCATTTGCTAGTTTCTACACTCATTAAAGAGAACCATCAGCACATTCAAGCTCTGAGGTTAAGGCGTTGTATACATGGCTTCAGAAATCATTTCCAGTCATGTTTTTCAAAGAGTACGTTTAAAGAAAGCATCTAGGAGCAATGGCTGTCAAAATTGTTCCTATAGAGAAATATAATTATTTGCAGAAGGATGGCTGAGGAAACTAGCGCAAATAAAAATAAGGGATTTGGATAGCCTTCCTGGTTTGCTGCTTCCATTATGTGTTCATTCTATCATCAGATGGTCAACATATTCACAGAGAACATGGCTGAACAGTTGGTTTTGACAAAATTGTAGATTGCCCCTTCTAGTCACCTTCTAATTTGTCTTCTAAGATAAAGATGAAGAACATAACTGTAAAGAATAAGCTCTAATTATGAGGAGGGAAATTATTCCTCAACTTGAAGCATAAGCATAAAAAAATCTTCTTTTTCCAAATAAGCATTATTTCCTCCAAATATTAATTTGCCTGTAACTTTTTTTCAGGCACATCTTCTTTCTTCTTTCAGAAAATAAAATCTTACTTCTGTGCAAGAGATTAAAAAAAATCTGCCCTTGGATTTTCAGTATATCATTGCAAGAAGTTTTTCTCCTTTCTTCTCTTCCTTATTTATCTTTTTCTTCCCTTCTTTATTCTTAAAAAAGACACATCCCCAAAAAAGGTTGTTAAGTGGCCGGGCGCGGTGGCTCAAGCCTGTAATCCCAGCACTTTGGGAGGCCGAGACAGGCGGATCACGAGGCCAGGAGATCGAGACCATCCTGGCTAACACAGTGAAACCCTGTCTCTACTAAAAATACAAAAACTAGCCGGGCGAGGTGGCGGGTGCCTGTAGTCCCAGCTACTTGGGAGGCTGAGGCAGGAGAATGGCGTAAACCCAGGAGGCGGAGCTTACAGTGAGCTGAGATCTGGCCACTGCACTCCAGTCCGGGCGACAGAGCGAGACTCCGCCTCAAAAAAAAAAAAAAAAAGAAAAAAAAAGAGAAACTTTAAACATTGTATTTTAGATTAAAAATTCTGAGCTATGGTTACTGTTTTCTAGCCAAATAACACATACAATTCCAACTGAATCAATCTTATCAATACCTCTAACATAAAAATGCACTGTGTTTAAAATTCCATTCTTAATAAAAACTAACCCTATTCATTTATATATACATTTTTTTTTCTTTTATCAAAGAATGATTGAATAATTTGGGTCAGATATTCTGCCCAGGAGAGGGGAACAATGATGAATTCACCGTTTCTACAAGCAGCTCACATTTCTGCTGGGGAGAAAGACGTGTTCACATAGACACAATACACTCTGATATATGTCATATTAAAGCCTACAATAGGGTGGTAAGAAATGGTTAAATAGTAAAAACAGAGGCTGCTGTAGTCAGAGGGGTGTAGAATAGTGTTTCTCCACAAGGATCTGTCTCATGGAGAATCCCCACTCTGGGAGTTTTTCTTTCCTCTGAAAAATAGCAAGATTTTCTCTGTCCGAAGACTGGCAAATATCAGCAACAAAGAAACTAAAAGTAGCTGTCCACCCAAAGATACAACTGTTTAGAGACATAAGTACAGCTAAAAGTCAAAGCAGAATGTCTCAGAGTCTTGCAAATAGTTACAACCTTCATAATCTGATGAAAATAAACTAGCAATTTACAATGCAGCATAGGAAGGTAACTCCTGTTTTATGCACTGACTGGAAACTATGCATTTAGCCCCTGGCAGTAGTGATGCAGGAACTGGGAATAATCTTTAATAAGTAATAACCTAAATCTTTTTTTATAAAGATTACCCCAGTTTAGAAGGGTGCAGAATAAGTATCTCATGGAATTTAAAACAAAACAAAACAGGAGGACTGGGGGAGACTATTGATTGTTGATTGTTAAGGAAAAGAAATGCTCCAAATTAGATCAAAGACAGTTGCTTCAGTCACATAGGCTAACAGTTTCAAAGATTAATTTAGGGGGAATTGGAAAATAGAATGAGAACTCTGCTACTGAATATGTATGATTTGCTACATATAATCATGCGTAAATGAATAAGTCATATATGCAACTTTCGTTTCATATTATGTGACTAATCAATTCCCTTTTTCACTTAATTTTTTCTGACGCATGACTCTTAATATTCTTATGGGTAGGGAGCGCAACAAGATGGACCCTACATTTTGGTGTCCCATATAGAGAAGGACATATATCCAAGGAAGTACACTGAAGCATATTTTGGCTATTGAAAACAGTCTAAATGTCAATAAAAAACAATAAATAAGTAATCTATAGATCATCTGTGCAGACATTAGAGGTTTAAGATATAAGGTATAAGTTATAAAATTATAAGGCAGATCTGGCTGTTCTGATGTGCAAAAAGAATTACAACTAGATAAAATAAAGCTGTATATTAAAAAATATGAGTTTTCTAAAAAATTCCAGTTGGCTTTCTATATCTGAGACTATATGTAGCAAAAGAGTTCTGACAGAATGTACATCAAGCTGTTTAAAATGTTTACTTCTGAACTAGGAAACTAAGGGAATTGAATAATTTTTACTTTACATATTTTCTACATCTTTATCATGTACAACATGATCTTTATCATGTACAATTTTAATGTTTAAACTCTTTCTACAAAAACATATGGTTTCTGAAATTTAAAAACTATTTACTAAAAACATCAGTAAAATGAAGTATTTAGAATGAATCAAATAGATTGTAAGAATCTCCTAAAGAATGTTACTTAACCATGGTTATTCTTGTTGCCTGAGCTATTCCCCACACCCAGTAAAGATAAGCCACAGGGAGTGTGAACATACAGACAAGAGAGTCACCATGTTGGAAAAGTTAGCTGAGAGGTGAAATAGGACAGGGCAGAGAAAGGTCAGGAAATACGGGAAGGATTCTCAGAGGAGAAAATTTTTAGAAAGGAGTACGAGTTTGAGTCGAGCTTACCATGCAGAGTTGGTTGGAAAACACATTCCAGGATGATTACATTATAGTGAAAAAGAGCATGGAAATGTGAAACTTCATGATGTGTTCAGAGAATGGTGAATAATATAGCTGTTTAATAGGGTGGGTGGGAGCATAGTGAAAAACAAGACAGAGAAAGCATATAAGGATCAGACTGTAAGTGTGTGAAGGCTCCCAGGTGCCATGCTGTAGATTATACAATTTCTAAGCAAGGCAGGCAATCTCAGACTTACATGTCTGAAGAACATGTTTGGCAAACAGGAAGAAGAACTAGAGCAGGGGAATGTTCCTAGATTTTAAAACATTTTTATTTCAAGACGAGGAGGCCTTTTTGGAGGAGATGTTCAGTAAAGGATGGAGGCAATATGTCCCAGGCTTGGATAAAAATGTTTTTAAACATATGTTTTATCATTAATATCATACAGCATATGTTCAAATCCTATGTACAGCACATTCTTGGCTTGTCACCAAAAATTATTTATTAAGAACCCACCTGCATATGAAATTATAGCAGAACTAAATCCCCTGCAAATGTCAAATATATATTTTAATTTGAATGTTGCATGATACACATAAAGCATTGAAACTTCCCTTCCACCCCCACCAATACTGTCTTGCATCCCAGTAATTCAACTCCATTACACATTCAAAGAAACAGTTTATTTTTAAGAATTTGCTATACAATTCAATTCAGTTAAGAATGCATCTTGTGGAGGCAGGGATGGGAAGATGTGTAATAAATGGAGAATACATATCTTAGTTTGAGGAAAGTTAGAATGTAAGTGATGACGGGGAAAGAACTTACATAAGTAAAATCGTTGGTTCCTAGGGCAACATTTCAGCATGTCTGTAATGAAGAAATGCAAACTGTGAAAATACTAAAGAGATTCTTGGTTAGGAGAAGATCACCAGGAGGTTGTTAGTTAGAGAATGTGGTGAGTTTCTTTTATGCTTTCACTGATAAAATGTGTCTAAAAGTTTTAACAATTTTCAAAAGCAGAAAATCTAGAATATCCTTTCAATTACTATCCAGTTATATAGCTCGATGTGACCTTAGAGAATTACTAAGCTTTAGCATTGAATACTCAGTCTCATTTAAAAACAGGAAAAACTTTTGAACCTTATGTGGCTTAGCTTAAACTTAATGAATTTTCTGTATTTAAAACACAGCGTAATTCCAAATAAGTTTCATTTGATTCTCTTTCAATGTCCTTTTATCAACAGGCCTTAAGATTGTTTTTAAATTATTTTTCTCAAAATCATGGCAGAATGAGAGCTAGAATGGTGGCAGACAGGAAATATACAACGCGAAGAGGTATATAGAAGCATTATTTCCAATTGCACCATGCCACTTATTGTATGATTTCCTCTTTCACCTGTTTTATGAAGTACTCTTCACTTTATTGACCTGGTATTCATGATTAATGTATAACGTTAAACATACATTTAAGAAGTGCACTGTTATGGTCCCAAAATACACCCATGCCTACAAGGTTCCTACAGGTTAATGTCTTCTGCTAGAGAAAATGGCCTCATTTGCATTGACTTTCAATAAGCTCCTGCAGGCAAACACCTGAAGCCAATCATCTGCAGATACCTGCCTGCAGGCATAGGTGTGCTACCAGAGAGCCTGTAGACTCTCTATCTGCTGTGTTTAGTCATATATGCGGTGTACAACATAAAGCATGACTCACTGATCCAATGGACTTATGACTGCAAGTCCTTAATGGAAACTGGTCTTTATTTGCAGTGGATGAATTTCTATCACACTCAGTGATAGAAATCAAGCTGATGATGGAAAAGGAGCATGGTCTCTAAAAAAAAATAATTAGTAACAGGATATGAAGGAATTATAAATACGGAATCAATGAGGTAAAAGCAAATCGAAAGGTAGTTGAGATATCTATAGTAAATAGAGGGAATTTAGAGAAAAGAAACAAAGTATCTGATTTGCAGAAGAATATACTATCACTGTTTTCCAAGAATAGTAGTAAATTTAAGTGTTGCTTTGTACCATTTATATTTTTCGCATAATAATATTTCAAAATTTTCTTGGCCGAGTTACAAAAAATTCATTCAAATATATATTAATTCCACAAATACGTTTGAGTGTTACTATGTGTTAAACTCAGGGAGGGACATTTTTGATATAAAAATAAATAATTAAGAAAACTATTAGGTGGATGTAAGTAATAAAAGTAAAATAAACACAGTGTGGTGTGGCTTGCTACTATAATAGACCTATTTTGGGGGTAAGTCAGTGGAGAAAGTGATTACTTCTGTGCCAGCTCCTTTTCTTGCCAATTTCTAAATGATTTAGGGCTCAGTGATTTAGTCCTTGAACTTCCCCTCTTCTCAATATTCTTTTTGTAGGTCCTCAGTTTATTCCTTGGCTTCTCAGGGTCATCAATACATTGATGACTCTCAACCTCCAAATGTGTGTGTTCAACCATCAACTTGACATTTCCTCCTGTATACTTAGTAGGTGTCTCAAGCTTTTCATAACTAAAACAACTTTCAGTATATGAACCCCGCCCCCCCGACTGACAAACACATGTAACCTGCTCCTTTCTTAATTGTCTGCATTCACCTGGTTTCTCAGGCCAAAAATTTAAGAGATTTTCTTTGTTGCTTTTTTTTTCCCCCCTCATATGCTCATGTTCAATATATCAGCAAATACTGTAGCCTATACCTTTAAAATTGATCTTGAACTTGACCAGTTTTTATAGTATCTACTGCTCTCACTTTGGTTTAAGCTTTCATTATTTTTCGCCCATCCACTTCAATAACCTTCCAGCTGGTCTCAGGTTTCCCTTCCCGACCCTTTAGCCCCAACTTGGCAGTCAAGCAATCTAAAAGCAGATCTTGTGACTTGACTTTTCAACATTCATGATGCTTTCTGGTTACACAAAGTTAAATTCAACACTATGGCCCTACTGTGCCCTCTTCATCTGACTTCTGGCTCACTCTCTAAACTCCTCTCTCACTTCTGTCCTCTTCACCACTTCTACCTTTTATTGCTCTTGTGTGTTTGTGCTAACTTAGAGGCTTAAGTTTTGCTGTTCCATTTGCCAGGCATGCTCTGCTCATGGCGATCATAGAGCTTACTCCCTCATTCCACTGAGAAATTTCCCAAAGTGTCCTCTCCACAGAGATGCATCCCTGACTGCCTATCTAAGATAACCCACTCACATTCTACATCCTGTATTAGTTTTCTTCATATAACACAGTCTTGGCTTTATCAGTATATATTTATTTTACATTTTTATTGCCTCTTCCAGAGACATTAAGCTTCATAAGGGCAAGGATTTGTTTCTTTCTTATTTTCACTGCTGTTTCCTCAAGCCTAGAAATTTGCTTGAAACACAATGAGCACCCAATAAATATTTTTGGGATATATGAAGGAAAGAGGAGTTGCTTCCTGAGTTTATCATGAAAGAGGAATAAAAATATTTAGTGGGTGAATGGCATTCCAGAAATGTACTGTAGGTAAGTGCGTGGAGTTGTAAATAGCACAGAGCATTCACGAATGGTTTAATAAGTTTCAGCGGATAGAGCCTTTCTGGAATCATCACAAAGATTCAGACAATCATACAAATCTTATTTATATAGGAACTCTGGATCAACTAAAATGAAGCAACTGAGTAGAATTACAACTTGATTGTGACCCTTCATAATGTTCTACATTATTTCCACAATCTATAAAATAACTGTAATTAAAGGACAAGAAAAATGATTCTATCAAATCAGTAATTAAGTGTACTCTCTTTCAAGTGTTCATAAGTTGTCTCTAAATGTCATTGACAGTATCATGATGCATATATAAAGGTGGAACTAAAATCCTCGGGTGTTTGAGATAATCCTTGTGCCAACAAATAGAAGCTTAGCCAGACACTCATACTTAAGACTCGTCACATTCTGTGGTTTAGTCTCTTCATCTCTCTAACTGCATGGAGGCTTACCTCAAACAGAGCCACCTGATGTTGTCTTGTTACATGCCAGGTGAATCTGTCTACTGCTGTCAAATGTGGGACTGTGGATAGTTATGTTGCAACATGTTAACATTTCTTCTGTGTACTCAGTTGGAGTCTTCTTCACAGCAATTCCTCTGTCCTCAATTATTTGGAATTCTACAGTCATCCAATACTCAGTGTCTAAACAAACAGTATATGGAGTACAGAGTGCCCTGTTCGTCATGAGGTGTGAATCATTTTATCTTCCTTCTTGGTTTTATATATGGCTTATAAATAAATTTTGTATAAGAGTTTGGAAACAGAGAACAAGATCTATTAAAGAATTACAGCTTGATAATTATTTAGATACTTGTGTTTTTTTTTTTTATGTTTAGAGGAATACCCTTAACAGACTAATGTGGCTGTGTAGAGTCCTATCCACAAACCCACAGTTTAACAGGATTAAAATTAATGTGTCATCATGAATTCTAAGGAAGAAACATTTCTAAAAGACTCAGATGTTTAGAAAAACTTAAGTTTGAGAGTTGTGAACACAGAAAGAACAGAAAACTTACCTTTCTCATTTTCTCCTAGAAATCTATCACCTACTCTGTCTTAAAGTTTTTCATCAATATTTTAGTTAATTGGTTAATCTCAGCTCTCACTATTAGGCAGTCAAGAGATGGAAGGTAGGGCTTTGTCTAAAATAAAGTTTACACAATCATAGAACTCTTTAATATAACTCCTTGTGACAATGTAAACACTGTATAAATTATGTTGTCCTGTATAGAAGCCACTAGATGGGCATGACTAGTGTGAGCATGAAATGTAGCTAGTGAGACGGATGGCCTAAATTTTTAATTAAAAAAAACAGCATTTCAACTTAGTCACATATGACTAGTGGTTTACTCTACTGGCAGCACAGATCTACAGTATTCAAAGTAATCTATCTTTTAGTTTGGAATGTATGTATTTTAAATCATCACTAAATCCTTTTGTTTATTTGAAATATGCACACACACACAAAAAATAGCACTGAGGCCCTTTGTAATTGGAAAAAATTTTAATTTTCCCAAAGGTTTTGGTTAAATTTCCTGTTAACAATATTCCTTGGTACTCATAGAACCTATTTAAATGAAAATCATAAATTTTTAAGTTACTACAAAATGAAGTCATTAATAAAATCATTAAACTGTCAAAACTCCTAAGTTATAAAGCATTGAGCAAAACAACGTATGTCTAATATCTTCTTTTTATTGTGTGTATGAAGCGGATGGCAAGAAAGATTGTCTAGGTTTTTCCTTCATGACCAAAAGAGAAAATTTTCACAGATCTGTGACTAGAAGAGATGTGTTACTATTTTCTTTATTTAGGAAGAAGAGAACGAGGAATGTTTTAAACTATGTTCTAATTTTCATTAAGCTGTGTATGAAGACAGTATGTTTATTAAGTTGCTAGAGACTTTCTCACAGTGTCCATTGCAGCTGTATAAACTGGCCCCCTCCTCTTCCCATTGACAAGTTCATTTTAAACAAAGTTATGACCTGCTTTCCCTGAGCTCTCTCTGCCCTTTGCTGTAAAATTCCAGTTTCCCTCCCTTTTAAGCCCAGGGTCACAAAGAATTTTTATTGGAAAGCTAAGTAAAACCAAAAGTGCCCATGAACTGCTTTGAATGCCACTTTGCACAAAGTACTAATCAAGATTTTCTGAGATCAAGCTGGGGAGTTTTATTTTGTTTCATGTCTGTGGCCATAGTTGGGTGAATTTCATCTTAACTGGTAAAAGACAAAGAACATATAAGCCATGTGTAAGAAGAGGTGGCGGAATATTTACTTCATTATTGTTTAACCAGATATTTAATAGTCACACAATATATAACATTCCCGAAGTGTGTAACACTCATCACCACCCTTTATGAATGAATGTTAATCAGGACGGACTGTGGGTTTTTGTTTTATTTTGCTAAGGGTGAAATCTCTACATTGACCTCTAAATACAATTGTTTGGAATCTTTTTATTAGACAAAAATAGTTACTTTAAAAAAAGTTTTAGGTAAACACAGACACACTTTTTATGCAGTAAAAATTACTGTGGATCAGTGACACGTAAAATAGTTAAATTAATTGTTCTCCCATGTTTCATCCTGATACTTTGTTCATTGCCAAACATATAATTTCCAAGAACACTTTAATGTGTAAGAGCCCCTAAAGTGTGGCACTGGCCTTGTCACTGAGTTCTATTCTAACATTTCACCAGACTAGGATGTCCTTGAGTACAGGACTAATGCTTATTCACAGTCCATTTGTAAGGCCCCAGTAGAATGCTTATGATTAGGGATCAGTGCATACAAGAATTATTGACTGAATTTTCAACTGACTTCTGCAAAACTGCAACTGTAATCATCACCTTCTTACATCTTTTCCTTTTTCATTTGCTTCTTTCCCTTTTTAATATTTGTTAGTGTGTTACTTTCCTGTAGTCACCTATGTGAGCTAGATGCTACATCTGTCTTCGTCTCTGCCAAAAACATGTCAAATTCTGTCCATCTTTAACAGAACTGACTCACAAATTCCATTGATCCTTTCATGGCATTCTCATGGTCAGTATGCTATTTTAGGTCTTCATTAATGCTATGCACTGAATTGTGTTCCCCCAAAATTCACATGTTGAAACTCTAGCCCGCAATGTGATTATATTTGGAGATGGGGCCTATAGAAGGTAATTAAGGTTAAATAAGGTCATAAGAGTAGGGCCTGATATGGTAGGATTAATGTCCGTAGAAGAAGAAACATGAGAAAGCTCACTTGCCTTCTTTCCTCCTCCACCACTGTGTGCACACACAAAAAAGAGACCATGTGAACACACAGGGAGACTGTGGCTGCCTGCAAGCCAGGGAGAACAACCACACCAGAAACCAACCATGTTGGCATTTTGATCTCAGACTCCCAACCTCCAGCATTATGAGAAAATTAATGTCTGCCACTTAGTGCTTTGTTATGGCAGCCCTAGGTAAGACAATTACCTTTTGCATAGAGCTTAACTACTGGTTATAATACCAGGCCTCTTTATACCAATCTATTTAGGTATCTGGGATCAGATACTCCAAGGCACAGCACTGACTATGTTATTCTTCTACTCATATGTGCTTATTATATTCTCATTTTCATATGATACAGTAATGATAGTGAATAAATCATTATTACATGCCATGCATGAAGCACTCAACTTGTATCATGAAATTTAATATTCATAATTATATGACATATGCCATATACTCAACCCTCCATTTGCAGATATTATGTAATTTGCCTGATACCACAGGGCTAACTGATGATAGATCCAGAATATAAACTCAGGCTTTTCTAATCCAAAGGTCTCAATTTAAGCATTAATTGCATGGAGTTTTTCTTGACTTGGTGTGCAAGGGATGGGAAAATTCAATAGAAGACTATTGCAATATCCCTGATAAGGTGTAGATAGTTGGCAGAGGGAATGAACATTAGTGAAGAAAACGCAAAGACACATCACAGGCAAAAATAAATCGTCTGTAGATACATTTTAAGTCATGGAATATAACATGGTCTACCACAATTTTAATGAAAATTTCAACTTTGTAAGAACTGACAAGTGTATATTTATTTGACTTCTGTCAAATATAGCAAGTAGGATGTTATCTTTTTAAGAAATTATAAAGCCATACTTTATATGATAGATATACTGATTTCTTTAAGATTAATCTAAAAAATGTGACTGTGTGTTTTTTAAACCTCTACCCTCACTTTACCCTTTCTTTGGTATAAGTAAGAACCTATCAGCTTTGGTTTTATTTAGTTAGTATTTTAATGTTTAGAAGATTTGCTTTTCTAGTTAGGTAGTTAGAATCTTATTCACCTAAATTCCATTGAATTTCAACAAGTGTCTTTCTTACAACCAGTGCTTGGTGACGGATGTGACTCACAGAAGATAATAAAATTTTCGGTTTCATTTGCCAAATTTATTACTTGAAAACTGTATTGGAGATGGGCCCTATAAAGGAGGAAATTAAGTTTTAAATGAGGTTAAAAGAGTAGGACCCTGATATGATAGAATTAATATTCTTACAAGAAAAGACA
>NW_012117488.1:10924942-10925893 GCF_000951035.1 Colobus angolensis palliatus | reverse complement strand
ATTTGGGTTGATTCCAAGTCTTTGCTATTGTGAATAGTGCCATAATAAACATACATGTGCATGTGTCTTTATAGTAGCATGATTTATAATCCTTCGGGTATATACCCAGTAATGGGATCACTGGGTCAAATGGTATTTCTAGTTCGAGATCCTTGAGGAATCGTCACACTGTCTTTCACAATGGATGAACTAGTTCACACTTCCACCAACAGTGTAAAAGCATTCCTATTTCTCCACATCCTCTCCAGCATCTGTTGTTTCCTGACTTTTTAATGATCGCCATTCTAACTGGTGTAAGATGGTATGTCATTGTGGTTTTGATTTGCATTTCTCTGATGGCCAGTGATGATGAGTGTTTTTTCATGTGTCTGTTGGCTGCATAAATGTCTTATTTTGAGAAGTGTCTGTTCATATCCTTTGCCCACTTTTTGATGGGGTTGTTTGACTTTTATTCTTGTAAATTTGCTTAAGTTATTTGCAGATTCTGGATACTAGCCCTTTGTCAGATGGGTAGATTGCAAAAATTTTCTCCCATTCCATAGGTTGCCTGTTCACTCTGATGGTAATTTCTTTTGCTGTGCAGAAGCTCTTTAGTTTAATTATATCCCATTTATCTATTTTGACTTTTGTTGCCATTGATTCTGGTGTTTTAGTCACAAAGGCTTTGCCCATGCCTATGTCCTGAATGGTATTGGCTAGGTTTTCTTCTAGGGTTTTTATGGTTTTAGGTCTTACGTTTAAGTCTTTAATTCACCTTGAGTTATTTTTGTATAAGGTGTAAGGAAGGGGTCTAGTTTCAGTTTTCTGCATATGCTGTTTTTGTCACTGTAGCCTTGTAGTATAGTTTGAAGTCAGGTAGCATGATGTCTCCAGCTTTGTTCTTTTTGGTTAGGATTGTATTGGCAATACGGGCTCTTTTTTAGTTCCATATGAACTTTAAAGTAGTTTTTT
>NW_012117488.1:10923423-10924491 GCF_000951035.1 Colobus angolensis palliatus | reverse complement strand
AGACGATGGGGTTTTCTAAATATGCAATCATGTCATCTGCAAACAGGGACAATTTGACTTCTTCTTTTTCTAATTGAACACGCTTTATTTCTTTCTCTTGCCTGATTTCCCTGGCCAGAACTTCCAACACTATGTTGAATAGGAGTGGTGAGAGAGGGCATCCCTGTCTTGTGCCAGTTTCAAAAGGAATGCTTCCAGTTTTTGTCCATTCAGTATGATACTGGCTGTGGGTTTGTCATAAATAGCTCTTAATATTTCGAGATACATTCCATCAATACCTAGTTTACTGAGAGTTTTTAGCATGAAGGGCTGTTGGATTTTGCCGAAAGCCTTTTCTGCTTCTATTGAGATAATCATGTGGTTTTTGTCTTTGGTTCTGTTTATGTGATGGATTACATTTATTGATTTGCCAATGATGAACCAACCTTGCATCCCAGGGATGAAGCCAACTTCATCTTGGTGGATAAGCTTTTTGATGTGCTGGTGGATTTGGTTTGCCAGTATTTTATTGAGGATTTTTGCATCAGTGTTCATCAGATATATTGGTCTAAAATTATCCTTTTTTTGTTGCGTCTCTGCCAGGTTTTATTATCAGGATGATGCTGGCCTCATAAAATGAGTTAGGGAAGATTCCCTCTTTTTCTATTGATTGTAATAGTTTCGGAAGGAATGGCACCAGTTCCTCTTTGTACCTCTGGTAGAATTCGGCTGTGAATCCGTCTGGTCCTGGACTTTTTTTTGGTTGGTAAGCTATTAATTATTGCCTCTATTTCAGAGCCTGTGATTGGTCTATTCAGAGATTCAACTTCTTCCTGGTTTAGTCTTGGGAGGGTGTATGTGTTCAGGAATTTGTCCATTTCTTCTAGATTTTCTAGTTTCTTTGCATAGAGATGTTTATAATATTCTCTGATGGTAGTAGTTGGCATTTCTGTGGGTTCAGTGGTGATATCGCTTTTATCATTTTTTATTGTGTCTATTTGATTCTTCTCTCTTTTCTTCTTTATTAATCTTGCTAGTGGTCTATCAATTTTGTTGGTCTTTTCAAAAAACCAGCTCCTGGATTCATTG
>NW_012117488.1:10836586-10922488 GCF_000951035.1 Colobus angolensis palliatus | reverse complement strand
GAAAATTCTTTTCTTTAAGAATGTTGAATATTGGCTCCCACTCTCTTCTGGCTTGTAGAGTTTCTGCTGAGAGATCTGCTGTTAGTCTGATGGACTTTCCTTGTGGGTAAGCTGACCTTTCTCTCTGCTTGCTTTTAACATTTTTTCCTTCATTTCAACCTTGGTGAATCTAACAATTATGAGTCTTGTGGTTGCTCTTCCAGTGGAGTATCTTTTTGGTGTTCTCTGTATTGCCTGAATTTGAATTTTGGCCTGCCTTGCTAGGTTGGGGTATTTCTCCTGGTTAATATCCTGAAGAGTGTTTTCCAGCTTGGTTCCATTCTCCCTGTCACTTTCAGGTACACCAATCAAACGTAGGTTTGCTCTTTTCACATAGTCTCATGTTTTTTGGAGGCTTTGTACGTTTCTTTTTACTCTTTTTTTCTCTAAACTTCTCTTCTTGCTTCATTTCATTAATTTGATCTTTGATCACTGATACCGTTTCTTCCACTTGATTGAATCAGCTACCGAAACTTGTGCATGTGTCGTGTAGTTCTCATGCCATGGTTTTCATTTCCATCAGGTTCATTAAAGGTCTTCTCTACACTGTTTATTCTAGTTAGCTATTCATCTAATCTTTTTTCAAGGTTTTTTGCTTCCTTGCAATGGGTTCGAACATCCTCCTTTAGCTCAGAGAAGTTTGTTATTACCGACTTTCTGAAGACTACTTCTGTCAACTCGTCCTAGTCATTCTCTATCCAGCTTTGTTCCATTGCTGGTGAGGAGCTGTGATTCTTTTAAGGAGAAGGGGCATGCTGCTTTTTAGAATTTTCAGCTTTTCTGCTCTGGTTTCTCCCCATCTTTGTGGTTTTATCTACCTTTGGTCTTTGATAATGGTGACATACAGATGAGGTTTTGGTGTGGATGTCCTTTTTGTTGATGTTGGTGCTATTCCTTTCTGTTCATTAGTTTACCTTCTAACAGGTCCCTCCAGGTCTGTTGGAGTTTGCTGAAAGTACACTCCAGACCATGTTTGCCTGGGTATCAACAGTGGAGGCTGCAGAACAGCAAATATTGATGAACAGCAAATGTTGCTGCCTGATCCTTCCTCTGGAGGCTTCGTCTCAGAGCAGCACCCAGCTGTATGAGGTGTCATTTGGCCCCTACTGGGATGTGTCTCCAAGTTATGCTACGTGGGGGTCGGGGACCCACTTGAAAAGGCAGTCTTCAATACCATGCTGGGAGAACCACTGCTGTCTTCAGAGCTGTCAGACAGGGACATTTAAGTCTGCAGAAGTTGCTGCTGCCTTTTCTTCAGCTATACCCTGTCCCCAGAGGTGGAGTCTACAGAGGTAGGCAGGCAGGCCTTATTGAGCTGCGGTGGGCTCCACCTAGTTTGAGCTTCCTGGCCACTTTGTTTAGCTACTCAAGCCTCAGCAATGGTGGACACCCCTCCCCCAGCCAGGCTTGCCATCTTGCAGTTCGATCTCGGACTGCTGCGCTAGCTGTGAGCAAAACTCCGTGGGTATGGGACCTGCTAAGCCAGGCATGGGATATAATCTCCTGGTGTTCTATTTGCTAAGACCATTGGAAATGTGCAGTATTTAGGTGATAGAGTCCTGATTTTCCCAGTACAGTCTGTCACAGCTTCCCTTGACTAGGAAAGGGAAATCCCCTGACCCCTTGTGCTTCCCAGGTGAGGCGATGACCCACCCTGCTTCAGCTCACCCTCTGTCGGCTGAACCCACTGTCCAACCAGTTCCAGTGAGATGAACCAGGTACCTCAGTTGGAAATGCAGAAATCACCTGTCTTCTGCATCAATCACACTGGGATCTGCAGACTGGAGCTGTTTCTATTTGTCCCTCTTGGAACAGACCTAATTTGGTCTTAAATAAAGATGTGCCCATAAGGAATTTACTAGCATTGAGGTGTTTGTTCTTTCAACCTGGTTAATCTTAGAAACATCCTATGATTAACATGTTTAACAAAGTCCTTCCAAAATTTTCAAAGAAAAGCTATTTCCAACTGAAATTCAAACTATCACAAATATTATGGTGAAATACCATTGAAATGAACAGACATATACACAATTTAGACATCCTACCATCCATATACCTTTATGGGTGTAGGAGAAAATGAATAGTCACATGGAAATAGAAACAAAGCCAGAGGCCATTTTTATTATTCTTTTGTAAAGGAATTTATTCATGTTTTCAGTAATTTTCTGAAACTAAGACTTCAAGTTTTACTCTGTTTTATAGCACAAGTATTGCTAAATGAGAACTGTAAAATGACTGATCAAAAAGTCAAAATAATCAGCTAATTTGTTCTAGGAGTGCTTATAAACAATTCTTAGTTCACAATGTATGCTCACATTTCAAGAAAAGTAATTTTCCTCCAGTGAACTCTTTTACTGATAAAGATCATAACTGATAAACTTTAAACTAGACAGGAGAGAAATATTCACATTTCTTTTTGATTGGTATTACTTCTAGCTGCCGAAACTCATAGCAGAGATTTGTGTTTTAAACAATGACTAAAAGATATCCATTTGTAGTTGTGCTACTAGAAAATCTACAATGTTGACTAGAAAACTCTTTATTTATGTTCAGAATATTGGGGTATTGTACAAGGATATAATTACTGAGGAAACTTTTCTGAATCCAGAAATAATAGTCCATATCTCCCATTGCTGCAAGTGGCACAGCTATTAGAAGACATATCAGGTTCATTAAACATTCAAATTCTGCTAAAAGCTTTAGATAGAGAGCAAACTTAACACACAGTCTTAAAATAAGAAAACAACTTTGGATGTGAAGAGCTCAAAAGAACTAGCGAGATCTCCTGGTCCACTTTTTCTCCACAGAGCTAAAAATATATCTTTCTTTATTTGGATTAGAATTATATGGATTTTGCATGCCTTTGTATCTTCAGCCCTGGCATGGTGCCTAGAGCCTCATGAATTTAAAAAAAAAAAAAAAAAAAACCTAAATGAATGAAAGTAATGAGGTGATATTAGAAGAAGAGAGAGAAATAGAGGGGTTCATAATCAAATAAATTTACCAAAACAACTCCACTCCCAATTGCACATTAACCAAACAGCATATTATAATCTCCTAGAAGTCCTCTGATAAGTAATAATAGCAATAAACATAATATTTGGTTAAGTTCAAAGTTCAACCATTCTTTTGCTGGCAATAGGAAATAAAATAATGCCCATATTGCTTTAGGCCTTGATTCATCTGGTCCCCCACTG
Source organism: Colobus angolensis palliatus (assembly GCF_000951035.1). Taxonomy (NCBI): domain Eukaryota; kingdom Metazoa; phylum Chordata; class Mammalia; order Primates; family Cercopithecidae; genus Colobus; species Colobus angolensis. The sequence goes on along the minus strand of NW_012117488.1, from coordinate 10,919,252 downwards.
TATGAGTTCATTGTCACACTGCTATAAATAACTACCTGAGAGTGAGTAATTTAGAAAGAAAAGAGGTTTAATTAACTCATAGTTCCACATGGCTTGGGAGGCCTCAAGAAACTTACAATAATGACGGAAGGCAAAGGGGAAGTAAGGCGTATCTTACAATGCAGCAGGAGAGAGAGAGAGAGAGCAAAGAGGGAGGTGCTACACTTTTAAACCATCAGATTAAACCATCAGATCTCATGAGAACTCACTCACTGTCACAGGAACAGCATGGGGGAAGTCTGTCCACATGATCCAATCACTTCCCTCACGGTCTCTCCCCTGACACATGGGGATTACAATTTGACATGACATTTGGGAGACACAGAGCCAAATGATATCAATCTTCCCCGCTCCCTCCCAAATCTTTTATCCTTTTCACATTGCAAAACCAAACATACCTTCTCAACAATCCCCTGAAGTCTTAACTCATTGCAGTACTAACTGAAAAGTCCAAGTCCAAAGTTTCATCTGAGATAAGTCCCTTCTGCCTATGAGCTTGTAAAATCAAAAACAACTTAATTACTTCCAAGATACAATGGAGGTACAGGCATTGGGTAAATGCTTCCATTCCAAAAGGGAGAAATTGGCCAAACAAAGAGGCTACAGACCCCATGCAAGTCTAAAACCTACCAGGGCAGCCATTAAATCTTAAAGCTCTAAAATCTCCTTAGACTCCATGTCTCACATCCAGGGAACACTGATGCAAGGGGTGGGCTCCCACAGGCTTGGGCAACTCTGCTCCTGTGGCTCTGCAGGGTACAGCCCCTGTAACTACTTTCACTGGTTGGTGTTGGGTCTTGCAGCTTTTCCAGGTGCCCTGTGAAAGCTGTCAGTGGATCTACCATTCTGGGGTTTGGAGGATAGCAGCCCTCTTCTCACAGCTGCACTAGGCAGTGCCCCAGTGGGGACTCTGTGTGGTAGCTCCAAATCCACATTTCCCCTTTGCACTACCTTAACAGAGGTTCTCCATGAGGGCTCTACCCCTACAGCAGACTTCTGCCTGGACATCTAGGCATTTCCATACATCTTCTAAGACCTAGGTGAAGGTTCTCAAACATCAATTCTTGCCTTCTGTGCAACTGTAGGCCTAGGACCATGTGGAAACTGCCAGGCTTGGGGTTTGCATCCTCTGAAGCAACAGCTCAAGGTGTACCTTGGCCCCTTTTAGCCATAGCTGGAGCTGGAGTGGCTGGGATGCAGGACACCAAACCCTGAGACTGCACAGACCAGTAGGGCCCTGGACCTGGCCCATGAAACCATTTTTCCCTCTTAGGCCTCCAGGCCTGTGATGGGAGGGGCTGCTGTGAAGATCTGTGATATGCCCTGGAGACATTTTCTCCATTGTCTTAGTGATTAACATTCAGCTCCTTGTTCCTGATGCAAATTTCTGCAGCTGGCTTGACTTGCTCCCCAGAAATATATATATTTTTTTCTACCACAGGATCAGGCTGCACATTTTCCAAACTTTTATGCTCTGCTTCCCTTTAAAAAGTAAGTTCCAATTTTGGGCCATCTCTTCACACATATGAGCCTAAACTTTTAGAAAAACCCATGTCACTTCTTCAATGTTTTGCTGCTTAGAAATTTCTTCTGCCAGATATTCTAAATCATCTCTCTCAAGTTCAAAGTCCCACAGATCTATAGGGTAGGGGAAAAATGCTGCTAGTCCCTTTGCTAAAACATAGCAAAAGGAGCCTTTACTCCAGTTTCCAATAACTTTCTCATCTACATCTGAGACCACCCCTGCCTGGACTTCATTGTTCATATCACTGCTAGCATTTTGGTCAAAACGACTCAAGTGTCTAGGAAGTTCCAAACTTTCCCACATCTCCCTGTCTTCTTCTGAGCCCTCAAAACTGTTCCCAATTCTGCCTATTACACAGCTCTAAAGGTCTTCCCACATTTTCAGGTATCTTTATAGCAGCATACCCCACCACGAGTACCAATTTTCTGTTTTAGTCTTTTTTCACACTGCTATAAAGAACTACTTAAAACTGGGTAATTTGTTTAAAAAAAATAAGTTTAATTAATGCACAGTTTCACATGGCTGGGGAGGCCTCAGGAAACTTACAATCAGGAAATTTACAGGCATCTCTCACATGGCAGCAGGAGAGAGAGAGCAAAGGGGAAAGTGCCACATTTTTAAATCATCAGGACTCATAACTCATTCAATATGATAATAGAAGGAGGAAAATCTGCCTCCAAGATCCAATCACCTCACTGTAGATTCCTCCCCTGACACATGGGGATTACATTTCAACATGAGATCTGAGTGGGGACACAGAGCTAAACAATATCACCTCCCTCCCAAGCCCTTTTCTTTGTCTTCCCCACTCACATAAATCCAACTCATTTTTCAAGTTCAGGTCTTGATTTTTAAGTTAAATCTTCACTGTTTATTCTATTGTAATCTTTCTTTCTTATGAAATTAAGGAAATGATTCTTAGGATAATATTAGCATATTAATCTGTACAAGCACCTGAATATGTTTTATTATTTATCATTCAAGAATTTTGTGGACTAGAACAATTATCTTCTTAAAGATAGAAGTCTGAGGTTTTCCAGTGTCTATGAGTTTCTGAGGTTTGCTCCGAATAACGTATCTAACAACAACAAGAACAAAACAGCTATCACATATTGAGTGTTTACAACTTGACAAGAAGTTACATATATTAAGAACTCTGCAGATATTATACTATTTAATCCACATATCAACTCTGTGAGATAGTGTGTTAATTTTCTATTGTTGCACAACATATTTGGTGTTTAGTAATACTCATTTACTATCTTACAGATTGAAGGATCAGAAGTCTTGGCTGGCTCACCTAGAAACTTTGCTTGGGGCCCCACAAGGCCAAAATCAAGTATTAGCCAGGCTAGGCTCCTACCTGGGGCTCTGAGGAAGAATTCACTTCTGAGATCATTCAAGTCTGAACAAATTCAGTTTCTTGTGGTTGATTCCCTTTTCTTGCTGGCTCTCAGCTGGGGGCTACTCTCACCTCTCACATTTCTTTTCATGTGGCTTCATCCTCTTTCAAAACCAGCAAAGGTTCATCAAATCCCTCCATGTTCAGAATCTCTGATTTCCTTTTCTTTCATCAGATGAAGAAAACTGCATTTATTATCTCATGTGAGTAGATTAAGCCCAACCAAATAATCTTTCTTTTGCCATATAACTTAACATAATCGTAAGAGTGATATTTCATCATATTCACAGGTTCCACTCACATGCAGAGAAGACGTTATACAAGGGTGAGAGTCATCAGGGACGATTCTTAGAATTTTGGCCAATATAGATAGGTTCTGTCATTATTGCCATTTTTTCAGATAAGGAAACTGAGGCACAAGATGGAGCCAGAACTTGAACACTTGTTTAAATACTGTTTTGTGCTATTTCAGTTAAATCATGCTTTGATTCTGCTGTTTAAGCTCTACCTCTATAAATATCGCCTTATATTTCCCTGTACTTACGAGCTTCTCTAGATCATTATAAAGGTCCCTGGAACATCTGTTGAAGTGAACAGCCCCTGTTACCTAGGATAAATGTGTTAATTTCCTCTTTAACATCTTTCTGCTATTCTAAACACCAAAGATAGGATCAACTCTTAGACCATCCTGCTTGTTTGATGAAACTATAAGCATTTACAGATGTTTTCAGAACAACTTTTATCTCCTGCATATTTAAATAAAGGCTGTTATAAAAAAGGAAGAAGAAAAGTTAAACTAACTTTACTCTGAGCTAGGTTATAGAGATCACTCTATAACTCAGGCAGTATAATTTCAATCCCAAGGAATTCATTTTTGCCAATAGCTCTTCTGATTTCTTTGAAAATGTCACTTACTCAAACAAAATTCAAATGCAATTAAAATTTATCTGGAGTTTATCTGATAAATATTAGTCAGGCTCAGTGTAGCATGTAGAGTTAAAACATTGATTAAGGCATGATGTTGACTGAGAGAGATTTACAGTAATTAATGTGACACATGAATGTATGCTCTGTGCCTGTTTTCTCCTTATTCTTCACATATATTCATGAAGTATGTGTGAATTAAAGTCTCTGAATCTTGTAACTGGCTAGGGTATGTGAGTAAAGTATTTAACCTCTGTGGGTCTTGTTTTTTTCTTATCTATAATTTAAAAATGGATAGAATAGAGGTTATTCTCACAAATCTCCCATCTATCACCATAAATATGATAAATTCCAAGTAAGAACTGAGAAAAAAGAGAGCTGAAAAATATTGCATTAACCAAACATCTCATATTTTAATTAAAGCATTATAATAGAACACATAACATTTCTTCAAGTGCATGAATAATAAAAAATAGCTATTCAGAGCTTTGTCTGCTTTTAAATTTGGCATAAACATTTCTCCTAGATATAAGGGGTAAAAACATGGTGACCCCCACCCCAGTCACAACTAAACCCCTAGATTGATTCTGTTTGGCCACCTGGGGTTTCTTTTTCTCTGTTTTTTTTTTTTTTTTTTTTTTCTTTTTTTCTTAAAAGTCAATGCAATTTCTTTTGGGTAAGACATGGTTTTTGGATTTCTATACTCCCTAGCATGTCTAGTTTGCTCTGCTCATTTAAGTAACCTGTATGGCCATGCATCATTGAGTTTGAAATGCATGATTACATTCAAACAATTTTGGTTAGAGATTGGGAAGTCTTTATTATTGTTGACAATATAAGTATTGAAAATCATTTAAAACATTTTTTTAGACATGAGGTCTCACTTTGTTGCCCAGGCTGGTTTTGAATTCCTGAGCTCAAGTGATCCTTCCATCTCAGCCTCCAAAAATGTTAGGATTACAGGCATAAGCCACCATGACTGGCCTGAGATATTTAAAGAAAATAATAGCACTGGATTTTCTGGAGTATTTCCAATAAGGACAGACTCTAAACTGAAAAACGATTTCCAGAAGAAAAAATTAAATTAATGCTTTAAAGCTTTCAGCTTAACATTCAGTAATGAACAATAAATGCACCTTTATATAAATTACCAAAATGTGTTTCATGGGTAATTTCAAAACCTACTTTACTCGAGTGACAGTCCAACAAGTGATTATGGCAGCATCTATTGCAAAATAGTACTACTCACTATAAATTTGATAAAATACGCTGAAAACAGAAGTGTTCAGTTCACTGAAATTGTAAAGAATAATCATGATCTTCAAAGTTATAAAATAAAGGATACACATTCATATTTTATTTACTCAGTTTTATCATCTGCTCTTCAAAATCTTTCTCATTATACTGTTTCTTTACTTTGAAGTGGGGTTTGTGACCCACATGAAGTAATCAATACCACGGCAAGTGTCCAGATTGTTAGATATTGGAAGCCAAAACCTCATGTATGAGAGGAGCAGCCCCTGAACCCCTTTATTATTCATGTTGAAATCAATGATGTACTATTTAGCTACTGTTGTTTGTAAAACCATCTGGTTTGACCTGTTTTGAACAAAGAAACGTATTTTTTTTCTTCCTCGTTTCTCCCTTGCTACAACACAGTTTTTGTTAAGATCATGTCAATACATCCTTCATAAATTCATTACAGAAATAGCCAGAGCCCAAGCTAAAGACTCAAAAGGCAGAGTGGTACTTCAAATAAATTGGGATTTACAGGTGGTTAGGAGGGAAGAAGGCCAGAGTAGTGAAGTGTCAGCAAAGATCGCTGATGATTCCTTTAGCTATGAGGTAATGGTACCCATCGGGGTCTTTGTCCAAATCTTCTGAGTGATATTGACAATGTTAGAGAGTTTTATTTGAAACTGAAAAGATAAATTACACAGAAAAGCAGTACAAAGTGGTTTTGGTTGACATTATTTCTTTAGATTCATTGTAAGTCTGAGTTTGCACACCTATATATAAGAAGAAAATTGTGAACAGTATGATGGTAACACAATTCAGAATACAGTGTGGAGAAAGTAATCACATGAGTCAATATGACATGTCCTTGACCACATTTATTGTGTTTTTTAAAAATTTTTACTTATAAGCAAAGATACAATACTAAAGATTATTTTGATAACTGCAGTTTCATAGCATCTACCAATGTGGACATAGTTACAACTAGATCTGTAAGACTGAATTTATAGAAGAACATGTTGGTCTTCTGCTATGCCTAAAACTATTCTAAAGTAATGTATAGATGATTGTCACATTAAAACATTCTTTTAACATTTTTAATAATATTTAGAAAATATATATATAGGACAAAATCTCTTTCACAGTTTCACTAAAAAAATCTCTCATTTCTACAAGACACGTATGTCTAAAAAGCATGTTTTATGAGCATTTTGTTTGTTCAAATTCTTCACACATATATCTTAGGGCATTTTTGTGTTTGTTTTAATCATAGTTAACTATACTTTCTATGGAATCTTGTTCTTAAATTATTTTTAGCTTATTTCAGTCTGCTTAAACAATATATTTTTAGTGTGATTTTTTTTTTTTTTTTGAGATGGAGTCTCGCTCTGTCCCCCAGGTTGGAGTGCAGTGGTGCGATCTCCAGCTCACTGCAAGCTCCGCCTCCCGAGTTCACGCCATTCTCCTGCCTCAGCCTCCTGAGCAGCTGGGACTACAGGCGCCTGCAGCCACGCCCGGCTAATTTTTTCTATTTTTAGTAGAGACAGGGTTTTACCGTGGTCTCGATCTCCTGACCTCGTGATCTGCCCGCTTCGGCCTCCCAAAGTGCTAAGATTACCAGGCGTGAGCCACTGCACCTGGCTAAACAACATATTTTTAAATGCAACATATATGAACTTTTTTTAAGTTTCTACAAATAGTAAATCTGAGATGTGGTAGAATATTTTCCTCGATGGAATACTTGTTATAAATGTATACATATAAATTTTAATGTGTATTTAAAATACAAACACATTTAACACTTGAATGAAATATTGATTTTATTTTCTGTGCAAAAAAGTCACCACTAAAAGTAGATACATGCTTCATTCATTGCACATATTGTTCACTCAACTTATATGATTTACTGAATATTTAAATTTTACCATGTTATAAATGATACATGTTGATAAACATGGGGTGACAAGTATTGCTAAAGCAATCTTTCACTCTATAGATTGAACATATTATCAACTGAGTCTGTATCAATTTAAGATATCGTTATAACAGCATAAATTTTAGAATATTCTTAATTGTTCATGCAGATTTGTAATAATGTCAAAGTGTTGTGGGCTAGAAGAAAAGGTAAAAAACTCATTGATGCCAGAGGTTTTGACTAAACAGCAGTCTGTGGGATAATTTTTTAAATGGCCTGCTTTTCTTTACACATTGAGCACAGAGACTTTGCAACTCAGGAAATACTAAAGTCAGTCCTCCATGTCACATTACATGTCACATCATAGTACCCAGCAGAACTCTTTCAGTCACACTGAAGAATCCATTACAGAACTAGAGGCACAACTTAATTCCATTTAACAAATGTGTGCTGAGATTTTAATATGAACAAATTAAGGGGATTGTTGAGCTGTTGAGAACAAGTTGTAGACAGCTTGGGTTCCATTTAGGTGGGACTAAGAGCAAAAAGGTTTACACCTTTTCTGTGGTTTCCAAGGTGATTATCTGACCATATTTTCCAATATTCTCAAGGTGTTGGATTGCCGGCTCTAAAACCACTCAAAATAACCTATTTCCTTCTCTTCTTATTTGGTTTGAAGAGTCTTTTCTAATCCTCCCAAAATTCTCTATGATACACTTATTAAAAGTAGACACAGAATAAATCCTACAGAGTGCTTTGTTATCTGGATTTGCCTTGGACCTTTGCCCTTCAGAATATGAAAAAGGATTCCAATCAAGATCATAATGTTTCAAGTCATATTTAGAGATAATTTGGTACGGTGGCTTTGAAGAGAATAGATAGGCTGATCAGCTGTTTTCCAAATATTCATACCAATTGCTTACGAAATTAAAATTTAATGCATCAATTTTGTATTTAAGATCTTGTCTCCCAATATTCTTCCTCCTGTCAAACTCTTTACAAATCCAGGAAGACACTTTTCCTTTCCAAAACTCTGCCATATTATTTCCTTCACCTAAAATTTTCTTCTACTGCTATGTCTTCTAAAATCTAGATATCCACGTTTATAAAGTGTGGCCTAATTTCTATCTTTCATGCCAAACCACCCTTATCTTTGATGAGCTCTCTTTGGTGCCAGGCGAAATTGGCACATATCTTAGCCCTTCTTTTCTGAGTCCAAAATGCAGATCTGATCATGTCATTTCCCTTGACATACTTTACAAGTTTTACATTAATTTGCTCTTTGTTTTGGTAGTTGTGTCTTGTGCTCCTAATTTGTGACAATGAGTGCAGACATTAATGGAACATCAAAACTATCACATAAAAATTACTACATGTGGAATTAACATAGTGTGGTATAAGCAGTGAGTGAGTGGTTATAGCTGACCCTGAGTGAGTATCTCTACGATGTTTCCCAATGATCTCCACCTCATAGTATTCATAACCTTATACAATGCCCCTCCTTGAATGTGAGCTGGACTTATGGATTAACTTCTAATAAACGGAGTACAGCAAAAGTGGTGGGATACCACTTCTGAGATTAGGTTACAAAAAGACCGTGGCTCTGTCTTAGACTCCTTCTCTTGCTCTTTTGCTAAGCTCACTTTTAGGGGAGCTAGCTATGGAGAAGCAAACATGGCAAGGTCTCTGGCCAACAACCATTGAGGACTTGAAACCTGACAATAGCCACATGAATGAGCTTGTAAGAGGATTCTTCTCTAGCCAAATACTGAGATGACTGCAGTCCTGACCAACATCTTGGTTGCAGTTTTGAGAGACACTGACCCAGAGGCATCCAGTTAGCTGTGCCTGGATTCCTGTTTTACAGAAACTACAGATAGTAAGTGTTTGTTATTTTAAGCTGCGATGTTTTGAGTGTTTGTTAGATAACTAATTCATATTTGGGTAGCTGCTACTGGAATACTAACATAACAAATATCAAAAATGTGAGAGTACCTTCGGACTGAGGAGAGGGTATTGAGAAGAGTTTTAATAAAAGCTTAAAATGCCTTGAACACACTGTTCATAGAATTTTAGGCATTAAGAATGCTGCAGGTGAGGGCTTGCATAAAAGTGAGGAAAACCTTACTGAAAAGTTAAGGAAAGCAGATACTTGGTAGGTGTTGGCAGAATATTTAGCAACATTGCTGGGACAAGTTATACATAATGTAGAAAGTATGCCTAAAGAACTGTGATGAGTGATGTGGTTAAGGACATTTTGAAAATACATGTTGAATATGCCACCTGGTTTCTTCTTGCTACTTACAGTAATATGCAAGATGAGACAGCTAGAGGTGAGGACTAGTAAACAAAAAAGAGCTAAGACTTGGCAGGGTGCAATAGCTCACGTCTATAATCCCAGCACTTTGGGAGGCCAAGGTGGGCAGATCACAAGGCCAGGAGATCAGGAACATCCTGGCTAACAAGGTGAAACCCTGTCTCAACTAAAAATACTAAAAATTAGCCTGGCATGGTGGTGGGTGTTTGTAATCCCAGTCACCTGGGAGGCAGAGGCAGGAGAATTGCTTGAACCCAGGAAGTGGAGGTTGCAGTGAGCCGAGATCGCGCCACCACACTCCAGCCTGGGCAACAGAGCAAGACTCTATCTCAAACAAAAAATAAAAATAAAAATAAAAATAAAAAGCCAGGACTTGATGGTTATGAAGATTCTTAGCCTCTCTCCACGGTAAATGATGCTAAAAGTAAAGAAATGGCTTCTCAGCTAACATGAAATCCATGGTTCTGACAGAAAATTGTGATGTAACAATGAAGCTGATAATGTGACTCTCAAACTTCTGTTAAGACCTCAGAAAGATCAAAGGTTTTGCTCAGTGTACTACTCAGTCACACAAAAGACCAGCAGAGAGACTAAATATGTGCCTCACAGATTCTTTCAATTAAGCAACAGGGTCACCAGGAATTTTTTTAAATTTTACTTTAACTTCTGGGATACATGTGCTGAACGTGCAGGTTTGTTACAAAGGTATACATGTGCCATGGTGGTTTGCTGCATCTATTAACCCATCATCTACGTTTCAAGCACCACATGCATTATGTATTTGTCCTAAATGCTCTCCCTCCCCTTTACCCTGATCCCCTGACAGACGCCAGTGTGTGATGTTCACCTCCCTGTGTCCCTGTGTCCATGTGTTCTCATTGTTCAGTTATGAGTGAGACCACACAGTGTTTGGTTTTCTGTCGCTGTGTTTGTTTGCTTTGTTTGTTTGATAGTTTCCAGCTTCATCCATGTCCCTGCAAAGGACATGAACTCATTCCTTTTTATGGCTGCATAGTGTTCCATGGTGTATATGTGCCAGTTTCTTTATCCAGTCAATCACTGATGGGCATTAGAATTGGTTCCAAGTCTTTCCAATTGCAAATAGCAATTAACATACATCTGCATGTGTCTTTAAGTAGAGTGATTTATAATCCTTTGGGTATATACCCAGTAATGGGGTTGCTGGATCAAATGGAATTTCTGGTTCTAGATCCTTGAAGAATTCACTGTCTTCCACAATGGTTGAACTAAGTTTAAGGGCATTGTCCTGCAGTCATCTTAGGAGGAGCCCAAGGTACAAGAGGGCTCACCTAGAAGGGATCTGCAGAAGTGATTTCTGAGTAAACTCCAATGAAATACACAAGTGGCTCACAAAGTTTTTCAAAGAATTATTACGGCAGCAGAAAAACTACTAGCATGGAGTGACAGAGACAGACAGTATAAAAGGCAAAGAGGCAGTTAGATTTTCACAAGTCTACTGGCCAGAAGTGGACTGAGAAAGCTACTCATCTGAAAACATATTCTACCTTTCATGAAAAAGGAGGAATACTCACGGGATAGAGCTAAGAACCTGAAGAATTATTTCTCAGGCCTTGAAATTAATTGATCGAGAAACTTCCATCATTTATACCTAGCTGGATTTCTGAAGTACTATATCAATGACTTCTCTATGTCTCAGTTTTAAAGATGATCTGTAGTGATTGTCCTATGCCTGCCTCATCACTGCATTTTAAATGTGTTTGGGTGGGGGAAGCAGATATTGCCTCCATAGGTTCATAGTTCTATGGATCAAGGAGAACCATACTTACTTAGTTATACTAAACAAACTATGCTCGAGGGGCCTCACCTACATCTAGACCTGATTTAAATGATGAAACTCTAGATTTTCAACTCCCATTATGGTAGAATTGGACTTCTGAAAAACTTTGAGATGGTGTATGTTTTGCACAGGCAGCAGACATGAGACTGATCTTGGCAGCCTTTAAGATGGTTGATCCCCACCTTCTGGTGTTCCCATCCTTGTGTAATTTCTTCTTATTGTGTGTTCCTTAAACTTACTGACCAGTTTCTAATGAATAAAATACAAAAGAAGTCCCGAGTTGTCACTTCTGAAATGTATTTATAAAAAGACCATGATTTCTATCTCAGGCAGCCTTTCTCCCTCTCTTGCTGGCTCACTCTGAAGATAACCAATTGCCATGTTGTAAGCAGTCCTATGAAGAGGACCAAGTATCAAAAAACAATATCCATCAGTGCCTAAAGGCTGTCAACAGACATATACGTGAGCTGGGAAGTGAATCCTCCCCCAGTGGAGCTTTGAGATCACTGTGGCCTTGGCTGATACTTTGATTGTAATCTTGTAGGAGACCTTGAGCCAAGGGTATTTGACTAAGTCATTGTAAGTTATTCCTGATCCACAGAACTTGTGATACAATAAATGTTTGTTGTTTTAAGTCACTGAGTTATGGAATAATTTGTTGCACAGCAATGTAGTAATAATGTAGCTTACCTGAGAAAATGTTTAAGCTGAGACATACATTATAAGGAGACATCCAAGAACACATCAAGTGAAGAACATTCTAGACAGTGCTTAGAGCTGATGGAAATATAGTCCAGTACTCACAGTACATGGTATTCAGAACCAGAAAGAAGGCCTATGTGTTACTTTCTTCCACAGAGTGGAAGAAAGTAAAAGTGGTATAAAGTGAATTTGAATAGTAGAGAGAGGACAATTTATTTAAAGTTGCAAAAGCTGTGGTCACAAATTTTGATTTATTTCAAGTTTGATGGAAAGTCAGTGATGGATTTTCTGCAGTCAAGGAACTTGTCTTAAAAGTTTTTACTCTTGCTGTTTTTAGAGAATACATTCTGCAGAGAGGGACACAAGGAGAAGGGGGACAGTTGATATAGAGATCCTTTAGAAAGCTATTACATTTGTCCTGGAGAAAGTGATGGAAACTCAGAGTGAAGTATTGGCAAATATATTAAAAGATTTGAAATGGATTTTGGAGGTCATGCCAAGAGACCTTACCTATAGAGTGGATAAGCAGAATGAGTAGATAAAATTGTTGGCTAGAACTATTAGATGAAGGACTCATTTGATCTCATATACTCAACAGAATTGCAAGCACTTTATAGTTGCAAGCTTTGTATTATACTCCCTTCAAAGTCACACAACTCCTAGGATAGAATGTTTTGTTGGTTATACAATAATACTTACATATGGATTAAATATATCCCATTTATTCTGATAGTCCTGAGTTTAAAAAAAAAATACCTTCTCTGAGCTTCCGTGAGCCAGTATGTCTGCCCTCAAAATAAAAAGTAATAGCTAAAACCAAACAATTACTAAAGCATTTTTTGTAATTGAAGGAATTAAAAAGTAAATGGAGATACATAAGGATAACAAAGGTAGCTAAAGGAAAACCTGATTATGTGTATATTGGTTGGCTCCCTTAGGGAGAGTTTGGTTATAACAATTTATTTCGAAACTGCCTGGCTTCTCAAATTTGATATTTCACCCATATGTACTGATTGGGTCTATTAATATATTGTTAGGACTGCAGTTTCACAAAAATGCCAGGTGTTATAGATGAGCCTGGATAAAATAAAATAAGGTCCCCCAAAGGACCATTGACTTTGTCTTAATAATCTCCATATACAGCAGTTTATTTCCTCATGGTTTTCTTCAACTATTTTCAAACAAATACAGAATTTGTATTTTATAGCTTTCAGAAATTTCCACTTAAACCCATATGTGACATTTGCCCATAATACTAATTAGAATGAGGATTTCAACACGGACTATAGGAGGGGAAAATATTTGCTACTGTGCTGGTTGAGCACTTAATCTTAAGCTTTCAAGGATTCCAGTAGAATTTACATATGCCATCATTTTGTGGTGTGAGCTTCAGTATTTTCATGTGTCCATTTCATATGGTGTCATCTCATCACTCAGCTGCTTCTCATCAAGCCTTAGATTGCAGGTTAGAGACATGATTTAGCCTGATTCCTTTCTTTGTATTTTGCAACTTTTGACAAATCAGAAGCAAACTTTGTTTTCTGTCTCATCTTTAAAATAGTTCTCCAAAATTCTAAAGTTTATTTCTTAAATGGTGTCGTTTGAAACTTGTAATTTATTATTTCTAGCATAAGAGCAAATTATAATATCAAACCCCTTCAGAAAACCAATCTACTTACTAACCAGAGATGACTTTCTAGTCTTTCTATTGCATTTAGTGATCAACTTTAAATATCTCAATTAGGTTTCCAAATATGCAATATGTGTCCATACAGAAATTCCTTTAATTTCTGTTTCAAAATGTCATTTAGTATAGTTTTCAGCAATTTATTAACTAACTGCATGAAATCATGCTAAAAAGATGACACTGAATTATTTCTGTGAATATTTTTAAGTACTCACAAAGGTTTTAGACATACAAGTAGTGTGAAAAAACTAGAGCAGTTATCATGGCAATAAAATTATTGAGAAACATTAAATGTAAAGTTCAAATTAACATCATGATGATACACCTAACTAGTGTTTTGACAGAAGGTAAAGTTGGGGTACTCTTTTTGTTTGTTTGCTTGTTTGAGACAGGGTCTCCCTCTGTCGCCCAGGCTGGAGTGCGGGGGCGTCCTCTAGGCTCACTGCCAGCTCCGCCTCCTGGGTTCAGGCCATTCTCCTGCCTCAGCCTCCCAAGTAGGTGGGACTACAGGAGTCCGCCACCACTCCCGGCTAATTTTTTTGTATTTTTAGTAGAGACGGGGTTTCACCATGTTAGCCAGGATGGTCTCGATTTCCTGACCTTGTGATTCGCCTGCATCGGCCTCCCAAAGTGCTGGGATTACAGGCATGAGCCACCGCGCCCGGCCAAGTTGGGGTACTCTTTTTGTTTGTTTGTTTGCTTGTTTGAGACAGGGTCTCCCTCTGTCGCCCAGGCTGGAGTGCGGGGGCGTGATCTAGGCTCACTGCCAGCTCCGCCTCCTGGGTTCAGGCCATTCTCCTGCCTCAGCCTCCCAAGTAGGTGGGACTACAGGAGTCCGCCACCACTCCCGGCTAATTTTTTTTGTATTTTTAGTAGAGACGGGGTTTCACCATGTTAGCCAGGATGGTCTCGATCTCCTGACCTCGTGATCCGCCCGCCTCGGCCTCCCAAAGTGCTGGGATTACAGGCATGAGCCACCGCGCCCGGCCAAGTTGGGGTACTCTTTTTGTTTGTTTGTTTGCTTGTTTGAGACAGGGTCTCCCTCTGTCGCCCAGGCTGGAGTGCGGGGGCGTCCTCTAGGCTCACTGCCAGCTCCGCCTCCTGGGTTCAGGCCATTCTCCTGCCTCAGCCTCCCGAGTAGCTGGGACTACAGGTGCCCACCACCACCCCCAGCTATTTTGTTTGTATTTTTAGTAGAGACGGGGTTTCACCATGTTAGCCAGGATGGTCTCGATTTCCTGACCTTGTGATTCGCCTGCATCGGCCTCCCAAAGTGCTGGGATTACAGGCATGAGCCACCGCGCCCGGCCAAGTTGGGGTACTCTTAATGAACTTTAAATGCTGCATCCTCACACCACTGTAGTATTCACCAAAGAAGAATCCAGAATTAGGTGAGTTCTTGGATCCATGGTAAGGGAATTTAATTATTGTAGCTATTCCTAATTCATTGTTATTCATTCAATAAGCATTTGGAAACATCTGTGGTATATTAAGTAGTTTTGAAATAAATTGAGGGATATAAATATGCATGGGCTTTAAAACATATTAATAAACATAATAGATAAAAATATAAATCTTCAACAACGGAAATGTGAAATTGTGATAAACTACAGAAAGTGGAGAGAAGCTTCTATGATGGGATAGAGCACTGAGTTATAAATCAGGGGAGATAGATTTAGATCTCAGGCATTTTCTCTTGCTATTTGTATCATATTTCATCTGAGTCTCCATTAACATATCTGTAAAATTAATTTAAAAATACATCAGTTATCAATAAGCAGTGCTCTCTTTATTGACCAGATATTTTATTTACAATATATTTAATAACCCTACCAAAATGTATATATTACTATCCACATTTCATTTATATACGAAGAGACAGTAGGCTATATCACCTTTTTAACTGACCACCAATAAGTGCCTAAAGTAGGATTAGAAATCAAATTTATCTGATGCTTAACCCACGCATCACCCCACACTGCAAAATATACATTAAAGTTCATAACTGCTACTGTTTTTATTTATTACAACTTTACTTCTCTGGTTCATCTAATTTTCCACTATCAAATAAATCATTAAAACTTTGGCTGGTTGAGTTGTCCATACGTTAGATTATCAAGCGTTCTCATTTGTGCAGGGTCCTAAATAACTTTAAAATAGCACTTTGTGTAAGGAAATCCTAATTTCCATATATATATAATAAATTATATATAATATATAATTTCATAATATGTAAAAAACAGAATGATATATAATTTCACTATTATATAATATATACATAATATAGAAGTTATAATTATATATAATATATAATTAATATGGAATATATAATTATATATAGTATAAAATATAATTTCATATAATTTCTACATATTTAAAAAACATAATGTATATAATTTTAATGTGATATATAATTTCATGTATATAATTTCTTCATATTTAAAAAACATAACAGTATATAATTTCAATGTAATAAATAATTGCTTTCCTTGTCTTAAGCTTTCTGTTAAATAACAGTTCATGACATTCTTTTCTATCAAAAAAAAAAATTGTCCCAAGCTGTATTCTTATTGTTTTACCAATGTTGGTAATGGTTATATTTCTAGTTCCTTAATATGATTGTTAAACTCATCCTGTGGATACTCTACCTTGATTCTTCTGTTCCCAAAGTTAATTAACAATGTTTTCTTAATATTTTGTTGTTAGGTCTTATTTTCAAACTTTTAACCTATGAATTACTTAGTACCAACATCTCCATATCTTCTTAAATTTTGAAATATCTAACTAAAACCAGTTCCTTAATTCTAATCTTTCCTATGGAAAATTTATCATGACGAATTATTTTACCCTGAATACAAAAGACTCCAGCTCACATTTATACATGTTCACTTTTAGGTCACAAGACCCCTTTTATTTTATGATATTTCATTCAATTTTTCATTTTTTTTTTTCTGGAGAATAGTATACTTATTGAATTCCTATTGTTCATTTTGACAACTTTTACAAGAGAGTAAGAAATATAGTGAATGGTGACTATACCCTCATCATTTATCATTTTCATTACTTTCTTGTGGATCTCACCCATATTTCAGACTCTCTTTCCAAACTGAAATATACTTTAAATATATCAAAACTCATTTATTTAATAATTATAATAAAATGTGATTTATATTTTATAAATCAAATATAGAATGTAAAATATTTACCTTCAATTTTATGGCCTTTCTATGAAAAATTAAAATTTAATAAAGCTATTTATTAGATCCTTTTAGATCTAATGATGGGATCTAATAAGAATTACTGAAATGCATTTTCCTCTGAGTTGTATCCCTATTAGTATTGATTGATTGGTTAAAATAGTCCTATATCTGAGCTATAATTTAGTCACAAAAGTTCACTAAAATTGACTCCTACAACAGCAAATCCTTAATGGTTTTTTCTTAGGGAGATTCTGCTAATGTGCCTGAAAAATAGATCTCACAGGCAAATATGTTTGGCAAATGCTGCCTGTTCTGTAGCTCCCTCTAGGAGATTTATAACATGTATTTGAATAGCCAAGGCTTTAAAACATTCTGGAGTATAGAAACTTGTTTTGCTTTGTTTAACACACCAATCTCCATTTAATTTGAACACAGAACGCTGTTTTCATACTCCACCATGCCAATATGGTGAACCAACAGTCCATCAGACACAGGTACTGAGAACTTGAATACCTCATTTCCTGCATTCTTGCTATGTGATTTAGAGAGACCTAATTTTCAGAGAAATTGTTTTAAACAACATGATGGGGTGTTTTTCAGAAAATAATCTCAAAAATATTATAACACCACGATATGAAGGACTGTGGTAAATAGTAAATAAATTTGAATCATGAAAACTCTATGCTTTTTAGAGAAATAATGTTAGAGATTGAAGATGTGACTAGTAATCGTTTCTATAATATGTTGGCAAGTCTTTCATCATTTGTCCCTAAGCTTTATGGGTAGACATTGTCACAAATTTTTCCACTTGGCTACAAGAATAATGACATTTTTCTAGTGGTCATGTGCCTTGTCTAGTTCTGAAAGGAGTGTTTTTCAGGGAACATGAAATTGAAGTTTTCACAAAATTGAGAAACTGCAGATTAGCAGTTGTGTGAAGTGCTTAATTGACCAAAATCTCATTTAGGAAAAGTAAATAATAACAATAATTACAACCATTTCCTTAGTGTTAACCATGTGCTAGACAGTGTCCCAACCAGGTACTAGTCAATGAAAAAAGGAGAAACTTTCATTTGAGTTGATATTGATAAAGTACCACACTGTGTATGCTTCATGCCCTCTAAAACATGGCCCTTATTTGTAACTAGCACTTCAGAATAATAATCTTACCTTAAATAAAATTAAAAATATTATGTAACTCGGTACCCATCACTGTTTGAAGATATAATGATTGGGGGGAAGGGGGAGAAGTGATCATAACTTTTAAACCATTTTTTTTTCTGCATTAGATAATTATTCCATTTACTTCAAACCACATACTATGTAGCTTTGATATATTGCATTATTTGTTTTTCTTGAGAAACAGTACCCAGTGTCACAATAGCATTATGGGAATTAAAGAGGATTTATCTTTTTTCTCTCTGCCAAGAACTGAGTTTGAAGTCTACAACCAGCTTAAACTAATAACTAAAAGAAGGCTCCTCTAGGATATCTCATTATTCCTTCCATCTTCTCCTATTTGTATCACTAACCATTTGTTATGCTTGTCCGTTAGTAATGGGATTTCTTTCAGAAAAGTTTCTGAAATAGAGTTTTTCCAAAATACTATAATTGTTATTATTTTCAGCTATTTTTAAGTTTTTTAAAACTTTACCAAATCAGTTATAAGGGACTGAAGTCTTATTTCTGACACATGTCTATCTGTGTGAGACCACAGTTCCAATATTCTGAAAAAAAAAATTCTGCCTTTCTGGTTTTAAATTAATATGCTAAATATTATTGAGTTTACTTCGGATGATGTTCTTAATGTCAGATGAAGAATGATAGACTCCTTTCACATTACGCATTAAACCTTAAGCCTAGATTTGTAGCTATACAAACCATCAATTGGCCACTTTAACCAGAAGATAAATACTAATTAAGAAGTTGATGGTCTACTCCTAAGACCTGAGCATGATCTCAGTTATAATCTAACCTCACCACTTTTTAATGGAGTTGCCAGAGAAAGTCATTTATTGTCTGTCACTTTCTGTTCTCTTATTTGGAAAATGAGGCTGTTACTTGCCATGTATATTTGAGAGTTGATGTGAAGGTTGATTTGATAGGGCTTTGTGAACTCTGAGTGCTTCGTAACTCAAAAGAAGTTTACACAAAGGTATTGGCTATAATGAATGGGGTTTCAACATGTAAATTTGGACACAAGACAAACATTCCGTTCATAACAGATATACATTCAACACCACACTCTACTTTTTATTTTCATCTTAACATGCTTTCATTCGGCCTTCTATTCATCTAGGCCATCAATCAATCTACCATATTCTAGGCATTTTGCTAGCTCCTAGGGACAAAAACAAAAAAGCAAGTCATGAATCCTTAAGAAATCCATCTTCAATGATAATGACTTGTACACAAAAGTGAAAGCTATGAAATTTCTCTCCCTTGAATTGAAAATTGAAAACGTAATTCATCACATAAGTATGTTCTATGATGAGACAGAATTAAATCATCCACAGTGGGGTTTATAAAATTAATGCAGACTTCTACTTCTACCCAGGATAAAGTATTAATAGAGAGTCTCCTGCCTGAAACACACAAAAATCAAGGATAATATATCTAACAATGGTTTGACAGGCAATACAAGATGGCGATCCCAGAGAAATGGGAAAAATGTCAGGTGAGGCTATGATTTCCCATTGTATTGCTTCAAGAGAATGTCCAGATCATGTACAGGGAGGAAAAACTCAAGCAGAAGGCTGTCTGAATTCTATTAATGCAGCTGAGAATCTGGAAAGGACAAGGTACCTAGAGATCACAGGACAAACTACTCAGGGGAGAGACCACTGCAGAGAGGAAGAAGGCCAGATAATTACAGATTTCCCTTGTATATTCAGCAGAATACTGATTAGCTCATGTGTGTGAGGAAATTATCCAATCTTGGAGAAAAACAATCCAAAAGGATTACATGGAATATCCAATGCTCACACGGGGCATTGAGAATAGCCCCTGTTTGTATCAGGCAAACTAGAAAACCTCATAATTCACAGGGCATCATATAGGATAGTCAGGAGTGTGCACACAGAATACTCAGTGGTGGACATAATTAGCTCTGCATATTAGGTGGGACATATCTCTGGTGTAATCTAACAAATTTTGAAAGTGAAACCCTAGAGTATTGAACAGTTTCCAAATAATTTAACTGTATCCTAAAACAATACTCAATAATATTTATAGGAATTCAAAAATATTCAGTACTGAAAATTGTACAATTGTACAATAACTACAATCCAGTGAAATGTTACCAGGCACGCAAAGCAAGAAAACATGACCTTCTATGATGAGGCGAAAATCAATCAAACAACTCAGAATGGACACAGTGGTTAGAATTAGTATACAAGGAAATGAAGAAAGTCATTATACTATATTTCATGTGTTAAAAAATTCAGGTAGAGAATAAAAGATATTATAAAAGATCTAAATCAAACTTCTACAGATAATAAAATGAATGAGAGAAAAATAAACCAGATGAGATTAATGACTGCTATGGTTTGAATGTATCCCTTAAATTCATGTGTTAGAAACTTAATTCCCAAGGCAACAATGTGGCTAGGTGAGACTTTTAAGAGGTAGCTAGATCCCTTTTTAATGAATAGATTAATGTCATTATTGCAGGAGTGGGCTTCTGACAATAAGAATGAGTTTGGCCCCCTACCTCCGTTTTGTGCACACTCTCTTGTTCTTTCATCATCTATCATGGGATGATGCATCAACAAAGCCATCATCAGATGCTGGCATCTTGATGTTGGACTTCCCATCCTCCAGAACCATGAGAAATAAACATATTTTCTTTATAATTTCCCAGTCTGTGTTATTGTGTTATGGCAACACTAAGTAGATTAAGGTCATTTCAGATTAAACATTGACTACAGAAAGAGTAATAAGTCTGGTGTAATAATAGAATCTATTGAAATGAAACACATGCAGAAAAAAATAGCTAAAACAATGAAAAGAGGGTCAATGAGCTGTAGAACAATTTCATACAGCCTAATTATGTGTAATTGTAAACTCTGAAGGAATGAGGTTAAAGAAATAATGGCCTAAAATATTATTTTGATTTCAAAAATTAGAAAATCCACATATTCAAGAAGCCCAATGAACCTCAAGAACACACACAGAAATACACACACACACACACACACACACCCTGAAGAAAACTACACTAAGATATATCTATAACCTAATTTGTCAAAAACAGTGATAACGAGAAAACCTTAAAAGTAAAGAGGCAGAGAGGACATACTATCTACAGAGGATGACTTAAGATTTATTTTCTTGTGGACATGATGTAAATAGGAAAATAATAGAGAAACATCTTTCAAATATGAAAAGAAAACTATATCAATGTAGAATTGTATACCAAAACATCTCTTCAAAATGAAGGCAAAATATGGACTTGTTGACATACAGAAGCTGAAAGAATTCATGGCTAGAAGACCAAAACCAGAAATGTAAAGAAAGTCCTTCAGGAGATGAAAAATGATTCCAGGTAGAAAGTGTATCTATACAAAGGATATAACCCATATTTTAAAGCAGAAATCAAAGAGAAAGTTAAAATATTTTGAATAGAATTAATATCAGGCATCAAAATTTGAATGGTGCTAATAAAGCAGTACCTGGTGGGCGGGGTAGATTTGTCGCCTTCAATTTCTATATTAGGAGATAATAGAAGTCCCACATCAATGACCTGATTCTACCTTTAAAACCGAAGAAAGAACAGCAAATTAAAATCAAAGTAAGCAGAAGAAAGAAGAAAAATGAAAGAAATATGACAGAAAACAATACAGAATATCAATGAAAACAAACTTGCTCTTTGAGAAAAATCAAAAAGTCAACAAATCTTCAGCCAGGCTGACTAACAAAAATAGAGAGAAGCCACAAATTGCTAATGTGTGGATTGAGATAAATGATGCTACTACAGATTCTACACATATTAAAAGATTACTAACTGAATATTATTTAAAAATGTTACGCTAGTAGATTTGACAACTTAGATGAAATGACTAGATTTCGTGAAAGACACAGTTTACAAACTTACTCTTAGAAAAACAGGTAGTCTAAAAAACCCCCCCACCTATGAAAGAAACTGAATATGCAGTTATAATATTTCCACAAAGAAAACTCCAGGCCCCAGTGGTTTAATTGGAAAATTCTACAAAATACAGAATAAACAAATTGTATCCGTTATCTAAAAACTCTTCCAGAAAACTGAATGTATGTAATACTTTCCAGCTTATTCTATGAGGCCAGCATTGTCCTAATACCAAAACCTGACAAACACATTATAACAATGCATTGCATGAACAGAGAATCCAAGAAGTATAAACAACATATTAGCAAAGCAAATGCAATATATTAAAGGGATAATTCACCCTAACAAAGTGGGGTTTATCCCAGGAATGAAAGATTTATTTAATATTCAAAACTCACCATACCAATAAACTAAAATTTTATATCAGATGAGCATCTCAATAGAAGCAGAGAAAGCATCTGACAAAATCGAATTATATGCATTATACAAACTTAGAAATCTAGGAATATAAGGGACCTTCCTAAACTTTAAAAAAGGCATCTATGAAAAACCTGCAGTTACATCATACTTAATAGGAAGGGACTGTGTTTTCATATTGTTGAGTATTGAAGGTTCTTTATACATTTATACATTCTAGAAATGAGTTCCTTTTTTTCCACCTTGTGAATAAAGAAATAAAGAAATAAAATACATCCAGTATAGAAAAGAAAGTAAAGTTTCTTTATTCAAGGATAACACGATCATCTAAAGAGAAAATTTAAAAGACTCTACAAAAAAGCTAACAGAATTAATAAATGCATTTAGCAAGACTTCAGGGTACAAAATCAATATAAAAATTAATTCTATTTAATTATTTTTAGATATAAAAATAATTCTATTTTTATATCTTAGGAATAATCAAAAAATGCTTAAATATCATTTGCCCTAATATAAAATACTTAAACATAAATCTGAGAAAATATATGCAAGATTTGAACAATGAAACTTTCAGAACATTATTGAGAAATTAAGGAAGGCCTAAAAAAATGACGTTATATATGGTTTTTATGGCTTAACAAAACTCTTTATTGTTAAGATGTTAATTTCCCCTAATTTAATTATGTGTGATAACAGTGAAGACTGCAGCAGGTTGTTCTTTTTGTTGTTATTGTGGTTGTTTACGTCAAACTTGACATCATCTGAAGCTAAAGTTTATATGGGAATTCAAATGAACTAGAAAAATCCAAACAACTTTGAAAAAGGAAGAAGAAAATAGGGAAACTAATACACCTTGATTTTAAGACTCATTATAAAGCTAAAATAAGTGTAGTATTGGCTTTGGACAGATAAATAGAACAATGGTATAAAAGAGTGTCCAGAAATAGATCCACATGTATATGGAAAGCCTTTTTGGACACAAGTGCAAAAGAAATTCAGTAGAGAAAGGATAATCATTTCAAAACATGTTCCTGCAAATATTGGATGTCCATATGTAAAAAGAAAAAAAATTGAACTTTGATCACTACTTTGTAATATCATATACAAAACTCAACTCAAAATGGATCATAGACCTAAATGTAAAACCTAAAACCATAACACTTTCAGAAAAAAAGTAGAAAAAACTTTACTTTGAATTATGCACATATTTCTTAGATATGCTATCAAAAGCATATTCCAGAAAAAAAAGATAAATTAGTGTTCATAGAAAAATCACTGTTTCAAAGTCACTATTAAAGAGAATGAAAAGAAGCCATGGACTGAAAGAAAACATTTGCAAATTATGTATCTGATGAAGAACTCATTTCTAGAATATATCCAAAACTCTCTATATTCAACAATAAGAAAACAAACAACCCAATATAAATGATTAAAATGTTTGAATAGACCCTTCACCAAAGATATACATATGAAAAGCCCATGACATAATGCTCAACCTTGTTATAATCATTAGGGAAATGCAAATTAGAAGCACAATTAGAAATTACTACACAGTCATTAGAATAGCTAAAATTACAGACTGGCCATGCCAATTGTTGGTAAGGATGTAGAAGAACCACAATTCTCTTAAAGCTGGTGCAACTGGAAAACAGTACAATTGCTTTGGAAAATGGTTTTGCAGTTCCTTACTGCAAACCTACACTATCACATATCCAGCCGTTCCACATCTAAGTAATTATCCCAGGGAAATGAAAATGTACATCAACACACCAGTGAATGTTCATAGCTCTATTTGTAATAGCCAAAAATTGGAAACAACCCAAATTTTCATCAAAATGAGTTATTCCCATGTTATTCCCATACAAATGGTGTTTCTATGCAATAAAACACTTCTCTGCAATAGAAAGAAATGAACAGATGATGTGTATGAGGACACGGATGAGTCTCAAAATAATTATGCTGAGTGAAAGAAGCTATCAAAACTGAGTACATACTGAATGATTCCAATTTCATTACATTTTAGAAAATGCAGACAAATATATATTGGCAGAAGTCATATCAGTGTTGCTTGGGGATGGGATGGAGAGGAAAGGAGTTAGATAAAAGGATTAGATAGACACAAGAAAACTGGGATCTTACCTTGACTATATAAATGATTTCATGGGTATATATCTACATCATAACATCAAATTGTCCATATATATATATATACACACACACACACACATACACACACATTTTATTGACTTTCAACTATAAGGTAATGAAGTTATTAAATTTAAAAATATAATAATAAATCCTATTTGTTCACATATTTTTGCTTTAACAAATTTCATTTCTTCTATTTGTTCTATAAATAAGATACTCAACCAATATCTAGAATTATACCCATTTTACTGCAGATATGCTTTTCTTAGAGTAGTTTTTATTTTAGTTTTCAGAAAATAAAAAAATGGAACACTAAATCTTATGCATTTAAATATTCTTAAATATGAGTTTAACTCAATATTTTTAAAATATTGGTGATTTTTCCAGGTTTATTTTATGTAGCAATTTGATTTCATCTTCAATAACTGTTTTTGACTTATCAGTACACCCAACCACGACCTTACTTTGCTGTAAAACATTTCAAATGTTGAATTCAGCTATTTTGCCTTTTATAAATCTCACCATTGCAGGGCTAGCAATTTCCAGTTTGACAACAATGCCCAAAGCTCCTTGATGGCAGTATCTATGGTTTACTTGTCACATGGCCTTAATATCTACATAGTCTACTACATAATCAGTACATATTTGTTAAGCAAGTGAATAATTAAATATATATGGCCTTATAGTCAATGCATGATTCACAAAACTCTTTTAGGATATGGAGTAATAAAGAATTCCAGTAACTTAAAATATGGCACCTGTTAAAGGGCATTTTCCAAATATGGTCTGACTGAAGTAAAATCCCCATTTATCCAAAGCAGCCTGAGATCTGGATGGATATGCGATAGTTATACAGTCTGAAAACGGGTCTTGTGATACGTGTTGGTGTTTTTCTGTTTAGTTGCCTCAGACATCATATTGTTTACTTAGCTTTTGCTACTTTCTGATTAAAGAAGAGTTTGTGATCTGGAAAAAATGTTCCTTATATGAGGCTTCAAATTATTGGTTATAGTATATAGAATTTTGTTTGTTTCAAGATAGAAACATCTAAAAATTTTAAAAACATTTACAAAATTTAAAGTTTCCATGTTGCAATTAAATTCACTATTAACTAAGCAACATAGAAAATGAAGGTGCCCTCCAAAGGAGGACTGTTTGTTCTTAATGCTAGCTGTGGCGTTTTATCGACCTCCAAAGTCCTCAGCTCTTATTTGTCTAGCTGTCTTAGCATGTGAAATGAGTTCTTTGAAGCAGTGGAATATAAAAGTGAGGACTAGGGTGAAACGTAAATTAGATGGAGCAGTTAGACTGTGGATTACGGTTACTCCCAGGTGGGGAGCTAACTCATACCCCACGCAAGCTTTCAAAGGATATTGTTTTGATTGGCAGTGCCCGTGGATTGTCCTATGACAGCAGTAAGAAAGAGGATAGTTATGTCTAGCTTAGGTTTACAGGGATGAGCTGGAGCCTAGAGAAAAGGACCCAAAGAAGCGGCTGTGACCACGTTTCTTTTGGGGATTCTCTTTTTTTGGTTGTTTGACATTTCAGGCACAGAATTATATTGCAAGTCCCAAGTTTATGTCAATGAATGAGGAGATAAGAATTCACAAAAGATGTTGAACAGAAAATGTATGAAAATGGAAATGATAATATTGTGTTGATATCTTGTCAAAACTGAGCTTTAGTGCTTTGTTGTAAAGATAGATTATTGGAGAAGTAATGAAATGAAATATTTATTACTCTGCCCAGAAAGAAAGATTTGATATATTTTAGCCCACTAAATTAAGACTTATTATAGAAGAATAAAGCAATTCATTCCAAACTATAGTACTACGACCTCAACATTTGAATAAAACTTAGATCTATGGTAGATGTAAAGATGATAACAAAGAGGGTTATGGTATATGAAAATTTCAGCACAGCAATGAGCATAGCGATCCTAGAGAATACAGGAAGATGTAACAGAAATGAAGAGATAATGTTTCTTGCAGCTTAGAAAGTTGTCTCTTATATTGTCCATTTGATATTCACTCAATGATGGGTGCAGTATAGCGAGCAGCCAAGCTGAAAACAATGTAAACTTACATAATAATGCGACAGAAGAGTCCATTTAAAAAGAGAAGAAATAAAGGTTGGTATTTCCTGAATTTAACACAAGCTATGTGTCCTGTATTTAGAAGAAATTGACACAGAGAAAAATGTGCCACTGTCACTTCTCTACCAGTTCAAAATGCAATTCATTTCATTTCATGGACAAGACAACCAGAAGCTAAACAAAATTGCTTATATTCCTGTCCACTATAACATGTGAAATCTTCCTTAATACTTAATTCAATTCTTAATTTCCAAAATACATTTCTATGAGGAGGCATTAAATATAATTATATATAATCTATATATACCTACATATTTAATTGCATATGAGACACTAATGTGTTAATTCCTTTGTTAATATTAATTCGAGGTGTAGATAGGACCAAGTTCCTTTCTGGGCGTTCTGTGGGAGGATTCTCTCCTTGTTCATGCAGGTGGTTAGCAGAATCCAGTTTTGTTTTCCTAATAGGACTGGGATCCTGTTTTCTTTCTGGCTGTCTGAGGGCTTTTACTGGCTTCTAAAGGCCACCTGCAATCCTTGGCTCATGGTCCAATTTCTTCAGCAGAGTCAGTAGGTAAGTACCTCTCACACTTCCAATTGCTCTTTCTTCTTTTCTCCCATCTCTCCGATCCACTCTTCCGCTTTCCTGTCTCACTTTTAAGGTCCAATGTTATTACATTGAACCTGACCAGACAATTCAGAATAATCTTCCTATTTTAAGATCAACTAATTGGCAACCTTAATTCTATCTCTAACAAATTCTTCTTGCATATATGTATGTATGTATGTATGGGTTTGTGTATATGTGACCACTTGGTAAGGATTAAATGAGATGCTATGAGCAAAAATATTGAGTTTCTAAAATGAGGATTCCAATCTTCATTGTACTGAGAAGAGTATTCAAACTTGTTTTGGTATTTTTACTAAAGGCACTGAAAAATAGCTCAAATCACAGCATAAAGTCCAGTGTTTGACTTTTCATAAGATGTTTTTAATTTGGATGAATTGCTGAAAGTGTAAATGCTATCTCTTTTTCTGAATAACTTTAAACAGCTGGCAGAATGACATTTTGCCCCTTTGGAAATTTTAAATGTAAACTCTCTGTTTAGTATATTGTCTAAATATAATTCAGCATCATTTAAAAGCTTAAGATTCTGTTACTGTGATATTAATCATCTGTCATTTACTTTTTTTGGTAATATTGCAGATTGTGTCTTTTTCTTCCTAGAACACAACTTTTAAGTCACAAAGAAAACAAAGGCTACTAAATATTAGATGTTTTGTATAGAAATATTGTCATTTCATTATTAAATCTACTCTAAAAAGGAAATACAGTTAAATAAAGGAATTTTAAAATGCTTTCATTATTTTCCATTTATCTGAGAGTCTTCAATCTTCTTTCCTTAAGAAAGCTAAGCATTTGGATGGAGTAGCTAACTTCAGTCCATATTTAAGTTCAAGTCTGAAACTTACCAGGAAAATTCTTAGCAAAGATCTTTAGTTGTAATATATCAGGCAGACACTTGACATTTTGAAGCCAATTTTTAAGCTTGGGTTTTTTTGGTATTTCTCAAATATCAATGAGTCTAACAACTCCTCCTCCTTTTTGTGTTCGCATTGTTCTTTCTCTTTTATTCATCCAATTTCCTGTTGCTTTGTGATTTTCTGAGTTTAAAAGCTGTTTCCTGAATAAAGTCTGAAGCTTGACCACATTTTGTGTTATCTAAACATATAATAGAGAATATTTTATATTTGCATTTCTCTACAAAATGCAAAAATGATGCAGTGACTGTCTTAATTCGTAGTGATACACAATGTGTTTGTAAATAAACATTTTTGAAGTGATACAAATGAAGACATAATGTCATAGTACAATGGATGTATTCAAATGCAATTAAATTTGATTTTTAAAAATGGACAAAGTGAATATTTGTTCATAATGGTGTTGGAAGTGTTAAACATTAAATATGATGATCTTAGGCAATTTGGTGGAAAGATTTTTTCAGATCTTCACAAACCACCTTGTTAAGATAAATGATCATGCCAGGTCTTATGACAGTATAGATATTCTTGATGTAAGACAAACAAAATCCAACTAAATTGTTTTTGGATTATTGGCAACAATGTACTCAGTTTTAGAATTAAAAAATAAAAGTTAAAAAGTTCATAACATTGTTTCAGACTATTATAAAGATTTCTCAAAGAGAAGTTCATGCAATTTATTATTTTAAGCATTGCTATTTATAAGTTATGATGTAATTAAGCAATTGTAATGAATTAGCTGCAGCATGATCAATTTAACATTTTGATAAACAGAAGTAGAACGTTTTGTAGTGACATCTACGGAATTACAAATTTAGTGTCATAGAATTGTAGAATAGCCTATGGTATTTTTAACAGTCTAACAGATATTTTTTAAAAGAAAAACTAAATATTTCACTTTATTTTCCCAAACTTCATCTTCTACCTTGAATCACTTTCAACTCTCTTAATTTTCCAGGATATAATGTAATTGCAGGATGTTTGGAATAAAGCAGCTGACCTTGCCACAGTGACTATTTTATTGTTCAGGACAGATAAGATACTCTTGTGCTATTATTCTAACGTAGTTGATTCAAAGTCACTTTTTTTCGTATTTCTGTATGTCTGAAATTAGGATGTATATTACAAAGACTGCAAAGCAGGTGAATGCTATGATGTTGCAGCTGTCATTTTTTTTTGTACATGTGCCTCAAAGCTTACAGAATGGGGATCAGTAACTTGGAAGAAAATTCTGGCAATAACACTAGAGCAGTACTTAAGAGAAACACAAAGACTGATACTATGTAGACAAAAATTTTGCAACTCCAAGTTAAGAAGTAATTCAGGAGTGTCAGATTTTGAATGTGAAGAAAGTTTAGAAATATTTTTTGTCTTGTGCCTGTTTGATATACAGCTTCCACTTGGAAATAACTATAATTCACCGAATTTTATTTTTTATTGTATGTTATTTTTCTTTCTTAGAGACAGAGTCTCACTCTGTCGCCCAGACTGGACTGCAGTGGCGCCATCTTGGTTCACTGCAACCTCCGCCTCCCAGGTTCAGTGATACTCCTGCCTCAGTCTCCCTAGTAGCTGGGACTACAGGCGACCCCCACCATGCTTGGCTAATTATTTGTATTTTTAGTAGAGATGGGGTTTCACTGTGTTAGTCAGGGTGATCTCAATCTCCTGACCTTGTGATCTGCCCACCTTGGCCTCACAAAGTGCTAGGATTACAGGCGTGAGCCACTGCGTCTGGCCAATTCACTGAATTTTAAAGTGTTGTGAAGTGACTTGGCTTTTTTAAGGTTTTATAATCAACCATAATAATTGTACATATTTATGGGGTACATAGTGATGTTGTGATACATATAATATACAGTGATTAGATCAGGGTTGTTATCATATCTATCATTCAAATACATATTATTTCTTTGTGTTGGAAACATTCAATATCCTCCTTCTAGCTATTTGAAACTATATATTATTAACTATAGTCATTCTATATTGCTATAGAGAAATAGAATTTATTTTTTTTTTATCTAGCTGTAATTTTGTATCCCTTAACAAATCTCTCCCCATTTCCCCTTTTCCCCTATCCTTCCTGGCTTCTCATATCCTCCATTCTACTTTTAAATTCCATGAGATTAACTTTTTTTGGCTTCCACATATGAGTGAGAACATGCATTGTTTAGCTTTCTGTTTTCTGGCTTATTTTGACATGATGTCCTCCAGTTCTATCCATGTTGCTGTGAATGACAGGATTTAATCTTTTTTATGGCTGAATAGTATTCAATTTTGTATATGAGACACAGTTTCTTTCTTTATTCATCTGTTGTTGGACACATAGATTGATTCCTTATCTTGGCTATTGTGAATAGTGCTTCAGTGAACATGGGAATACAAATATCTGTTTGATATTCTGATTTCCTTTCCTTTGGATAAATGCCCGATAGTGGGAGTGCTGGATCATATTGTAGTTCTATATGTAGTTTTTTGGAGAAACCCCCATACTCCTCTCCATAGTAACTGTACTTGTTTATATTCCCACCAACAGTGTGAAAGAGTTCTTTTTTCTGCATCTTCACCAGCATTTGTTATGTTTTATATTGTTAACAGACATTCTAACTGGGTAACATAATACCTCATTGTGGTTTTGATTTGCATTTCCCTGATAATTAGTAATGGGCATTTTTTTCACTCATTTCTTGGACATTTGTATGTATTCTTTTGATATTTGTTGACTTTTTTTTTTCGAGACAGAGTCTCATTCTGTTGCCCAGGTTGGAATGCAATGGCATGATCTGAGCTCACTGCAACCTCCTCCTCCCAGGTTCAAGCGATTCTCATGTCTCAGCCTCCTGAGTAGCTGGGATTACAGGGGTGTGCCACACACCCGGCTAATTTTTGTATTTTTAGTAGAAATGGGGTTTCACCATGTTGGACAGGCTGGTCTGGAATCCCTGACCTCAAGTGATTTGCCTGACTCGGCCTCCCAAAGTGTTGGGATTACAGGTTTGAGCCACCACCCCTGGCCTATCCATTTTTAAATTGAATAATTTCTCCTTCCTACCTTCCTTCCCTCCCTCCCTCCCTTCCATTCTTCCTCCTTCTTTCCTTCTTTCTTTTCTGTTGAGATGTTCAAATTTCTTGTATATTCTGAATATTAATCCCCTGTTGGATGAATAGTTTGCATGTATTTTCTTCCATTCTGTTGGCTTTCTTTTCTCTTGATTATTTCACTTGCTGTGCACAAGCTTTTAGGTTTGATATAATTCCATTTGTTTATTTTTGCTTTTATTGCCTACGCTTTTGAGGTCTTTTTCATATAATCTTTTCCCATACCAATGTCTGAAAATGTTTTCCCTGTATTTCCTTCTAGTAGCTTAATAGTCTTGGGCCTTACCTTTATTTCATTTTGAATTAATTTTTGTACAGGGTGAGATGTCCAGTTTTTCCCCAGATCATTTATTGAAGAGACTCTCCTTTCCCCCAATATATGTTCTCCGTGACTTTGTCAAAGATCAGTTGGCTGTAGACATGTGAATTTATTTCTGCATTCTCTATTCTGTTCCATCAATGTGTGTGATCATTTTTATGCCAGCACCACGATGGTTCTGTTACTAGAGTTTTGTAGTATGTACTTCAAAGTCTCATAGTGTCATGACTCCAGGTTTGTTCCTTCCTTTAAGATTGTTTTGACTATTCAGGGTCTTTTCTGGTAACACACAAATTTTAGATTTTTTTTTATTTTTCTGTAAAAAATGTCATTGGTATTTTGATAAGGATTGCATTGAATCTGTAGATAGCTTGGCTAGTATGGTTGTTTTAACAATATTAATTCTTTTGATAAATAAGCATGGGTTTTTTTTTCATTTATTTATATCTTCAATTACTTTCATTATAGTTTTTTAGTTTATTTTGTATCGATTTTTCACCTCCTTAGTTAAATTTATTTCTAGGTATTTTATTTTTTTTTGTAGCTATTGTAAGTGCTATTGACTTCTTAATTTCTTTTTCAGGTAGTTTGTGGTTTGGGTAGAGGAGCACTATTGATTTTTTGTATGTGAATTTTGTATCCTGCAGCTTTACTGCATTTTTTCTATCAGTTCTAATGGTTGATTGGTGGAGACTTTAGGTTTTTCTACATGTAAGATCATGTCATCAGCAAATAGGGACAATTTGAGCTTTTTGCTTTCTCATTTAAATTCCCTTCATTTTCTTATTTTGCTTAATTTCTCTAGCTAGGACTTCCAGTACTATGCTGAATAAGCGTGGTGAGAGTGCGCATCCTTGTCTTCTTTCAGTTCTCAGAACTGAAAGCTTTTCCCAGTTCAGTATATTAGCTGTGACTTTGTCATATATAACCTTTATTGTGTCAAGGTACTTTCCCTCTACACAGTTTGTATCATAAAGGGATATTAAATTTTATCAAATGCTTTCTTCTGTATCTATTGAGAAGATTGTATGGTTTTTGTTCTTCATTCTGTGATGTGTTATGTTTCTTGATTTATGTGGGTTAAGTCGTACTTGCATTTCTGACGTAAATCCCACTTGATCACAGTGTACTAACTTTTGATGTGCTGTTGGATTCAGTTTGCTAGTATCTTATTAAGGGTTTTTGCATCTATGTTAATCAGGGATATTGGCCTACAGTTTCCTTGTGTTTTCTTTGCCTGGATTTGCTATCAGGATAATGCTGGCCTCATAAAATAAGTTATAAAAATGCCTTCACCTTCAATGTTTTGGAATAGTTTAAGAAAAAAATGGCATTAATTTTTCTTTTAAGGTTCAATAGAATTCAGTGCTGAAGCCATCTGCTTCTGGACATTTAATTGTTGAGAAATTTTTTATTGCTGATTCAATCTCATTACTTGTTATTATTCTGTTGATGTTTTCTATTTCTTTTTGTTCATTATTGGTAAGTGATATGTTTTCAGGAATTTATTCACTTCCTCTAGGTTGTCAAATTTGTTTCCTTATAGTTGTTCACAGTAGTCTCTAATAACTCTTTGTAATCCTGGGGTATCCATTATGGTGTCTTCTTTTCTGTTTCCCATGTTTTTTTTTTATAATATCTATTTCTTTGTTGAATTTCTCATTTAAATTATGAATTACATTACTGATTTCATTCAATTATCTACCTGTATTCTCTTCTATCTAAGTGAATTTCATTAAGATTATTATTTTAAATTCTTTTTCTGGCATTTTGTATATTTGCTCATTATTGGTGTCTGTTGCTGGATAATTACTGTGTTCCTCTGGAGTTGTCACATTTCCTTGGCTGTTTCAGGTTTGATGTGTCCTTACACTGATTTCTATACATCCGGTGTAACAGTCATCTCTTCCAATTTTATGGAGTAGATTTCTTACGGAAAGATATTTTTAAGAATACGTCTTGGAGTACCAGTTTGCTGGGGTGCATTGGCTTTGGTTATAAGTGGATGCAGCAGTATCATCTCTATGTTATTTCTTCAGCTGTAATCTATGCTAGTGATGTTTGCAAGTATCTCGAAGACAAAGGCTATAGTGGCCATGGTGTGACTTTGCTGTGGGTAAGCTCACCAGGCTGTTTTTCAGGTCAGAGGCATGAACCTGCCCTGGTTCAACCGACTTGGGACTGGTATTGGGGCTATAGGTCTGTTCCTCTGGCCAAGATCACATGCACATGGTTGCTTGACTGGCCTGGGGGCATACCTGCCAGGGACAGCCCATGGGGATGTTTCTCAGACCCAGGACATGGACACATAACTGCTCACCTGGCCCCGGAATGTGTCTGCTGGGGTGGCCCATATGGAAGTTTCTCAGGAGCAGGAGGTGGGTGCAGTGCTACTCAGTTGGCCTGGAGGCTGACATGCCAGGGGCAGCTCTAGGGCCGTTTCTTGGGCCCAGCAGACACAGCTGCTTGGCTGGCTATGGACTTGCCTTCCAGGGGCAGCTTGTGGAGCTGTTTCTCACTCCAAGGTTGTGGGTGCACACATGCCTGATTGGCCTGGGGTGGTCAGCCAAGGGTACCTTCACAGCTGTTTCTCAAGCCCTAAAGCAGGTACAGGGCCGTTGGGCAGGCCAGGGGCTTATCGGTAGTGGGATGGGTACCATGGGGCTATTTCTTAGACCCTGGGTAAAAGTGTGTTGCCACTCCACCAGCTGAGGACCATGGCAGCTGCTCAGAGACTTGAGGGCCTCCCCCACATAGAGAAGACTATGAAGTGGTTTGGTTGACTAAGGACAGTTTCACAATGGGCAGTACTACCAGACTGTTCCTCTGGCTGGAAATAAGAGGAGTAATAGTTGGTTTCCCTACTATGTACAACTCAAAATCACAGCTGATCCTGGGCCCAAGCTCTGTAGTTCTGAGGTTGTAGCATTCAACTACCAATGTGGGCTTGGCATAATGAAGATGGTGCCCCAGTGCTGGAAAGGTGCAGGTGGCTCCTGCTTCCCCCAAGGAGGGCACACTTTTTTCTCCCAACAGGAAGTAACTCCTGATGCCAGGCAAATTCAATCCATGTGGGGAAGACGATGCTGCAGAGGCTGTATACCTCCACTCTGTCTTCCTGAACTTCCAGTCACCAGAGGTGCCTCTCTACTTCCCAAATGCATTCTAGCAATCCCCCTTTGACACTGCAGATAAATCTTTCCTGTTTATTCATTACCTTGGTCCTTTCTTGTTGGGGGATAGATGTCAGGTGTCTCTAGATGTCATTTTGCTGACATCACTCTAAGAATATCCTAACCAATTTATTTTGCTTATTTTCCTTTATCAGTATGCATAGTTTTGACACATGATTAAAATGTCAACATAAGATATGATTTTGATTTCAAAATAACCAAATAAAAATTATACAATAAATTGTGAGTTAATTGACAATGATTTTTAAATAGTACATAATTTTAGACTCAATGGTTATAATAATTTGGTCATAAAATTTTAGGAAAGATCCACACTATTCTTCATTTACGAAAGTTTTGAGAAGTGACATTTACCTATTCAAAAATTGAATATCCCGTATAGAGTTAGCAAATACATTTTTTTTTTTTTTTGCTTTATTTCTCCTGCAGTCTTCTTACTCCCTAACAAGGAGTAAATGTAAAACTTTAGGTAACTATTTGCAAGGCAATTTATGAATGTTTTTGGCATTGAAATTGAACTACAAGGTCATTTTAAAACTTGTATCCTCTCTGTAAGAATAAATTAGACTACAGAGAGGAAGAGGTTAATGAGACAAATGTAAGATGTATTTAAACTTCTATTTCACTTGTCAGTTCATTTGTTCCATCTCATCAGACCTGCTGGCATGATAATTTTGAAATTCTCGTTTTGATGGAGAAAAAGTGACAAAGGACTAATAACAAATTTCTTTACACAGAAATAAAACATACTTTTCCTGATGTCATGATATTCAAGAATTCCATTACAAAAAGAAATAAAATACACATCTTTTTGTACTGATCCATATGTAAATCACATATCTCAAACTGATCTGATATAAAATCGGTGTTTGTATTTTCATTATATTTAAAAAAAAAAAACAACTACTCTGGTTTTCAATTGTGCAATGTAAAGTAGCAACAAAAATTCTTGGGAATATAAAAAAAGAAAAAAGAAAAAGAAAATCTGGAGGAATAAATAACAACCAACATCCAACCCCAAAAAGAAGCAGATAAACTGGCATTTCAATTATCCACATATTACACATCTTTTTTCTTCATTGTACATCACCAATAGCTGTGAGACTGCAGAACTCCTAAGTATGGTTTTGACAGTAGCTCATCAACTCTTCCAGTGTAAAAATATGCTTATTTGCTGAAGTTTCACTGTTTTTATTGTTTTTTTTTTTTTTTAAAGAAATGTATGCATTATGAAGTATCTGAAGGTATAATTTCCTTACGTGGTTGTAGAGGTTGCCAAAACGGAAGACAATGAACGGCTCATTATCTATTGGAGTAAGTGGAAAATTGATAAGCTTTCAGTAAACATATCTCACTATATTTCTTGCAACAGTGTGCTTACTTCCAAGCAGAGTATAGGAAAAAATCTTCAGAACATGGTAATCTTAGAACAAATCCAATTTACCACATTAGCTGAAAGAGACACCAGGACTACAACACCCAGAAAGGAAGTACTTAAAAATACTTGAGGCATATACATATGACTTATAGTTTCATAGTTAATTATAGGCAGTGACTCCTACACTATATTTACCTGTATATGTGCAGCACATTACCACATGCTGCTGTAGATACCTGGAGAAGGCAGAGTAAGAGAAAAGCTTCTGGTTTTAGTTAATGTGGGTAATAGTAATAGTTACGTTAATTTTCAATTTCAGTAAACTTAATCCAGGATTCAGGCACTTAACAAATCCTTTTTAAATGTGTTCTACATGCCAATTTTTAAGATATACGTTTATTTTAGAAATATGTTATATTTTGAATTTTTTCAATATTCTACTACTTTATGAGTACTTCTTAAATTAGATCATCATAGAGAATTTTTAAGAAGAAAAAAAACACTTCCCTAGAAACAATGTCTTTCTCTTAATTTTTCAGGATAAATTTATATATGCAAATTTGACTCATAACATAATTTTAAATCAAGATAGCTCATTATATCTGCTGTCCAAAATGTACGTGGTGAATTACTAGAGTTACAGTCATAGCTTAGAATGGGAACAGATCAAATCAGGAGCTTAATAGAATTAAGGACAGCTCAGTCAGTAAGTGTCTTTAAAGTATTTATGAGAATTTCTCTTGAGCCCTTAATTGTTCAATTTTAAACCGCCTTCAGCATTTAGCTAGGGCTTTTACAACTGGGAGTATGCCTTGGAAAACAATTTTGCTCCAGGCTTAGAAGTAGCTAGGAATAGTCACAGCGGCAAAATGTGTGTTGGATCTGTATGGGCATTTCTAGGATTCCATTGCTTATAGACATTGTCTCATTTATTTTATTGTTGTTGTTCTATTTACCTTCAACTGATGAATATAAAAAAAACCTCAATTGCATCAAAGGCTTTGCGTTACAACTTAAAACTATTTATAAACAAAACATATGACTCAAGAAGTTTGTTTTCAACATCTTTTATTGTACATCTGTCCTTGCACTTACCGGCAGCATCCCAATATCCTGAGGCCTACCTTAGTAAATCACCTTCCAATATCTCCCAATGTCATGCTGTGCCCTTTTCCTTCTGTTCTCTTGTTGACACTTTAATTTAACATGTATTCTTGAGAACCTACTAAATGCCAGATATTTTGTTTATAGCTTGTAATACAAATATAAATAAAACATGATCATCAGTCTTGGGGAAGAGAGAGCCTCATAGGCTGGTGGTTACGATATATTACTTTAGAACAATGACCTTGATATATACAAAAGTAAAATGAACGTACAAAAGAAGACTAGCAAGAATGACTTGAACAGTCAGGGAAGGTTTCTTTGAAAAGGCTACACGTGAACCTACTCTGATGGATGATTTTCCAAGGCAAAAGAGGAAAGAAAATTTCAGATATTATATAAATAGGCACAGAGAATACACAGCATGTGTGTGGAATACTAGACACTTTCAAAAGTAGAACTAGGAGGTGGTGGAACGCCAAGTGAAACTCTTGACCCCACTTTCCTGCCTCTGACGGCTACACTGTCAAGGATTCCCATTGGTCATTTCCAATTAGTACCGAAGGTTATGGGAACCCTGTCTGCACAGGCAAGGCTCCCAGGGTCAACAAGGAGTGAGGGGGCATGCAAAACGAATGTTAATAGCTATAGGGTTCTGTTAACTATTGAATGGAAATAGTGAAAATGGAAAGACAAATGACAGTCTACCTCTTTGCCTTTCAGCTCCTACTCTTGTCTTTCTTCCTCATGTTCCCCAGAGAAGGAATGCACAAAACACCCTCAGCTTTCCTATCAGGTTGGCATGCCATGGTATCAATTCAGTCACACTCGTACTTCAAACCTTTATTTTTTTAAAGATATCAAGAAAAAATGAGTAGAAAATTGATAACATATATTTATTTTTTTCTAGTTCTTGTCTCTGTAGCTGACCATAGGCAAGCCTCAGTAGGTATCATACCTGTCTTTGTCCTCCTCCAATTCTATGTTCCTTTTACTCTCTACCAGCATCCCAAATGGATGGATTTATTTACTGGTGGGATTATGCAATTTTTAATTCTCACAAAATCTAAGTGCTTTGTGATCTTGCCTTTATTTTTCTTTTTTTTTCCCCACTGACCTAATTGTTACACAGTGAAGTACTAAAACTTCAGTAAACCCAGTAACCCCCTTCGGTTCTGTGTTTTTCTTGCTTACATTCTATAGAAGCAACTCATTTTCACTATGTAATTGAGCTCAACCAGGCTAACAATATAATGAACTCTTTCTCTCCCTGTTCAACAGCTTGCAGCATCAAAAATGATCATGGAGCACTCTCAGCTTCCAATCTAATCAAACAAGTACTGTATTCTACCACGAACACTAAAACCTCTAAGTGCATATAGTATAAGATGATGAGATGGAAGCAAAATCTCCTTCTCTTAGTTTGCTTGGGGTGTCATAAAAA
Source organism: Colobus angolensis palliatus (assembly GCF_000951035.1). NCBI lineage: Eukaryota > Metazoa > Chordata > Mammalia > Primates > Cercopithecidae > Colobus > Colobus angolensis. The sequence continues at coordinate 10,880,657 of NW_012117488.1, read as the reverse complement.
TAAATACAAAGACTGGGTGGCTTCAACAACAGAAATTTATTTTCTCATAGTTATGAAAGCTGGATGTCTAAGATCAGGATACCAGCATTGTTGGGTTCTGGAGAGGGCTGTCTTTCTGGCTTGCAGAAAGCTGACTTCTTGTTTTGTGCTCACATGGCCTTTCCTCAGTGTGTGTGTGTGGTGGGTGGGTGTGTAAACAGAGAGCGATATTTTTCTCTTCCTCTTCCTACAAAACCACCAATCATATCAAGTTAGAACGTCACCCTATGCACTCACTTAACATTAATTATCTCCTAAAAGCCCTATCTCCAAATACAGTCACATTGGGGGGTAGGACTTTGAAATATAAATTTTGGGGTACACAATTCATAGTGCCCCTTAATATAGTTATTGTATATAATAGTGACATAGAGACCACTTTACCTCTACTCATTCATTCCTAAATTCAAGAATTATGAAGAAGGAGACACCATATCTTGGTCCTTGATTTCATGCATATGCTGCATCCTATAGGAAAGCTCCATAGCATTGCAGGGCATTATCTCTCAAGTAGTACCTTAACTGAGCCTTCAGCAGGCCATTCCAATGTTCTATCTAGCTACATGCTGCTGAAGGTAAAGCATATTTAACGTGAAAATATATATTTTTTATGAGGACAAATTGCTGTCTCCTTCATTAGGGAAAGTATTAACACTTCCATCTGATGGCTGGCTGGTCAACCAGGAAAACAGTTCTATATCCGAGGCTCAATATTGGCCTGTGCTGATGGCAGATTGGGCAATAAGCAGTGGTGGTATTCCAACCAGTCATTGTAAGAAGTCTATATTGTTGAACTAGTGCATAGCCACCATCTTTACCAATTTGTAAATAGTCCTATTGAGCAAGCAAGGGAATAGGGAATGAAAGGAGAAAACCAGCTGGCATCCAGAGGAAGGGCTGTGATATCAAATGAATTTTTGAAAAGTATTCCTGCAGTAGACATTTCATGAGACTATTTACATGGGAATATCTTCACATTCTGTTGGTTCAGAAAGGTCCATTCACATTTTCATGATTTCAACCTCCTTATTACAATTCTTCTAGTCCTGTTCTTTTTAGCCAATCTGTCTTAGCCCGTTTGATATGCTATAATAAAATAGTATGTACTGTGTAGCTTTTAAACAACAGAATATTATTTTGTACAACAGATTCATTGTCAAATGAGGGCCTGTTCCTCCTAGATGGCACCTTCTAGCTTTGTTCTCACATAGTGGAAGGGTCAGGACAGCTGTCTGAGGCCTCTTTTTTAAGGGCAGTAATGTCATTCGTGAGGGCTCTGCCCTCATTATCTGATCACCTCCTGTCTTAGATCATTTTGTGCTGCTCTAACCGAACACCTGAAACTGGGTAATTTACAAAGAACAGAAATTTATTTCTCACAGTTCTGGAGGCAAGAAAGTTGATCATCAGTATGCCAGCATCTGGCGCCTGGTGAGGGCCTACTTGTTGCATCCTCACATGATGGATGACAGAAGGGCGAGCAGCAAGCTAGGCAAACATTGAATGAGCCTCTTAATCCCATTAATGATGGAGAAGCCCTCATTAATTAGTATGGCCTAATCACCTCTTAAAAGCCCCACCTCTTAATACCATCACATTGGCAACACCTGAATTTTGGAGGAACAATATTCAAAACATAGCACCTCTTTAAGGTCCCACCTCCTAATGCCATCAGATTGGCGATTAGGTTTTCAACATAGGAAAAATTATTCCTTCACCACTGGCTTCTTCCTTCACTTCCCTTCCCTCCCCTTCTTTTCCTTTACCCCTAAATAAAGATGTAGGAATAAAGAACACATTCCAGAAGTCGGAGCCATCTGGTTATGAAACTATACTTTACAGACATGCTTGACATAGCACGAAATGCTGTAATACATTCACTTTTTTGATTCTTTACATTACATAGCATCCTTTTTAATTGGAAGTTCAAGTCGCATAGTAACATGATGCCCCATGTTAAAGTGTTCAGACTCAATCAGGTAGAAGAAATCTAAAGTCTACTTTTGAAATGGAGAATAGTTGTTGCCATAACAGAATCCCCCGTGGGAATTTGTCAGAAGATCCATTATTTCAATCTGCTACAGATATGTTCTATTTTATTTGGTTTGCTGAGTATGAGGTCCAACTGCAGGGCTAACTTGTATGGCAGCTTTAGAGTAGTACAGACCTTTTATTTATTTGTGTCCAATTTAAAACTGTCTTTTAGATTACATAGCAAAATATCTGAAGCTGCATACTTAGATGTGATGTATATTATCTCTAACACTCAGAGTTTCTTCAAGTATGTGACACTTGTTTTGTGGACTGTAAATGGCTCCACAAATTATCTCTTATTTTTCAGGGGCTGTTGTAACATGGCCAAGAGCACTGTGTTCCCAGAAATCTCACTGATTTGGCAGGTGGTGTTTGGAGTTAATCTCCCGGCATCTACCAATCATGTGTTTAAGTCAATTAAAATTTTTTTCTATGACCTGCCTGGTATATCCAGTTAGCATAATATCATCAAAATAAAAAAATCAAATGTGATATTTTGTATAATCACAAAAATATCAAGATGTGGCTGGTCTATTATAAGGCAGGAAATCAGAAAAAAAAATCCTCATGTAAGATAGTGAAAATGTACTTTTTCCCTGGCTATAAAAAAGAAAATTGCTTCTAATTATGTTTACTAATAGAAATTAAAGAGAAAAATTCTCTATCAAAAGCTGGAGAGCAAGATAGCTGAATAGAACTCTCCAGGAATGTCCCCCCATGCACACAAAGGAACACCAAATTGAGCAAGTATCCACACAAAAATACTTTCATAGAACCAAAACTTAGGTTGAGCAATCACAGTACCTGGTTTTAATCTTATATCAAAGAAAGAGGCACTGAAGAAGGTAGAAAAGGCAGTCTTAAATTGCCTATGCCACTCCTCCTCCATCCACTACCTGCAGCCATTGTGTATTGAGAGAGAATCTTGGTGGATAAGGTAGGAAGAGCAAAGTGATTGTGGGACTTTGCCTTGGAACTCAGTGATGCTATGTCATAGTGAAAAGCAAAACAGGACAGAATTCCACTGGCATGCATTTGGTAGGAGCATTTAAACCTGTCTCTGCTAGAGGAGAATTGTCCATACCAGAATTGGGACCTGAGTTCTGCAAAGCATTGCTACCTAGGGCTAAAGCACTCTGGGGTCCTAAAGAAACTTGAAAGGCAGGGTAGTCCACAAGGCCTGCAATTTCTTGGCAAATCCAGGTGCTGTGCTGGGCTCAGAGCCAGTGGACTTGGCATGCATATGACCCAGTGAAACATGAGCTAGGGCATACAAAGCAGTGCTTAGCTCCTGGATGACATTTCTAGACTCACCATGGGCTAGAAGGGAACCCACAGCCCTAAAGAGAAAGACTCAATTCTGGCAGAATTCATCATCTGCTGACTAAAGAAACCTTCTGTCTTGAAAAAGCATCAGCAGTAGCCAGGAAATAGTCACCACAGACTTTGGGCAAGACCTAGTACTGTGCTGGATTCAAGTGTGACCCAGCAGAGTTCCAGTGGTGGTGACCACAGGAGTGCTTGCATCACTCCTTCTCTAACTCCAGGCAAATCAGCACAGAGATGCTGTTTGCTTGGGGTAAAGCAAAGTATGAGAGCAAGAGTCCCTGCCTGATAATCCAAGGAATTTTCCCTGATCTTACCAAAGACCACCAGGGCAATGCCTCTATGAGTCTGCTAGAGTCACAGTGTTACTGAGATTGAAGTGCCTCCTAATGCACATATGGCTGCAGTGACCAAATACTTAGATCACAATACTCAATTTCCTTGGATAGGTACAAACAAGCCCAGGTTAGAAAGATTAGAATACCTAACTCTTTGATGCCCAGACACTAACATCCAAGAGCATCAAGACCATCCAGGAAAACATTACCTCAACCAAATGAACTAAATAAGGCAAGAGTGATCAATTACAGAGTGACAGAGATATATGAACTTTCAGATAGAAATTTCAAAATAAGCTGTTTTAAAGTTCAATGAAATCCAAGATAACACAGAGAGGGAATTCAGAATCCTATCAGAGAAATATAACAAAGAGATTGAAATAACTTGAAAGAATCAGGGAGAAATTTTGGAGGCAAAAAATTCAATTGACAAACTGAAGAACGCATCAGAGTCTTTTAATAGTAGAATTGATCAACCAGAAAAAAATAATTAGTGAGCCTGAAGACAGGCTACTTGAAAATACACAGTCAGAAGAGACAAAAGATAAAAGAACAAAAAACAATGAAGCATACTTACAGATCTAGAAAGTACCCTAAACTCTAAGAGTTATTGGCTTTAAAGAGGAAGTAGAGAATGCGAAAGAGGTAGAAAGTTTATTTAAAAGGATAACAGAGAAATTCCCAAACTTAGAGCAAGATATCAGTATCCAAGTATAAGAATATTATAGAACACCAAGTGGATTAAACCCATAGAAGACATCCTCAAGGCATTCAATAATCAAACTCCTAAAGATCAAGGATAAAGAAATGATCTTAAGAACAGCAACAGAAACAAACAAACAAACAATACAAACATACACTGGAGTTCCAATACATCTGGCAACAGACTTCTCAGTGGAAACCTTGCAGGTCAGGAGAGAAAGGGGTGATATCAAGTACTCAAAGAAAATACTTCTACCCTAGAATATTACATCCACTACAAATATCCATCAAACATGAAGGATAAATACTTTCCTAGGCAAACAAAAGCTGAGGAATATTGTCACTACCATATCTATCCTACAAGAAATGCTACAGAGAATTCTTAAATCTGAAAGAAAAAGATATTAAGAAGCCTTAAAAAGAATCTGAAGGTATAAAACTCACTGGTAATAGTAAAGGCACAGACAAATACATAATATTATAACACAATAATTGTGGTGTATAAACTACTCATAACTTGAGTAGAAAGATTAAAATATGACTCTATCAAAACTAATAACTATAAAACTTTCTAAGACATAAACAATATATAGTAACATAAATAGGTAGAATTTTAATTTTCTTGAATTTTTTAAGTCATGTTTTGTGATCTAACACATGGTCTGTCCTTGAGAATGATCCTTGTGCTGAGAAGAATGTGTATTTTTCAGCCATTGCATGAAATGCTCTGTAAATATTTAGTAGGTTCATTTGTTCTATAGTTCACATTAAGTCTGAAGTTTCTTTGCTGATTTTCTCTCTGGGTGTTTCTTTGTTGATTTTCTGTCTGGGTGATCTGTCTAATGCTAAAAGTGGGGTGTTGACATCTCCAGTTATTATTGTCTTGGGGGTCTGTATATCTCAATAACTCTAATATTTGTTTTATATATCTGGATGCCCTAGTGTTGGGTATACATGTATTTAAAATTGTTGTATGCTCGTGCTGACTTGACACTATTATTATTAAGATAAGGTCTCACTGTGTCACCCAGGCTGGAGTGCAGTGGTACGATCTCAGCTCACTGCAGCCTTAACCTCCCAGCCTTAAGCAATCCTCCCACCTCTGCCTCCCGAGTAGCTGAAACTACAGGTGTGTGCCACCACACCCTCCTAACTTTTGTATTTTTAGTAGAGATGGAGTTTTGCCATGTTGCCCAGGCTTATCTTGAACTCATGGGCTCAACTGATTCATCTGCCTTGGCCTCCCAAAGTGCTGGAAATACAGGTGTGAGCCTCAACACCTGGCCAGTTTTAAGCATCTTGAGATTGGGATGCTTATGGGACATCCATTCAGTAGTGTCCATTAAACAAGAGTTTTTTCAGAAATGACATTCTTTATATCTTTTGATTTTTTTTTTTGTCTTAAAATCTACTTTGTCTGGTATAAGCATATCTACTCCTGTTCTTTTTTGGCTTCCATTTGCATGAAATTATATCAAGTAACTTCTCTGAGCATAATGGAATAAAACTGGACATCAATAACAAGAGAAAACTTGGAAACTATATGAAAATTAATTAATGTGCTCATGAATGACCAGTAGGTAAATGAAGAAATTAGGAAAATTGAAAATTTTCTTGAAATAAAAAATAATAAAAACACAACATATCAAGACCTATGGAATACAGTGAAAGCAGTATTAAGAGTAAAGTTTATAGCAGTAAGCACTTACATAAAAAAAAAACATAGGAAAAACCTTCAAATAACACAGTAATACATGTTAAGGAACTAGAAACGCAAGAGCAAACCAAAGCCAAAATTCATTAAATAAATAATAAAGAGTAGAGCAGAAATAAATAAAATGAAAATTTAAAAATACAAAGGATCAACAATACGAAAAGGTGGTTTTTGAAAAGATAAACAAAACCAACAACTTTTTAGCCAGGTTAACTAAGTAAAAAACAGAAAGAACTCAAATAAATAAAATAAAAGATGAAAAAGGAAACATTACATCTGTTACTGCAGAAATTTAAAGGATCATTAGAGGGTACTATTAGCAACTATATGCCAATAAATTGAAAAATCCAGAAGAAATAAATTCCTAGATACATACAGCCTACCAAGATTGAACCATGAAGAAATTTAAAAATGAACAGTCTATTAACAAGTAACAAGATCAAAGCCATAATCAAGTCTCCCAGCAAAGCCTGGGAATCTCTGCCTTCACTACTGTATTCTACCAAATATTTAAAGAAGAATTAATGCCAAACTCACTCAAACAATTTCTAAAAATAGAGGAGAGAGGAATACTTCCAAACCAATTTTATGAGACCAGTATTACCCTGATCCCCAAACTGGACAAAGATACAACAACAAAAGAAAACTATATCTGATAAATATTGATAAAAAAAACCTCAACCAAATAATAGCAAATTGAACTCATCAACTCATTAAAAACAAACAGTATTCATTTTGACCAAGTGGAATTCATTGCAGGGATGCAAGGATGGTTCAGCCTATGCAAATCAATCAATGTGATACATCATATCAACAGAATTAGAGGCAAAAACCATACGATCATGTCAATTGATGCTGAAAAAACATTTGATAAAATTCAATATGCATTCATCGTAAAAACCCTAAAAAATTGGTATAGAAGAAATATGTAAGACAATAAAACACCCATAGCTTTTAAACTGTGAATAGGGAAAAAGTGAAAGCCTTTCATCTAAGATCAGAAACAAAATCGTACTTTGAAAATAATGCTCACTCTGAAAATGAGCATCTGCACTTTTTTTGAAAGTAAGATATGCTTGCATTTGTCACTGTTATTTAACATAGTAGTGGAAGTCCTAGCTAGAACAATCAGCCAAAAATAAAATAAAATAAAGTAAAAATAAAATAAAATAAAATACTTGCAAATTAACACAAAGAAGTCAAATTACCCTTGTTTGCAGATAATATTATCTTATATTTGGAAAACCTAAAGACTCCACAAGAAAACTGTTAACTGATAAATTCAGAAAAGTTGCAGGGTACAAAATCAACAACAAAAATCAGTAGCATTTCTATTTATTTGCCAACAGCAAACAACCTGAAAAAGAAATCAAGACAGTAATATCATTTACAATAGCTACAAATAAAATAAAGTAAAATACCTAGGAATACTCTTAATCAAAGAAGTGAAAAAAATCTCTAAAATAGAAATTATAAAACATTGGTATAAAAAATTGAAGAGGACACCAAAAAATTGAAAGATATTCCATGTTCATGGATTGCACAAATTAATATTAAAATGGCCATACTACCCAAAGCTATCTTCAGATTCAATGTAATCCCTTTCAAAATACCAATGACATTTCTTCACTGAAATGGGAAAAAAAAATCCTAAAATGTATATGGAACCACAAAAACTCCAGAATACTCAAAGCCATCCTGAACAAAAAGAACAAAATTGGAGGAATCATATTACCTGACTTTAGGTACTATACTATATAGTAACCAAAACAGTATGGTACTGGCATAAAATCATAGAACAATGGAACAGATTGAAGTGCCCTGAAATATTTTCATACATCTACAGTGTATTAGTCTGTTCTCATACTGCTAATAAAGACATATCCGAGACCAGGTAATTTATAAAGGAAAGAGGTTTAATGGACTCACAGTTCCACATGGCTGGGAGGCCTCACAATCATGGCAGAAGGTGAAGGAAGAACAAGGCAAGTCTTACACAACACCAGGCAAGAGATTGTATGCAGGGGAACTCCCCTTTATAAAACCATAGATCTAGTGACACTTATTCACTATCATGAGAACAACATGGGAAAAACTCACCTCATGATTCAATTACCTCCCACTGAGTCCCTCCCTTGACACATGGGTATTACGGGAGCTACAATTCAAGATGAGATTTGTGTGGGAACACAGCCAAACCATATCATACAATGATCTCATTTTCAACAAAGGTGCCAAGAATATATATTGGAGGAGAAAACACTCTCTTCAATAAATGGTACTGAGAAAACTACTTATTCATATGCAGAAGAAAGAGACTATAGCATTGGTTTTGGCAAATATTTCTTGAGTAATAACCCAAAAGCATAGGCAACCAAAAAAAAAAAAAAAATAGACAAATGGGAATCATATAGAATTAAAAACTTCGGCACAGCAAAGGAAATAATAACAAAGTCAAAAGAAAACTCACAGAATGGGAGACAATATTTGCAAATTATTCATCTGACAAGGGATTTATAACCAGGATATATATAAGGAGCTTAAACCACTAAATAGGAAAAAGCTAGTAACCCAGTTTAAAAATGGGCAAAACATCTGGATAGACATTTCTCAAAAGAAGACATACAAATGGCAAATCGGTTTGTGAAAATGCACTTAACATCACTCATCATCAGAGAAATGCAAATAAAAACTACAATGAGGTATTATCTCACCCCAGCAAAAGTGGCTTTTATGCAAAAGACAGGCAATAATGAATGCTGGCAGGGATGTGGATACAAAAGGAACCTTCTTACATTGTTAGTGGGAATGTGAATTACTGTTTCTACTATGAAGAACAGTGTGGAGGTTCCTCAAAAAACTAAAGACAGAACTACCATATGATCCAGAAATTCCATTCATGTTCCTGTATCTAAAGGAAATGAAGTCAGTATTTTGAAGAAGTATCTTTACTCCCATGTTTGGTGCAGCACTGTTCACAGCAGACAAGATTTGTAAGCAGCCTAAGTGTTCATAAACAGATGACTGGATAAAGAAAACGTGGGACATATACACAATGAAGTACTATTTGGCCATAGAAAAGAATGAGATGCTGTCATTTGCAACAACATGGATGTAACTGGAAGAAGTTATGTTAAGGGAAGTAAGCCAGGCACAGAAAAACAAACTTTGCATGTTCTCACCTGCTGGTGGAATCTAAAAATTAAAACAATTGAATTCATGGAGATAGAGAGTGGAATGATTGTTCATCGGCATGAACTCATGGAGATAGAGAGTGGATTGAGCCTGGGAAAGGTAATGGGGGTCTGATGGGGAAGTGGAAATGGTTAATGGATACAAAAAACATATTAGATGGAATGAGTAAGATCTAGTATTTGATAGCACAACAGAGCAAATACAGTCAACAATAATTTATTGCACATCTAAAAATAGTTGAAAGACTATTATTGAAATGTTTGTAAAACAAAGAAATGATGAATGCTTCAGGTGACAAATATCCTATTTTTCCTGATGTGATTATTACACATTTTCTGCCTGTATCGAAGTGTCTAATGTACTCCATGAATACATATGCCTACTATCTATAAAAATTGAAATGAAAAAGAAAAAAAAAAAGCTGCATGGTAGGGCCAGTTGCCATACTGACTTGCTTCAATCAGATACAATAATTATATTTAGGTATTTTTGGCTTCAATCTTTAAATATACAAATATTCAATCATGCTTCAAGATGCATCTATCTGGCTTTTGTGCTGGCCAAGGAGAGTTAAATGGGAATGTACTAGGAACTATTATTCCTGTTTTTTTTCCAAATCCTTGATAGTGAAGCTAATTTCTAAAATTTCCCTAGGATTGTAATTTTGCCTTCAGTATGTAAGGGGGAGGTGGGATGTTCCAGCAGGTTCTACTAGATTATTTCCACCAAAGTAGTCCACATTCTACCAGTCAAGGAAATAATATATTTTGTTATTTATTAAATAGAACTATTTTCACTGTTTAATCTGAGACTGAGAAAATAATCACCATGAATTTGACTTGGGGCAAGATTCCATTTGTCTTCTGATCTCGATAAATCTCAATCTCCAGTTTATCTCAAGTCTCTGAGCATTAGTATCAGTCTAAAGCCAGTGTATAAAAAAATCCAAGGGCTGAATTGTATTCTTTCTCTACTATACACTTACTCTCAGAAATGCTGCTAGTCTCTCTGAGAGAAATTATTTTTAAAAAATTCACTTGTGGCTTCATTGAAGAATGTTTCTTAAAGAGAGCTGGCTTTCTCCATAAACAAATAGCTTGAATTCTGTGAAATGATTTTAGCTAGAACTTGAGTAAGAGACCATAAATACCCTATATCGACTTGAATTGTGCTTTCTGCTCTCCAGACCTAGAATTTTCCCTCTTACATATTTTAAACAGTCTCTTAATAGTCCCCTCACCTATTTAATTTCTAGAGATCCTGTGGTCAATTAACTATATTTCGGGTTGGGAGAGTAATCTGATTGTGATGTCTCTCTAAAGTGTATTATGATAATTGGGCTTATTTTTGTGCTCACAGGTAAGTACCTTTATAACTCTAGGATCTCAAGACTCCACTGCTCTCATAGAAATTAGGGAGCTCAATTTCATGGCAGAATTTATCTCTAGCTTGCAAAAAGACAGCCACCACACTTGCTAAGAAGGCTTAGAGAAACATGTATCCCTCAGGCTTCCCTAGAGTTGAAGTTAGGGACTGCTTAAGCAGATTGCACACAAGACATTCATTCCAACATTTTCTAAGCCTTCAGGCAACTTTCCTGTTCAGTATGCTCTGCAAATTCCAGCATCTCAATTTCATTGACTGTAGGTCTGCCTTTAATTCTCCATCCAAGCAAACTATTACTGTTTACTTTCAGTGTGTTTAAACCAACACAGATCCTGGATGTTGAGTGAGTGGATTTATTTCAATAAATTAAACCCATATTGGTCTTATATTCCATGCTCCTGGATCTAACAATCTTAGAATCCCTCTCACTCATGCTCTTTGGACTTTTACTGACACTGATCGGCAAGATACTACATTTCTTTCAGCAGATAGGCTATTTCATTTCAGGTTAGTATTTGTACTTCTCCATTTGAACTCTACTGGCATCGAACTCTTGTTATAGACCTGCAGGACATATAGGCTGGTGGAGTGAGTCCTGAGAACAACTGAAATTCCATAGAGAGGCAACTGTTCCAGTTTATATATAAAGAAACTGGAACAAAGTTTCAGTTATATATTATATTAACAAAGTTTTAGGTGTATATGGGAATTCAAATTCCTCAGTTTTATCTGTTTGTTCTCTAATGTGCTCATGTCATACCTCATTCTTCCACTCTTTCCTAACCAGGACCTTTTCTTAGAATAAAGATCTAGTAGAATTGTACGTTATATTAGTTTTGTTCTGTAATTCTACTGTGATTATAATCAGGCTCTCTGCTTGACTCTACGTCTACAGGACATAAGAAACTATTATAATTACCTTTTAAAAACAAATTTCCAGCTGGGTGCGGTGGCTCACGCCTGTAATCCCAGCACTTTGGGAGTGCGAGGTGGGTGAATCATAAGGTCAGGAGATCGAGACCATCCTGGCTAACATGGTGAAATCCCGTCTCTATTAAAAATACAAAAAACTAGCCAGGCATGGTGGCGGGCACCTATAGTCCCAGCTACTCGGGAGGCTGAGGCAGGAGAATGGCGTGAACCCAAGAGGCAGAGCTTGCAGTGAGCTGAGATCACGCCACTGCACTCTAGCCTTAGTGACAATGTGAGACTCCGCCTCAAATAAGTAAATGAATGAATGAATAAATAAATACATAAATAAATTTCCATCTGAACACTGCAATTGGCATCCAAGACAATCAGCGTTTTGTTTCCCCCTTACTCTCAAGGACCCTCAGAGGAGCTATCCCTGTTTCAAACTTTGTAAGCACTATTGTTACTATATAGACACTTCGTCACAAAACCATGTCTTCTTTCAGCACTCTCTCATGTGTCTTCGCTGGTGGTCATTTTTTGGAATATGATGGCAACATTTGTTCATTACCATCCTCACCCTGGATGAGGCTATAAGGTTATACATGTGCTTCTATAACATGTAAACAACCAAATTCTGGAAACTTAATTTTATGGTTCTTCCTGGGGGGGCTACTCCTGGTATCAGTCACTCTTTTAGTCAGAAAACAGATGGCACATCCTAATGGGGTAATTAAGGAAAGATTAATATGGACACCACTTTTGATAAGTAAACCAACAGGGATATGAAGCACCCCAGGGCTACCAGGCAGTGGTAACTTGTTATCATCTTTAGGCTTAATAAAGTAGCAAGAGAGAGGAACAATTACTACATTTTGGAGAGAGCTATGGTTTTAGGAAAAGACTACCCACTAGAAACATAATCCCTGCCAACCTGCAGCCTGGCAGAAGTCAATTAGTGGACTAAAACTTCAGCCCTCTCCCTTCTTCCACTGATCTGCTGGTGCCTCCCATTGGCTGTGACCCGGTATATTATAAGAACATAGTCCACAACCTTTTCCAGTATTATTGATGAGTAGTATTTGATACTTTCTTCCTCCTTATACTCTACATTCTCCCCTTTTTCTTTACGCAGCTGACCTTGCTTTCACTGAGAAAACCAAAACTTTCGGAAAACAATGTTCACAGAGTCCCAAGACCATACTGACATGTTTAGCAGTATCTGTACCCACATCATAGGCCTCCATTCCTGCTGCCCATAGATCAATTTCCATGTTTCTCTATAATCCGCAACTCCTGAACTAGATGCCTTTCATCTGCTCAAGCACATCTCTCTAGCTCTTCTCCCCCATTTCTTCCACACCATCAATGTTTCTTTGCTATTGTATTATCGTCATCAACCCATTGACATACTGTTACTTTTTCCATCACAAAAGTTCTTTATCACTCTTCTCTTTCTAGCTACTGTCACATTTCTTTTCTCCTTTTTATAAGAACTCTCCACATGATTGTAATCTTACTTTTAGAAACTCAATTCTTATCTTTTAAACCCTCCTAAGTCAGGCCTTCACTCTGAAGTTGTTCTTGTTAAGGGCACTAATGACCCACCTTGTTGAATGTAATGGTTAGTTTCAGTCAACTTGTCCTATCAGCAGCAGTTTACATAGTTGGTCATATACTCCTTAAATATTTTAACCTGGATACCAAGTTGGTTTTCTAACTTTTTCTGTGACTATTCCTTTTCAGTGTCCATTCCTTTTCAGTGTCCTTTGATTCTTTTTCATCTAGGTCAGGTGCCACCCAAAGGAGTTTTATTAATAAAGGACATAAATTAACATGACACACATATAAAATTTAGGCTAAAACTCTATCCCAAATATCCTCAATATTATCTAGTCTCTAAAGAAAGATTGTGTTTGGGCAAGGAGATATTAATTATTTAAAATCTAATGTAGTGTTTTATGTGAAATTTGCCATACCACCTCCCATTGCACTAGATGACATTTTTAAAACACAATTTGCAACACTGTCAAGGTCAAAATCCTGTGTATGAAACTTAGGCATTATGCTTCATTCTCGCTTGTGACTTTATGTTACCTGATAAATCTAGTGATGTGTTGAAATCAACTCATGTTGATTTGAGAGAGCCAATTTTTAAATTTTCAGATATCTTATCAGCAAGTTTTTGAAGCACTGGTAGCACAAAATTGGCTATTGGGAGAGTATTTACACTATGGGAATTGGAAAATGCTACAAATTAGGAATTTTGTCTCCAGAGATGCAGATGTTAAATATTTACTAGTACACAATTGCTTGATTTGCGACGGTGTTTTGAACAAAATCTTGAAATTAAATTACATTATGATGTCTGTACTATCAAATAAGCTCCATGTGAATAGAAAGCTGGTATTTTTCTTTATGTTTGTATTCCCATAAGACATCACAGTATTTTGTACATATTTCAATACACATTTTTGCATTAATGAATGTACATACACCTTTGGATTATATCATAATATAACCCATGGGTTATACCACAATAACCAAAAATGTTGTGTTTTTCTAATAAATATACAATATCTAAGTTGCTGTCTAATTATTCTAAGCCCTGAAAATATTTTTTTAAAGTCTCAAGACATTAATACATGCCTTAATAAAGCTTTTAGGCAGATGAATAGAAATGATATTATAAATAAACAGGGGATTCAGAGAATGATCTCACTTTGTAACAGACACAGACTATTTAAAATATGTCATCTCTTTACTGTGCATTAAACTGCTCCACTGTAATTTTTAGTAACAATTATAGAAGCCATCTCAAAAATATTTTAGATACGGGGAAGTCATATAATCAGGTTTCCTTTGATCTTTTCTTTTACACATCCTAACACTGCAGTTCTGAGAGGATGTCAGCTTTCCAGAACTCTCATATTTGTTTTTCTTCTTTCCTGTTTTCTTTAAATATTTTTATTCTCTAGATAGGCAGAATAAGGACCAATGAAAGAAACCATTATAATTCCTTTGTCCATTTTCTCCAGAACTGCTTTTCCTTCTCTCTTTCCAGCTTTGTCTGATGGATCCACTGAATATTTAAATATATCCTAGTGGAGTAAAAATATTAAGCAAAAGAAATTGAAATTATAGAAAATATAAATTCAATCATCACACTCAATTATTGTAAGCTTTTCTCCCTGGCATTTGAAATGAAACAAGGATGCATATTATCATCACTCCTATTCAACATTTTATTTGTTCTATAACTAGCCAGTACAATAAAGCAAGGGCGAAAAGGACAGGGACAGCATAAGGTCTGAAAAAAAGAAATAAAACTTGTATTATCTGAATACATGATTGTTTACATTAAATATTCAGAAGAATATTAAGTTAAATTTTAGAATCAATAAAGATTTTAGCAAGGAGACTCTATGTAGAGCTAAATGTAATTAAATTATATTTATGTATATTAGCAGAACAGGTAAAATCGGAGTTTAAAATATATTAGCTACAGTGACAGCAAAATATATCAAATGCTTAAATATGTATAACAGAAGGTATGCAATAACTTTAGTTTAAAAAGTAGAAAAGAGTAGGAGAGATATTAAAAAAAGATTTAAAAATAAATGCCCATGGTTTGGAAACCCAAATTATAAAGATGACAATTCTTCCTAAATTGATTTACAGATTAAGTGCAGTTTCAATTAAAATACCAGCAAAGGGGTGTGTGTGTGTGTATGTGTAAATTGACAGATTCTAACATCCATATGAAGACAGTGATAAAAATACTCAAAACAATCCTGAAGAAAGCAAAGTTAAAAAGCTTACTTCACATATCAATATGTAATATAAAGTTATAGTAATTTGAACAATGGGATATTGACACAATAGACTAGTTTACCATGAAAATAGAATAAAAAGTTAAGAAATAGACCCACATATAAGTGTTCACCTGATTTATGACAAAGGTGACACTGTGGTTCTCTGAGGAATGAATGATCTTTTCAATAAATGGTGCTGAGTTTGTTATAAGGCAAAACAAAACATATATGGATTCCTACCTCATATGTTATGAAAAATCAATTAAAGATTGATAACAGATCAAAATATGAAAGGTAAATCAATAAAGCTTTTAGGGAGATGAATAGAAGAAAATTTTATAAGGTGAATTGGAAAACATTTCTCAAATTGGACACAAAACATCCTAATCATAAAAGAAAAAATAAATTAAATGATGTTAAATTAAGAACTGCTTATCTGACACCATCTTTCTTTTTGAAGTCATGTTCAATAACTTAAAGAATTTCATAGATTGAAAGAAGATATTCACTAAATATAACTGACTAAGGACAAATTTCTGAATAACTCAAATTCTTCAATACGTCAATAAGAAAAACATAGTATCCAATAGATATGGGTAGTAATTTGGACAAACATTTCAGAACAGAGGATATACAAATTACCAATACATATACAGAAATATGCTTACCTTCATTATATATTAAGAAAATTGAAATCAAATAACAATGTAATACCATAAAATACCCAAAAGAATGGTTAAAGTAAAAATGATGGAAAAGGTAAAGGCTTAGCAAGGAGATGGAGTTCTTGAGACTTATAAACCACTGGTGGGTGCACAAATTGATGAAACCACTTCTTAAGTCTGCGTGACAGGATCAACCAAAGTTAAAACTATGTATACCTGATAAGAGAGCAATTCCACTTCCAGGTGTATACCTATACAATACACATTTGCCTTCCAAAGATATGTATTGGAACGTTCACAGCAGCACTTAATGATAATTCCTTATAAATGGCAATCACCCAAATGCCTAACATCACATAAAGTGTATTATATTCACACGATGAAATGCCATCCTACAAAAATGAGAATGGATGATTTTCAACTACATAGAAAAACATGGATAAATCTAACAAACATGATGTGGGGCAGAAGAAGTCAGAAAGAAAGGAAGACATGCAGGAAAATGTCATACATATAAAACACAAAAGCATGCAAATAGGTACACACCAAATAAAATAACACAGTCCCAATTGCCTCCCTATGCTGTTAGAAGTCAGAGTAAGGCGTTATTCTCACAGTAGTAACTGAAAGGAAAAGAATTGGGGCTTCTGTGGTGTTACATGATCTGAGGACTTTGTTTCGTTTTTTAATTTATCTCAGAGCTGATCAGACCAGGGTGTTTATCTGTGAACATTCTTCAAGATGTACACTCATGACATGTGATGCTTTCTACATGGTTATTACACTGCAAAGAAAAGCTTTTAAAAAGAGTATGGAGGGAGAGGTTTTATTTTTTTCACCAGCGTTCATAATTTTTATTGTATGCCATATCTCTCTTTTATGCTATTTTATTGTTTCTCTTTGAATAACAAGGGTTTGTTTTTATCAATAAACAAAATTCTAGTCCAAGCTGTGCCCCATTATACGCATCTTGTATTATATAACATGAGGGAAGGAGTACAGTTATTTAATTTCTGATATTTCCATTTCTGGAATAAAAAGCAGAAGGTTCAGGTTTAAAATTTTCTAATTTGAACCACCCATAGCAAGAAAAGCAGGCCCAACACATGTACCCCAAATCAATCCAGTCACCAGTATTTTCAGCAGAGTAACAACATATAATCTTTTATTTTAATGATAAAATGCATTAATTTTTGTAATTCTACAGCCTTTAAAAATCTTCTTAAATATTTAAAGCAAAGCCCCATCTTGGAAAACACTATGCATATTTCTTTAATGGAAATTTTATGCAAAATTTCTAACAACCAAGTGAACCTTCTTTGAAAGAAAGGAAAAACCATCATATTCAAAACAGAGAGGCCATATAAACATATCGGTACAGATGGTCCCCAACTTATGACAGTTTAACTTAATGATTTTTTTAGCTTTTTGATGGCACAAAATCATCTAAATAAACTTTGAATTTTGATCTTTTGCTGTGTTAGTGATATGCAGCACATGAGATATTCAACACTTTATTGTAAGACAGGTTTTGTGTTAAATAATTTTGACTAACTATAGGCTAATGTAACCATTATGGTAATGTTTAAGGCAGGATAAGTTGAACTATGATGTACAGGTTACATGTATTAAATGCATTTTTTACTTACAATATTTTCAACTTATGATGGGTTTTCCAGCATGTAACCCCATTGTAAATACAGGATCACCTACATATGCTTCATTATAAATACTCAGATTAAGATTTTCATAGTGATTTTTATTTAAAATTCTCAGCAGCTCTTGTTCCCATGGATTACAAGTGTTCAATGCTTGCTGTACTGAAATCTCACTTTTTGTATTTATAAGAAAATTATTGTTCTGGTATGTAAACTAGGAGCTTTGTTAGGTTAGATGACGGAAGCATTGAGTTGCCTCTCTTTAATCATAAAGACATATCACTATGTTCTTACTTTATAAATTTATCAATATTTTCTATACTTCATATTACATTTTAAACACATACACTTCTTTACATATACACACAGATATAGATACACACCAAATACAATAACACAATCCTAATTGTCTTGTTTTTTAACATGGATTCACCCACATTTCTAACTCATGTTATATTACTTGTAATTACAAAACTGTGTGTGACAGTTCACATGAGTATAGAAACTTGGGATGCTTCAGACACAAGAGGAATTGACACTTTCTTGAAGGCTTTTTTCCTGGGACTTTATTGTGTCATAAGAAAGACTGGTTGCAGGACAGGTGTCTGGAGAAAGCATTATTTGTAATGCAAGTCTGGGGAAGAGAATAATAGCCACTGTGGAAAACACATAAATCACCATCAGGATCCTCCTTTAATATTCCTCATGGAAAAAAAAGACTAAAGTTTCCAGAGGAATGGCAACAAAAACGATCATCCTTGGACCATAGATAAAAACCCATTAAAGCTAAAGGAAGAGAACCTGAAAAACACCCTCTACTTCTGAGGCAAGGGCAGAAACACAGTTTGAGCCCAGGCCGTCAGAGTTCTCCTACAGCTTGACGAGGGATAGGATCACTGAGAAGTCCCCATTCTTGAGAACCAGGGATGTAACACCTGTCTAACACTGAGGCTGAACCAGAACAGCTGAGATTTTCTCCACCATTCACTACTACCAGAATAGCAAGTGTCATGCAATGAGCAATAGCCATTTAATCTGGAAAAAAATATCAAAGGAGGAGAGACTGCCACTGAAGTATAGGTGCAATGGGAAGACCCAAATCTAAAGGTAGAATAAGCAGTGTAAAATTTTCTGAAAGATAAGTTGTTGGCCTAAACACAAGGAAATTCAGGAGGCAGTTGTTGCCTATAGTACACTAAAGGCAGTCATACCAACAACAAAACAAGTCCAGAAAACCTAGCCCAATTTCTGATTAACTTTACTCAGTCTCAGACACTAAAGATTTAGAAAAAAGACATGTGTATTTCTAGGAATAAATATTATTTGCCTCAGTTTCTACTAGTCTAATAAGATGTCTGACTTTTATTCAAATTTTAAAAGACATAAAGCAGCAAGAAAAACAAGACATGTTCCAGAAGAGACAAAGCAATCAACAGAACCAGATTTAGATATGAGAAAGCTTCGGGAACTACTAGGTGTGGAATTCAAAATAAATATAGTTAATAAATTGAAGCTTGTAGAGGAAGTGGTAAGCAACATGCATTATCAGATGGTCAACTGAAATAAAGGATATAATAGAAATGCTACAGACGAAATACAGTAACAGAAGTGAAGGATGTCTCTGATGGACTTCTCAGTAGGTGACACAAACAAGAAAAGAAGACACATTTGGAGACACATCAACAGAAATTTCACAAATAGCAAAAGAAAAGTTAGATTGAAAAACAAAAAATCCAACCAAACAAAATATCTAGGACAAAACAGAGCAGCTAAGGACTGTGGGGCAATATGAGTCTAACAAGCATGCAAATGGATCAATTGAAGGAGAAGAGTGAAAGAATGGGGCAAAAGAAATATTCAAAAATGAGAATGTACAATAAGTTTGTAAAATTAATAAAAAATAAAAACGTAGTTTCAATAAGCTTGGAGAGGACACCATTCAGGACAAACAAAAGCAAACAGAAAAACAAAAGCAGTATATATCTTATCAAATAGCTACAAATGTAAGACAAAATCTTGAAGGCAGCCACAAACACAACACATTACATACAGGGGAACAAAGGTAAGATTCACATCTGAATTTTTGTTGGAAACTATGAAAGTGAAAATACAGAAGAGTAACATCCTGATATGCTAAAAATGAAAGAGAATAAAACATGATTTTTTCCCAAACATGGAAAAGCAGAATTCTTTACCTGCAAATCTAAATACAAGAAATTTTAATGGAAGTTCTTCAGACATAAAAAATGTAGTATCAGGCAAAACCCTGTATCTACACAAATAAATGAAGAATATTAAAAATAAAGATAAATATATAATATTTTCTTCTTGTAATTGCTCCAGTAAATGACTGCTTAGAATGAAAATTACAGCAATGTACCATGCATTTATGGCATACATAAGAGCTAAATGCACAATAAAAATAGCACAAATAATAGAATAGAGAAATTGGGAAGATACTGTGGTAAAACACTTTCTCAAAAGTAGAAGCCATTTCTAAGCAAATGGCTTAGAAACAAGTTTATGAAGAAATGCTCGACATCACTAATCATCAGATAAATGCACATTAAAACCACAATGAGATACAATTTCACACTAGTTAAAAACAGTTTGTATCAAAAAGACTGGTAATAACTGATGCTGGTGAAGATGTGGGGAAAGGGGAAGTCAGACACAGAGAGATAAATATCGTGTGTTCTCACTTCTATGTGAAAGCTGAAACAAGTGGATTTCATGAAAATAGAGAGTAGGCTGGTGATTACCAGAGTCTAGGAAGGGGAGGAGGCAGGGGGAGATGAAAGGAAAAATAGAATATAAATGTATTTATTACCACTAAACTGTAAGCTTTCAAATGCTGAAGATGGTAACTTTTGTATGTAAATTTTACCATGATAAAAAAATTAGAAAATTAAATCATAAAATATTTAATTAAATGATAATTAATATACTATATATAAAAATTTTGGTCTGGGAACAGTAGCTCCTGCCTGTAATTCCAGTGCATTGGAAGCTGAGGTGGAAGGAAGCTTGAGACCAGGAATTTAAGACCAGCCTGGGCAACATAGTAAGACCTGTCTTTACAAAAAAAATTAAATAAAAAAAAAATTAGTCACAGTGGCATGCACCTGTAGTCCTATCTACTTGGGAGGCTGAGGCAGGAGGATCCCTTGAGCACAAGAGTTTGAGGATACAGTGAGCTGTGGTTATGTCACTACAATTCAGCCTGGACAACAGAGCGAGGCCCTGTCTCTATAAAAAAATAAAATAAAATAAAAGAGAAGAAAATCCAGGGGTGCTACTAAAGCAGTGTTAACAAAAAAAGTTTATGTTGATACAACCAAGTGTTGATTAATGAGGGGGATGTTCTGAGAAATGCACCTGTATTAGCCTGTTCTCACACTGCTAATGAAGATGTATTTGAGCCTCAGTAATTTATAAAGGAAAGAGGTTTACTAGACTCACAGTTCCACATGTGTGGGGAGGCCTCATGATAATTGTGGAAGGCGAAGGAGGAGCAAAAGCATGATTTACCTGGCAACAAGCAAGACAGCACGTACAGGGGAACTGCTTTATAAAACCATCAGATTTTCTGAGACTTATTCACAATCACCAGAACAGCACGGGAAAAACCCACCCGCATAATTCAATTACCTCACACTGGGCCCCTCCCATGACACATGGGGATTATGGGAGCTACAGTTGAAGATAAGATTTGGGTGGGGACACAGCCAAACCATATCAACATCATTAGGTGATTTTGTCATTGTGCAAACATCGCAGAATTTACTTAAACAAGCTTGGTGGTATAGCTTACTATACACCTAGGCTACATGGCATAGCCTATTCCTAGGTTACAAACCTATACACTATGGTACTGTACTGAATCCTGTAGATAATTATAACCCAACGGTATTATTTGTGTATCTAAACACATCTATGCACAGAAAATGATACAGTCAAAATATGGAATAAAAGATAAAAGATGATACGCTCATATAGGGCATGTTTCATGAATGGTGCTATCAGGATTGGAAATTGCCTTGGATGAGTCAGTGACTAAGTAGTGAGTGAATGTGGAGGCCTAGGACATTACTGTACACTAATATGGACTTTAAAAACACTGTACGGTTAGGCTATACTAATTAAATGTATTTATAAATTTCTTCAATAATTAGCCTTAGCTTATTGCAACTTTTTTATTTCATAAACTTTTAATTTTTAAATGTTTGAGTCTTTTGTAATAACACTTAGAATACACATTGTACAAACACATTTGTTTTTTATATCTTCATTTCATAAGCTTTTTCTGTTTTTGAAGTTTTCTTTTTTTTTTTTTACTTTTTAAACATTTTTGTCATAAACTAACACATAAACATATACATTAGCCTAGGCCTACATAGGTTCAGGATCATTAATTTTACTTTCTTCTACCTCCACTTCTTACCTCACTGGAAAGTCCTCCGGGGCAATACACATGGAGTTGTCATCTTCTATGACAACAATGCCTTCTAAAATACTTCCTGAAAGGCCTGCCTGTGACTGTTTTATAATTAAATTATTTTATGTGCAGAAGCAGTAGACTCCAAAATAATTGCTAAAAGTATAGTATAGTAAATACATAAACTGGTAACACAGAAGTTTATCAAGTATTATGTACTATGTATATGCTATACTTTTACAGGACTAGCAGCCCAGGAGGTCTGCTGACATCAGCATCACCACAAACATGAGTAATACATTGTAGTGTGATGTTACAACAGATATTATATCATTAATTAATAGGAATTTTTTAGTTCTATTATAATCTTTGGGACCACTGATGTATTATATACAATCTGTTGTTGACTGAAAACGTCATTATGTGGCACAGGACTGTATTCAAAAAGAAGGTAGATAACAAATAAAATAGTTGAGGTTTAGAAACAAGAAAAAAAAGAGCAATTCAATTCAAAGCAAACAGAAGGTAAAAATTACAATAATCAGAAGTTAGAGAAATTAAGAACAAAAAATAAACCAAATGAAAAGCTGGTTCTTTGTGAAGATCAGTAAGATTGATGAAATTCTAGCTAGACTGACAAAATTAAAAGGAGGCATGTGGGTGGGAGAAAGGGGACAGGGGAGGAGACTCAAATTCCAAATTTCAGAAAAGAAAAAGGGGATATCACTTCATCACACACACCCTACAAAAAGCAAAACGGACATTGGAATTCTACAGCAACTTTACACCCACAAAGTTGACAATTTATATAAAATAGACACATTTCTTGAAAAATGCAAACTGCTAAAGTTCAGTTTAGAAGAAATAGACAATCTAACTATTT
The DNA here is from genome assembly GCF_000951035.1 of Colobus angolensis palliatus. Classification (NCBI taxonomy): domain Eukaryota; kingdom Metazoa; phylum Chordata; class Mammalia; order Primates; family Cercopithecidae; genus Colobus; species Colobus angolensis. Next base: position 10,857,552 of record NW_012117488.1, on the reverse strand, counting down.
TTGTATCTATTAAAGACTGTATTTGCAATTGGAAACATTACAAAAATAAAATTTCTGATCTAAGTGAATTATAGTAAATATTCAAGGATACAGTAATTTCAATTGCACACAAATTCTCCCAGAATATAAAGAGTTGTTAATACTTCTCAACTCATTTTATTGGGCCAGCATTACTCCCATACCTAAACCAAAGGCATTAAAGACAAAGATGTTAAAGACAAACAAAAGTCACATATCTCTCAGGTACATGAGGAAAAAAACGTAAAGAAAATATTAGCAAATTGAATACAGCAATCTTTAAAAAGAATAAAACATTATGACTGTATAAGGTTTACCCCAAGAATGCAAGATTCATTTAACTTAGTAATCAGGATAATTCACCAGATTAACTGACAAAAGATGAAAAAAATCATATAATCATTTTAACATAGGCAAGTAGGAAAAAGCACTAGACAAATTTCAGCACATATGCATGATAAAGAGTCTAAGTAAACTAGGAGGAGAAGCAAACATCTCCAAATCAATAAAGGTGATCTATAAAACAATGTACAAGCTGACATCATACTTAATGCTCAGTGACCCAAGACCAAAAACAAAGCAAGAATATTTGCTGTGCCATTCTTATTCAATACCACAGCAGAGGCTGTATGAGTTCAATAAGGCAATACAAATAATTAAAATGTATATAAATTAGAATGGAAGATTGCCTCTGTAGAAATTTCTAGGGAGTCTACAAAAATAAAAGAAATGAACGAAATGTATATTAGAGCTAGTAGTGGGTTTAGCAAGGCTATAGCATATAAGGTCAATACACAAAATAAATATATTTCTTATTTTATTTTTTATTTGCATAAATGTAATGGTTACAAGCCAAGTTTTTTTACATGGTTATATTGTGTAGTGGCTAAGTCTGGGCTTTTAGTGCAACCATCATCTAAATAATGTACATTGTACCATTGAGTAACTCCTCATCCCTCACCCCCTAACCCTCACCCAAACTCCTGAGTCTCCAATATCTATTATTCCACATCCTATATCCATGCATACACATTATTTAGCCACCACTTGTAAGTAAGAATATGTGGTATTTGATTTTCTGTTTCTGAGTTGTTCCACTTTGGGCAATAACTTCCATTCCCATACATGTCGCTGCAAAAGACATGACTTCATTATTTTTTATGGTTGAATAGTATATATTTTATATATAACACTTTTTCTTCATCTAGTCATTCATTGATGGACACAGGTTAATTCCATATTTGTTATTGTGAATAGTGCTGCAATAAAGTATAAAAGAAATGATCGATTGAAAATTCAAATTTAAAAGTACCATTTACAATAGGAGCAAAATACAGGAAATACTGATGCATAAAACTAATAAAATGTATGTCTGATCTATCTGCTGATTAAACAAAATATTGATTAAATAAATAAAAATGACCTAATGGAGGAATTTACTATATTTATGAATTGGAAGACTTGATATATTTAATATGTGAGTTATTAAACTGTTCTATAGATTTGACACAATTCCAATCCAAATTTGAACAGGTTTTTTGCATAGATATTGATAAGTTGTTCTGAATTATATATGAAAATGCAGAAGACCTAGAAAAACAAAAAGATAAGAACAAAGTTAGAGGACTCATACTACCAAAAATCTGGACCTGTGATAAAGTTACAGAAATCGAGACGGTATTTTATTGGAGAAAGGATAAACCCATAGATCAATGGAACAGAATTGAAAGCCTAAAAATGAAGCCACACATACAAAATTACAACAGCCATTCAAAGGAGAAAGGGTAGTCTTCAGTGAAAAATGATAAAAAAGTATGCATTCATATACAAAAAAACTACTCATTATTCCTACCTCACGTCACATACAAAGCTTAACTCAAAATCTATCACTCATCTAAACACAATACATAAAACCATAAAACATCTAAAAGAAGACAAAGAAGAATACATTTACGAGCCTAGTTAATGTGAGATCTTCTTGGATACAACATCAAAAGAATGAATCAAAACAAAAAATATGAATAAGTTGGACTTCGTAAAAATTAAGAACATTTGCTCTTTCAAAGACACTATTGAAAGAAGTAAAAGTGACAGACTAGGAGAAAATAAGTTCAAAGCACATATAAAACGAACCACAGGCCGGGCGCAGTGGCTCACGCCTGTAATCCCAGCACTTTGGGAGGCTGAGGTGGGCGGATCACGAGGTCAGGAAATCGAGACCATCCTGGCTAACACAGTGAAACCCCGTCTCTACTACAAATACAAAAATTTAGCCAGGTGTGGCGGCGGGCGCCTGTAGTCCCAGCTACTAGGGAGGCTGTGACAGAAGAATGGCGTGAACCCAGGAGACGGAGCTTGCAGTGAGTGGAGATCGCGCCACTGCACTCCAGCCTGGGCGACAGAGCAAGACTCCGTCTCAAAAAACAAAGAAACAAACAAACAAAAAACAACAAAAAAAAGCACATAGCCAGAATATATAAACATCTTCTAAAACTTAGTAAGAAAACTAGCAACTAAAAAGCAAATAAGTAAATCACCCACAAAAGAATGGCAAATCAGGACATGAAAAGATGCCCAACACCATTAGCCATTAGAGAAGTGCAAATTAACATTGCAACTAGATACTACAACAGCCCTATTTGAGACCACCAAGAGCTGACAAAGAGGTAGCGCAATTTGAATGCTCATATATTGCTTGTATGAAATGACAAATTATACAAACACGGTGGAAACAGTTTGACATTTTCCTATAAAATTAAACTTACCCTTACTATAAGACTCAACAGTCATAGTCATAGGCATTCACACAAGTAAAGAAAAACCTATGTTCCCACAAAAAACTTTATGTGAATATTTAGAGCAGATTAATTCAGAACTGTTCCAACCTAGAAACAATATAAATGTCTCTCAATTGAGGAAAAGATGAACAAACCATAGTGCATCTAGAAAATGGAATTCTACTGAGCTGTAAAGAGGAACAAATTACTGATCAACCCAACAATACAGGTGATTCTAAAGTGCATTATGCAGTTTACAAGAAGACTCCAAATGCTACATACTAAATAATCCCCTGTATAATACTATCTGGAAGGGGTTATACTCTAGGGACAGATTATAGATTAGTGTTGTCTAGGAGCTAAGGATTAGATAGGAGGTTGACTACAAAGTGACTCAAGGAAAATTTTGTGGTGCAATGGAAATATTCTATATTTTTATCTTGGTGATAGTGACACGAGCATATGCATTTGTCAAAACTTGCACAATTGGACATTAAAAATGTTATTTTCCTACGTTTAAACTATATATATATATTTTTACATTGGGGATAAAGTCTTTTATTCAGCAAGGCATTTCCCGCCATATCGCCCTTTTAATTACTTTCCAACAAAAAAATGGCTTAATTAAATTAAGAGTAAAACAACTTGGTGGTATAAATTAAATCTAGGATATTTTTCATCTATTTGTTGCTAAATGAGATAATTTCTAAGTAAAAAGCTTGTTTTTCTTCAATAAGACATATTACATGAAGTCAGTACGAATAAAAATAAGGAAATGTTGTTATCAATAATATATCATGTAATTGGAGTATCTTACAAGTACAAATACGTTTCCTCACTACATGTTTGCATTCATGTAACTGTTTTGGAAGAATGAAAGCAAAGGGCTTATTCTTAACTTGCTGAATATATCCACTTTTTCAGTGCCACTATGACAATTAAAAGTGCATTAAAATCCCTTGATGGTAGCCTTTACAAAAATTACAATAAACATACTGAAATTTTGCATAGCTATGTATTTATCTGACCCATAATTTGGATCAGATGTATAGATAATACAGAAACAAGAAAGGAAAACATCTCTGGTTTCTTTTTCTAAGAATGACTTTTATAAATTAAAGTGTTATGTTTCAATTACAGAATAAATTGCAGATTATAATCCAAGATATTGGAAGATAAGGATGAAAAAGAAAAGAAGTATTTAACAATAAAATACAACTGAGAACGTTTAAGCCATGAATATTTTCAAATCCCTCAAAGAGGTACAGAAAAGATGACGCCTTTAAATAAAAGCTTTCATTATTTAAAACAAAACAAAAAACAAACAAACAATAAACACTTGGAGCTGTTGGAAGAAGACACATACATCTTACTTAACAGGCCTTTAGGAACTAACATATTTGTACCTCCTTTTTGGTTTCTCTACCTGATTCATCAGTACATGGTTGGCTATGTATTGTAGCTATCTTTTTACATCAGCTATTCAAAACACTTTGCTTGTCACAAATTCACCAGATAATTGGTCTTTCTGCCTTAATTGATTTGAAATACATGCCATTTAAAAATTAAAGGACAATGGACTCAATTTTCTAATGACAAAAAAATACGTTTGCAAAGGTTGAGTTGATGGGGTTTTGACTAGACAAATGAGCTATTAAGGTCCTTTAAGCAATTCATTAGTCGCTAACGGTTTTAGGGACATCTGTTGATGACAATGAAATAGATCAATTTTAGGTGCAACTTTACTGTTGGGAAATTCAACCACCAAATCATTCAGAAATTTAAATGAGGTTAATGCTTGCGTGTTTACAACTTTGTAGAACACAACTCCTGATTTTTTAGCCTGTATACCAGAAGAACAAAATGGTAAGACAAAGAGAAGAAAACATGCAATCTTTCATTTTAATTGAAGCTCTGAATTTGCAAATTTTAATACGTACAACTTTGCAAAATTTTTCTGTAAACTTGAAGACTATATATAGATGCTTTCTTTTTATAATACAATGCTGTAACACATGAAGGGGAAGACATAAAAATTGTATCCTTCTAAACCTATGGGTAAAAATGATGCATGTCACATTTCTTATATAAATGACATTAATTTAGACTGAGTCCCCAGCCCATAGTGCTGGAGAAAATTTAGCCTTAGCCATTTCAAAAGTGTCCATCCTCCAGTGAAGGCAAAGCACTTGGGTCACATCCAAAGTCAACATACTGGGGAAGCCCTCTCTTCATCTGTCATCCATTCTCTATATTGTCTGGGTTTCATGAATATTATTATCCCAGTTGACATATTCCCTTCAGGTCTGATAGCAATGAATTTATCATGCCACATTACTAGGGCTCTTCTCCCTGAAGCTTTGATATCTCCTTGACAAGTTGTTAGGAAGTAAAATTCTGGAGTCAGCCAGACCTGGGTTTGACCCTTTACCCTACTGCTTATTAGTGGCCAGACCTTGTGCAAGTGGCTTAATCATTCTGAGCCTGAATTTCTTCAGCTCTAATATAGATAATAAAGAAAATTACTAGACTGACTGAGCCCCGAATAAGATAATGTTGTGACACTGAAATAAGATAATGTATACAAATGACCTAACATGCTGTCACGCACGTTCATATGAATTTTAGCTATTTGGCAGCTATAAGTGTATTTGCTGACAAATACTCTCTCCTTCATCAAACCCTAGTCAGGCTCCTCCAAGCCCTCTTCTCAACTACGCTTCAATCTTGGGCTTTAGTGTCCATCCTTATCTGGCCTTCATTGTCCAGTTTCAGTAAGAATTCCGCTAAGTCAGTTTAGAGAGAATTCCCCACTTTTGATATCTGATCCTCTCAATATCTAATGAAATTCCACATCCCCTACCCTCAACATCTGATCGCCCTGACCTGCCTTCAGCAAATATTCCACCCTCATCTCCCATGTTCCCTCTTAATCATTTTCCATCCACCACTTCTACCACTACCACAGACTTGCTCCTTTGTTATTCATCCCCACTTTTCCTTGTTGTATTTAGAAATGAGCCCAATTATATATTCAGATAGCTCTTCCTCTACTGCAATAACTCCTGAGTAAAACTCATTTTTACTGTTTTAACTACTATGCAGCTCCTGCTTTTCTTAACATTATCAGCATTAGTTCTTAGAAGATATTGACATAGATTATTATAAAATAAGTAAAAACACAAAGCTTGCTGCAAAACTTTATTTTATAATGAGTAATTTTCTTCATCATGAGCATATAGCATCTTTATATGGCACCTGTAATGTAAAACTAATGACGAATTATAATGGGATAACTGGAGTAGAGAAATTATCTATTCTCTCAAAGATTTTATAATGTAAGCAGAGGCAAATATATGTACACTAAAAATTGTATGTGCATGTGCATTTTAAATATCATATACAAAGTGCTAATAGGATATTCTTGCAGGAATTTCAAGCATAATGATCAAAATAGTAATATGATCTCAGATTAGAGCTCAGACATAAAGGCAATAATTGAAGTCCATAGAGCAAGAAAATAAAGGTTTTGCTCATTTTTCAGACTGTGAGCTTGGTAAACATTCACAAGACAGATTTCAGAAGAACAAATAGAATTAGCGAAGTATGTAATGAGTGGTCACAAATACAGAAAGGCAATCCAGACAATAAACGGGGTAAGAATACAGTTTAATCAAGTATTAAACACATCATAGAGATCACATATAATAAATACAGAAAGAAAAAGCAACTGTGGATTTGGGGTTGAGTTGCTTAGAGAGCCAAAACTCCTTTTTCCTTCAGTGCTGATAGCTCTAGGCTGATAAATGGGTTAGTTTTATGGACTGAGTTCCTACTTAGGCTAATAAAAATATGGTCATAATAACAAGACAATAGTAGTAGTAGCTTATATGCTCCCCAAAGCCCTCAGAGACGTTTCACGAAGTAAGTGAAAAGTAGAGGTTCAAGGGTCTCATTCTCTTTCAGAAATTCAAATCTCCTAACCTAGATTCAATGAATATGCTTCTAAGAAGCTACTCCATTTTAGAAGAACAACAGATATTATCACCACTGAAAGAAAAGATCATTTGGATTTGACAGAACAGTCTGTGTCTCAATACCCATCATAAGAGGAAGAAGATTCTACTACAGCTACAAAATTCAGCCTTTGGGGTGCCGCTATGTGGGAGGTTATACCAAGATACTCACTTCCTGGAAGGATCCCTAAATACAGAAAGCAAGATGGCTTTCAAGTTTTTCTAAACTTGGTAGATTAAACAGCCACTCAGTTGGTTCTTTGGAGCAACTATTATGGAAATTAAAATGCCCGTTTAAAAACCAGATAAGTCCCTACTAGAGTTTCGTTTCATCCCCTATGCCATCTTGCTTCTCTATGTGCACGCACACACACACACACACACACACACATGAAGCTTACGGATAATGTTCATTGCACTGGGAATATCCAAAGCAATGAATGGCTTTTAGAGTTGATGAAATGCTAAAGTGAAGCTTTTTGATAACCATGAGAGCTGACTATTGTAAGTGTACTCCAGTGTCATGAATATTACTGCTAATACATGATAAGATTTTTAAGGACATAATAAAGTGTAATAAAGAATAGATCACTTTCTTCCCTTTTGAGGTTTGGAAAGAGCTATCTTCTTTTCCTTGGGCCTCTACAATTGATGGCAAAAGGGAAGTCCTTTTAAAGTGAGTGACTTGGTCAGGGAGGTTATATAATGAGATTAATAGCTTAAAGGAATGGACTGTGTAACAGGCCGTGATGAGATTAAAGATATTTTAATATCAAAAAGGGCTTTGTGGCTTGTTAAAGAGAATACAATTTAACATTTGAGGGCTGAGACTGACAGAAACTTTTGTTGATTAATAAGAATGTATGCCTCTTTCTGTACATTACTTAGCTGGGGAAATTGTGAGAACAGTACTTTATAGTACTGACAGTGCACTAAAATAAAAATGCAATAACTAGAAGGGGGAGGTATTAGGGTGAAATGAACTATTACACTTTGAACAAATGTTTCAAATTATATTTCAGATATCTGGTTCTTTAAAAATTCAATTGCATTTATTAAAAAGTTAATTCTATGTATTTAAACAAATATGTATTGAAAGATATTGGGTTTACAATAGCCATGGGTAATTTTTTAAAATAGGGTAATAAGCTACTATATAATCTAAAATAAATTGTGAATGTTTTACTTTATATAGATGATATAAACTTCCTGTGTCATATTTATATTGGCAGTAATATTGATAATCATCATGTCTACCAAACAGTATTCAAGCACTGTATTTATTAGTATTTTCTATATCTCATATTATATATTACACACACACATACACACATATATATGTATTTTACATATTTTTAAATATATATATAATGTATATTTGTAAAGGACTGATAGTTGAGAAGACACTATTTACAAAAGACTGTGGTAGCATTTGGTAAGTTTTTAGTAGTCTAGCATTTGTTCTCCTTCTTTAATAACTTTCTTTTCTATTGGAAGTGACATGTTCTTTATTTGTATTATTGAAGGTGACAAGAAGAGCCCGATATCTCTGTTCTATACTCCAGAGGAGCTCCGGCAAAGAGTTCTTCCCTCCCAGAATTTTTGAAGTTGACCTAGCCAAAATAGGACAAGCAAGTGCCCTTGGAAGTATTTTTTATAGCTCAGCAGCAGCAGCAGCAGCAGCAGCAGTTGTGGGAAAGGCCCAATTAACTTCAGGATATTTGTTGAGCTCCCTGCTGTCTGAGTCTTCTTCCCATCAGAGCCCCTTTGATTCCTGCTCATCCCCCAAGATTTGTCTCCCAGGTGGCTGTCAATTATGTAAGAGTCCCTAATATTCTTTCATTAAATTTCCTCTTGCTAAGATGAGCTCAACAAAAAGGATCTCAAACCAAGGTAAACACACACATGATTACATCACTGAAGGTAAAGCTCTTTATAATATTGTTTATGTTTTATTTTTTCTTATATCGATAAAATGGATAGCAGGGACTGTTTTTGGCAGTAGCAGTGATATTGAAAATAATAATCTACATATATTGAAGTTGCATTAAAATATCATATCTCATAATAATCCTAAGAGGCCAATAATTTTGTCCTCTTTTTAGAAAGAGAAAAAGTGTGATAAGAAATTTACTGTTGTATTTAAATTTTAGGAAGCGGACCCGTTGCGAAGAACTGAAGCTTTCAGAAAACTGTGAACCTTTACAGACAAAGGAAGACCTAAAATATGTGCTAGACTAGGCGAGATGCAGAGTATTCATGAAATATTCTTAACCAGGTTTCTGGAGCACAAGTCATGTAGAGTAGTTGGATATGTCCTTGGGAGTCAGACAGATGAGCAAACTTAATTGGCAAAAATGAGTTATTACAATGAAGACACAGAGGTCTGGCCTAACTCTTCAGAAAGATCACTACAAAGAATGTATTCTACTAGAAGTGATTTAGAAAACAGTGACATCAGAGGAGACGAAAAAGTAACTGAAGTTTCTAATCAATCAACAAATTAACACGTTCCCACAGTTATGATTTAAGCTATAGTTTCTCTCTGCCCAGAACCCCATATCACTGGGTGGATATAACTACTCAGGCATGTTAGACATAATCTGCCCAAGGGAAATTTCCTGTTTACCTCACTTTGATTCCCACCAAGTCTTCTCCCTTTCCCAATGCTCCCCACTCTCAAGAATAGCAATCATCCATTTGGTTGCTTAAAAAAATACTACTTTAAGTTCCTCTTTTTCTATACCAGCCAGCAGAAAGCTCTGTGGACTTTGCCATCTGAGATGTATGCAGATCATACCACTTCTTCCCAGTACAACTTTTTCCACCCCACATGATCTCTTTGAGTAAACTGCTACCACAGGTCTCAAAGTGAACTAACCTCCTGATTCCATTCCTGTCCTGTCTGAGTCATTCCCATACAGCAGCAAGAGCAAGATTGCCGTAATCATGTGAATCAGGTCACGGCAATCCCCTGTTTAAAACCCCCCAACGACTTCCTGTTGCATTTAAATAAAATACAACCTTTTCATCAGGTTCAGAAAGACCTTTCTGATTTGGCCTCTGCATACATTGCCAATGTCATTTTATACCACCTCTCTTTTCCCACTCTGCTCCGGCCGCATTGGCTGTCCTTCAGTTCCTAGAGCACGGTGAGCTCATTCCCCTTTTAGGACTTTTCTCCTTTAGTTACAAATGGGTGGCATAGTTTTGAGATTCACAGCTCAGCCTCAAAATCGTATTCTCACAGGCATCTACTCTGTACCTTACAGCAGAGCAGCTGCTCACTAGCATAGCAACACAATTAAATCTCTCCATAAGACATATCCCTATCTGATATTGTGGCTGTTTATTGTTTTTGTTAACTAAGTCATCTTTCAAGATATTAGCTTCATTAAAATAATCCCCTGGTTTTCCCTGTTTACCTTTATATATCAGCACCTAGTACATTTCCTGACACATGGTTGGTGCTCAGTGAATATCTGTCAAGTCAGTGAATAAATGAAGGAAGAAAGAAAAAACTAATATTTATTAAGTGTCGGGAATATTCAAGTAAGCTAAGTAACTCTGAGTGACAAAGTACAAGACAACCTCTATACCCATATTGTCAGAGATTATCTGAGCTACTTCAGGGATCTTTTAATATTAATAATGAAAAATTATTATCAATTAATATCTAAGATTGTTATCTAAAGCTTTTTAACTCTTTTCTGAAAACCAGTAAGACCCTTTTATTTTTCAGATACACATAAGCTCTATACAGTAGGTGGGATACAAGTAAGCTACCCAGTTGGCAGAGGAAGGTACTCTTCTCCCATTCTCATCAACAAACTGGGGTGTTTTGCACACAAAGAAAAACGACTTTCTCAAAGGACCACGCTGCTTAACAGCGGAAGGGAATGTATGGAGTTGTTGCAAGGGGTTAAAAATTGTGGCTCAGAAAGTGTTTGGTTTTTGAGCTTTCTCTACAGATAATGTAGCAAGCTGAATGCCACGAGTGTGAGGGCAAGGACAAAAAAAAGAGTTTTGCTTTCTGACCCCTGGCCCTGAAGACAGGTTTCTAGGTTCTGAAACAATGGCCCAAATAGTGACTGTAAATGTGCAAGCTTCTTCAGCGGGTATATAACACCCTGTTGCTGCTTCATGCAGACAGTGGGTCTTAGATTTACTATTATTGCCTTCTTTAGCTTTGACGTTTTTCTCCTTTAGCTTTTTTCTTCTTTGCACTCAATATTTTTATATTTCCATTTTATTATCTTGGTTTCCTTTGCAATTATGTTTTTTTAAATCTCTTAGTCATTCTGTGTTTTTTTTTAAATAACATATTTTATTGCCTTAACTGTTCTACCATATCTTAAAACTTCTTAGCCTGCTTTGTCTTTTCTCAGTAACTTATTTTTCCATTTATCTTTTTTTCCTTATACTTAGCTTTGCATACATCATTTACCTAGTTTTTTCCCTAAAACTTTCACCAGTATAAGTGTTATCTTGTGGTGTTTACTTATACTTTTAGCTTTTCCTGTCTCTCATTCTTAATTAATTTGTCTTTTATTACAATTTGTACTATTTTTATTCTCTTAAATATTTTCTATTTAAAATGTATTTTGTCAAATTGTCTTAACTTGTGTCTATGTATTTTAATTGGATTTCTTTTAATTACTCTTAAATATATTTAAATGTGAGCAGAAGTTACAATATATGCCATTCAATTAAGGAGACTCTCTGCTCTAGGCAAGGTCAGTCAGTCATTTTTTTACTTTTCATTTAACCTTTAATGGGTCCTCCTGGCCCCTATGAAACTGAACCTTCATTTACAACACCGAACATGTGATTCTAAATCATCATACTGGATAATAATAAGGCAGAATTTTGCAAATTCCATTGCCAATATTAACACTAATGCCTTGGAAAAAAGTAATGTATCTACATTTGAAACAAGTTCTCTCTCCCTCAGAATGACCTGGGGAATGAGAAGGGAGGGATTGATTATTAACAGTACAATGTACTGGGCCTCACTCCATAATACCATACTAGAATATTGGGAATGTAAGCCTTGAACTTGCCTTTAACATCATACTTGTTCACAAGCTACCCTGGGTGATTTTTTAAAAATTACATTAAGCGGCCGGGCGCGGTGGCTCACGCCTGTAATCCCAGCACTTTGGGAGGCCGAGGAGGGCGGATCACGAGATCAGGAGATCGAGACCATGGTGAAAACCCGTCTCTACTAAAAATACACAAAATTAGCCCAGCACGGTGGCAGCGCCTGTAGTCCCAGCTACTCGCGATGCTGAGGCAGGAGAATAGCGTGAACCCGGGAAGCGGAGCTTGCAGTGAGCCGAGATTGCGTCACTGCCCTTCAGCCTGGGCGACAGAGCGAGACTCCGCCTCAAAAAAAAAAAAAAAAATTACATTAAGCTTTGACAACCAGTGTCCTAAATCGTTCAGCCCCTTTGTGTAAAAATGTTAACATAAAACCTATCGTTTCTATCTTAAATAACCACTGGACACCAGGGAAATCATTAAGACAGAATAAAAACATATTTAATAAATCACTCTCCAGATTGAATGGTATTATTAAACAATTAATCAGTTCTTTTAAGGTTCTAGTACTGTGACTGAAAAGAAGAATGAGGATCTGTAGCTCTTGTCCTGGAGCCTGCTTTATTACAAACTGTATCACTATTACTTAACTGGTTCACTTTAGTTGCAGAAAGTGTCATGTCCATGGTACTCCCTCTGCAGGTTTGCAGTTATTAATAACATTATCAATATCACTACAGCTAAGTTAAACTTACATGGTGAGGTTGTGCTTGCTCATACATTGCCTCCTGATACAGACTGTGGGCTGCTCCAGGGCAACTTTTATGTTTCTGTTCTTAGAGTTTGGTACTAGTAACAGTGTCCAGCATTGAGTAGATGCTCAAAGAAAATTTTTTTAATAAATAAATAATTGTTTATTTAAACAGAAAAGTGTTTCCCCATACTCTCCAATAAGATGGAGATAGTAAATACTAGTTTTTATTCTTTGTCCAAATGTGAAACCTGTTTACATATGGAGCCTCTGATTGATACTCTTATGGCCTTTACGTAATCATTAGGTATCTAAAATAATTAGTTCTGGAGAATCAACAACAATCAGAAATGGCAAGATGGAAACTCTATTTAAAGATAATATACATAGAAGGAGGGATAATTCTATCCCATTCTATAGATAGTTCCTGTGATCATTTAAATTTTTGCTCAATAAGTATTTACACTACTCTGCAGATGGTGTATATTTCCCCATTCCATGTTGTTAGGCCAGACTATGTAACTAGTTTAAACCAATGAACTCTTAGTGGACATGACACAAGTAGAAGTTTTAAATACTTGTGTGTGGTTTTGTTCACTCTATTCCAGTGCCTTGCCTTGAAAATAACATGCCCGAGGTAGCTGCTGTGCCTGTGGGTCACAGAACAAGCAAACATAGATGAGACCTGAATTGAACCACAGACTGGATCCAAGTGTAATCAATACACAACCTGAAGCAGAACTGTACAGGGTAAGCCCTATCGACATCGGCTGAACCACTGTCACTCCATAGACTTTGTGGCAATGAAAACACATTCTGGTTTCAAAGACTGAGTTTTGGGGTGATTTTTTTTTTTTATGTAACAAGTTGTGGCACCAGGTTTTTTATATGCCTCTTCTGGGGTGAATTCATTGAATACAAAAAGAAACATTTTGAAAAACTTAGAATTATGATATAGTGTTAGAAGATATTAATCTGTTTCCTCACTTAAGTCCAACGTATTTTCAACTATGGACAATAATCCAGTTTTCCTCTATTACTGTCACCTTCCATATCTATTCATAATCTTTTTGTGGTCTAGTGGAATTATTAATCAGGCTGTGGAAATAAAAAAGAGGTTAACTGTATTCAATTAATACTACTTACATTTTAGCTTTTCTCTGTGTTTTGATCCAGATTCCTATACTCAGCAAAATTCACTTTTTTTTTCCGGCATGAATTCTTTCCACAGGGAACTTTCCTCTATTGAAATTAAAACAGTACTTTTAGAAAGTACTTTATGTTTAGTAGTTAGTCGTATCCTCTTTTAGATCATCTTCTAGATATACCATTGGTAAATTTTGCTTCTCTAACAATATGGTTGACTTCTGAGGTCATTCTTCAATTTCTTTATGTCCTTCCACAATCCCTAAAATAAACCTAAACACAAAATAGGCATTTCATAAACAGAATGACCGTATACCATGGTTTTCCTGGGACATTCTCGTTTATGGCTTTTGTTCCAGAATACTATTAATAGCCTTGTTAATTCTTAAAATGTCCCAGCTTGGACAGTAAATTATTTGGTCAACAATAAATCACTGCCAAATGACAAAAATGATGCTTAGAAAAAGTTATGTGTATACTATCACCATCCCAATGGAATTAAATATGTAGATGTAAACCAACAAGTGTTAACATCAATGTATCATCTTGTCATGAACTCTTATATTCGGCCTAATAATGTAAGAAAAGTGGTGACTAAACATCCATTTGCCTTCTGCCTTTTAAAGGACAGAGTCTGATCTGATATTCATGTCTGGTTTTTCTTATAATGTGATATGCTGATGTTCTAAATCTTTGTTTGTATAGCAGGGACTCACAGCATATTTCAAGTCTATTTATACTTTATTTATATTTCAAAGACATCAGCCCAAAGTAGAGTGAGTTCAGCACAGTATACAAAATAAAATGCTTGTGGTTAAGCATTTATCAATGCCTTTGGAGTCAAAGAAGTCAATGAAAAGTGCTGTAAGCAGAGATGTATTAAAACCTGAAGAAAAGCATTATAATAAAATGTAAATTTTTTTCTTTCCCTACAGTTTATAGTACTTATATTTTTCATGGATTTAGGACTATGAGTTTTAATGGGCCATTGGGTATAGTGAGCACAGACTTTGGAATCATGAAGATCTGAGTTTAAAACCATGTTAGCTATTTACCGACTAGGTAACCTTGAAAATCTCTGGCAATGACAGCTTTTTTATTTGTATCATGGAGAAGGTACGTCCACTTCATTAGACTATTGCAAATAGTTAATGAAAAAAATAGAAAACAGTGCTTGATACAAGTGATTGTTCAAAAAATTAACATTTTTCTCTATGACTAACCCTTATTCCTAACATCTAAGAATTACTGAAAGCCTGAAGGTTTATTTTAGGAGTTACTCTGTTACTGCTTTCACTCCAGATTTTGCATTTCTAAAGGTCTGTTGCTCTGTTGGTGTTATAAGTTTGGGTTTTTTTTTTTTTTTCCTTCTATTTATATATTCATTGTGAAAAAATTCACTGGTCTGAGCTCTTTAATGGCTTAAGAAGTCTGTGCAGATAAATGGGAAATTCAGCAACTGAAAGTCCTGTTAGTTAAGGCTAGCTCCTGCCTAGAGTGCACGTCATATCTTGCTTTTGCGTGTTGCTGTTCCTACTGCTGCTGGAGGGGAACTATAACTATAGATCATGAGAGTCTATGACAGACTGTCTGAGGGACCTGAGTGCTGAGCTCATACTTACATAACTTAATGCATTCAATGAAACCTGGAAAAATCACAGCAGGACAGCTGCATACGTGACAAACAAACACACATGCTGTGCTGACTCCTCCACCAGAACCCAGGGCCTCTTCAGTGTGTTTTCACAGATCAATTTGAGGCCTCTTATAAACCAATTCTCCCCATCAAACTAAAAGCAAATGCCTAAGATCTTTAAGATTTTGAAGGAAGACAGGCATGTCTTCATTCCTTATTTCTTAGTCCAATGGGGATTGTGATAAATAGGCAATTGCTGTCATAATGTTTAAGCAGTAGTTTGTTCTTTCTGCAATCTTTGAAAGGCTTTTGTTTAAAACCACTGGAGGAGTGTTTCTACATGCAATGAAAAAGCAGTAAGAAATCTATGAATTATACCAGCCCACAGATGAATTTTTACCTTTGTAAAAATTATTTTTATGTGAAATAATTGTAGCCTAAATATATCTACCCAGGGTTTACAAAAATATCCAGCTAATTTAGTATATAACTTAATCTGCCCCTAGCTTTGAGTCGCTTACTCTGGATTTGTAGCAATGGTGAGACTTATGGAAATACAACATTAATTGGACTGCACTCAAAATGTGTGAATTTCAAAATCCAGCAATGTGCTAGAACTAGAAAATAGTTCTAAACTGGGGGGAACTGATAAACTCTTCCCCCCAAAAAGATACAGAAGACATCTTTCATCACAAAATATCTACAAGAAAAGGAAATAATTATTTTTAAACTTTAAATCAAATGTTCTTCCAAGTCAAATACAATATGTGTTGTATACTTTTTTTTAAATGAAGCATAGGTTTATGAATAGACCTAAAATATTTTTAAGAAGCACAGCTTAGTCTCATACAGTTATTGAATACTTAAATTTCTTCATCTATCTTAAGGACATCAGTTGTCAGGATGTCTGTGCTAGTGTATGGGTTTTCAGTTTTTGTTCCCTTTAATAGCTTAGAAAGGAAGATACGAACTATGAGAATTGTTAAAGCAACAAAAAAGTCTCTCTGTGTTTTCTTTTGAGGGGAAAGGTAATTTGTTAAGAAACCTCCTTGACAGGATGATGGAACATACTCCTTTTGTTTTTTTCCCACTGTGTAGAGCCATGAGAATCAAATGAAAGCTTGGCTTACTGTAACACATTGACTGACAATTAGATTTTAAAACCCCAGGAAATAGGATCTCATAATGGTACCTAATGGGATTCTGAAATAAAGTCTACTGCTCTCAGGTATCATCAGGTAGTGAAATTAAAAGAAAAGCACAGAAACTCAATTATTGCTAGAATCGGCTCGTTAAGTTGGTTGCTGTCACAACTAGAAGATTCTTTAACTCCATGGCAATATTGCATATTTTTGGTTTCTTGTACCATTAGAGGTTATTATGCCTCATAAAGCTAATAAATGTGAATCAAATTCTTTTCACGTGAAAATCTTTTGAGGCTTATTTTATATGTATCCTTCTCACAAAGAAGAGTAATTTTATTAATATATCAAGCTAACAGAATTTGATGCAGCAGTAAATATCTGGAATGTGATGACTTAATTATACCACTATTATTAGAACGTCATAATTTTAAGTACTGCAGTAATGCTCCATTTTTATAAATTTTATGCCAATTGCATCTAATGAGACAATACTTAGAGATTGATAAAAGAGTACAGAAAGTAATCACTGTGAAACTTAGACATTCAATAACAAAAATGTCAATGTAAATACTGAAAATTATGGCTTATTTTACTATTTAATGCTATGAGACCAAAAAAGAATGTTTGACTTTTGTTGTTTGATTAAAAATGTTCCCTTAGCATTTCATTTCTGAATTTTCTCATAGTCCATTATTAATGATGATCCAAAAACTAATTAAAGGAGTAAAAAATGTATTATTTGGAATATGAATCCAGCCACTAGAGATAAAAATGTTAGGAGCTCATTAATCTAAAGTCTTTTCAAATACATTTTTAAGTGAAAGTAACTTTATTAATCATAATATCCTAATAATCATTTTATACATACATACATACACACACACACACACACATATATAGAGAGAGAGAGAACGAGAGAGATGGAGAGAGTGAAAGACACATGGAGAGTTTTTCTTTTGAAGTTCTAAAAATACAATGTCAAAAGAATAGCTGATTCTTTCTACAAAGGAAAGAAAGCAATACTGATTATTGATAAACATAAAAGGACATGTCCCTTGAGACTCCTGTAGTAGAGTTTCATTCCTTATGTCTGTCCGTGCTTGCTTTGTCCATCAGCAGTAGCTGAATTTCCTTTAGTTGCAGAAAGAGCTACGTTGGACAAACTCCCTCAAAAGACGTCCTCATTCTTTTTCACAGAAGCAAGTGGATGTAAATAGAGAGGATAAGAAAAAACTCAGTGGATTTAGGAGAATCAAGTTGCACCCATGACACATGCCCTAACTTTAAAATATAGATCATTTGAGCCTATTTAATTTCAAGTTATTATTAATTCTTTATTCAAGAGACCAAAACTTAATGAGCTTTTACTGAATTCTGGGAAGCAGAGAATTCAAAAAGGTATGTTTTTTCCAGACATGAGAATAGAAAATCAAAAGAATTAATTGAGACAATTTGGTTTTATTATTAAAAGTCAGAAATGCTAAGCACAGAAAAGACTGACAAAAAATAGCATAAAATTAAGAATATTAGTATTTATGTAAAGAATTTTGTCATTTTCAAAATACTAGGTGGTTATATCAAATGGAAGTATAAACATTTTTAAACATGTTAAATTTTAGAAACAGCCAAACTTTTTATTCTAGCAGAAAAAAAAGGCATAACAAAGCAAACAGCACAAAACAAAGGGATTAGCAGTACAATTAAACTCTGCTGGTTGGATTCTACCATCATCATATTGACAATAAAAGGCAATAAAGGACTACTTTAAAAGTATTAATTAAAGAGAGACTCGAGAGCAAAAGAAAGGGGAGAAAAAAGTTCATAAAAAAGCTTCAATCAAAAAAAGCTTTTTATTTCAGATTGGATGGTGTAGATACTAAAGGCAGAGTGTGATCGTTATTCACAAGGACTTTGCAGTCAGACAGACCTGAGTTTAGCGTGGCCTTTGCTACTTATAGTCTAAGTGGTCACTGGAAATCTCATTTTCTTCATTTGTAAAATAAAGTTAGTAACAATACTTCTTTTATACAGTTGTTTTGAGGCTAAAATTAAATAGTGCCTGGCACATGGCATATGCTATATAAATTATAGCTATTGTTATTAGTAAGTCACAGAGACACAGAAAGTGAAAATTACATGGTTCCTGCTTGAGACTGTGTGGTTTCTGTGATCTTTCCTATGATGCTGATCAGTTTCTCAGCTGAGAAACTGAGTGTAGGCTGAAATCACCAAGATTTGCTTAGAGTTATCACACTCTGAGCCCTGGAGTAGCACTATGTGCCTGCACAAAGGCACTTTCAGCAATTCAAACTGGTAAGCTGCATCTGCCTAGGTAGGTAGAGTTCTGATTCTCACAAAGGTTCTATATTGTCTCAGTCCTGATCACCAGCTGTCCTTTCCAATTGCAGTGTTGATGATAGCGATGTTTCTTAACCTGGTAAACCGCTCTGCATCTGAAGTCAAAGAAGTTGCCCCATTTCTGATTTATAAATTACCATGGGTTTCCGTGTGCTATTTTTATTTACTAGCACACAGCTGAGACTTTAGTTTCCTCTTAAATCATTTAGTTTTGTAGTTCTCAATCCAACACTTACCTGATCACCTGCTCTTGTATAGCAGCAACTGACTGCAGTTAGTTTTTAGTATCTCACTCTTTATGGATGAAATCAAATCTGGGTTATTCACAGAGCAGGAATGGAGTGATAAGAAGGTAATGAGGTGATTTAGGAAGTTTGTTACAAGAAATCATTTTATTTCATAGCCAATGAGGGTCTATTATTTGTGTCAAGCATGGCAAAAGGTCTCAGATTTTAACCCAACTTGCATGTTACAAAGTTGACCTGCCATAGTTTTGTAGACACTGGTCAAAAAAACAAGATTCCTAGGGCAGAGATAAAACATACATTTTATTACATCAATAACAGTAATAAGGTTAACAGCATTTTTGTGCTGGCTCCCTGAGCCCCAGTTCTCATGGGGACGTGTAAAGACGGACAGATGTTTACCTGCACATACAGTAGATCTTATTCCAGGAGAATACTAAGCATAGGGAACCCAGATGTTTTATAATGAGCAGTAAGAATGCCTAACCTCCTTTTGCACCATAGGAAGATACTGTCTCTGTCATCTAAGGATTTACTTTGTACAAACATTCTTGAAAAGATAGTTCAGGATGAAGGACGATAAGTGCCTCTACTCACCAGATATGCAGAAACAGGCAATACCCATGGATAATTATCTCTCAATGGTATAGAAGACACTGGAAGATTTCCTCAAGGGAAATATCACTACTATTCATTAGATACACAGCTTATTTATATAAACTTGAGAAGTTAAAATGTGATTTTAATCAGGGATTGACAATCTTTCTAAAAATAAGTTCAGAATGTTTATATATCCTTTCAGAGAAAAGTAGCATTAAATAACATTGTTCTAAAGATGAGAAATCACCTGAAATTCTAAGCAAGCCCAACTCTTCGCATCCCCTTTTTACCCTCTGCTTCTTCACACAGATAAAAATAAACATTTTGCATGTAACTTTTATCACAGATATTGTGGGCTGATTTCCTTTTGATTATTCTTTTTTAAATTAATCACTTTTAAAATAACTTCAAAATAGCTAGAGATATTGCCTTTAAAACTAATAGTAAAAATATTATATTTTAAAATAAAGAGAAAAACAAAACCAATAGTTTTTAACTCAATCTCCACAGTTAAAATATAACCAAAAATCAATAAGATAAATGAGATAATTAAAGTTATAGAAGTTAATTACAATTGATTTTCACGAATATATAGAATGAAAAGCAAAAAGCAGAGAAAATAAATTCTATAATAATAAGTAGAGAAACAAGATTAACGATGCTGTAACACACTTGAGATATTGATTCTTTCCCTTTATCAGACTTCAACAGAAAAAAAAAAAGGAGAAAAGAAATATTAACAGTCAAGAGATAATGAAGAATGCAAAAAAAAAAAAAAAAAGTGTCCCTGACCTTTTCCTTGCTGAGTAGGTATGAGAAATTTTGAAAATCATGTATAAGTGAGCAGACTTACTGTACTTAAATCCATGAACACTGAGGAATGTTGAGCATAACTGATGAACTACTGTCTTTTAAATAATCATGAAGAACTTAAAAGGCATCAGTGATTAGGAGGGATAAGTAATATGCAGTAAAGAACCTTTAAAAGGGAGGTGAATAATTGACAGATCAAGTAAATCTTTTCTCTGGTGTGTAACTGACCGAAAGGAAAGTGTCTGGACCGACGGAGGGAGGGAACAAAAGAACAAAGGGACTAAAATCGCGCATTTCCGGGTTCTTCATTGTCAACGTTCCCGCGCCCGGGAAAGACACAGGTCGACTGCGCAGGCGCAGTCTGACGTCTGACGGAGAAAATCGAAACCTACCTAGCCGCGCCTACCGCCCCGCCCCC